>NC_050520.1:11668527-11677536 GCF_002922805.2 Oryzias melastigma
CAGAGACACGCCTCCAAGCTTCTGATCAAAATTAAATTGGTGTCATGAGACCAAGATTAAACTTTTTTGGCCACAAACTCTACATTTGGAGAGCATTCAACAAGGCCTATAATGCAAATAATACTATTGTGAAACATGGAGGGGGTCACTGATGGTTTGGGATGTGTGAGCTATAAAAGGAAACTTATTAGGAAACGTATTGCTCTTCAGCTGGGAGGTTGAACATGGGACGCACTTGGACATTTCAACTTGATAATGATCCAGAACACAAATCTACCCGTCAATAGTTCCAACAGAATCAGGTGAAGGTTCTGGAGTGACCGTCTCAGTCTCCTGACCTCAATGTTATTGATCCACTCTGGGAGATCTCAAACGGGCAGTTCAAGCAAAACTCACCAAGAATTTGAAATCTAAAGGAACTTGAGGTTTTCTGCCATGAAGAATGGACCGCTTTACCATCAGAGAAAATAAAGAACCTCATCCACAATGACCACAAGAGACTTCAAGGTGATATTCACCCAAATGGAGGCAGTACAAGGTAGTAAGAACTTGGATAGGTTAACTTTTGATTTGCTTAATTTGGGAAGTTTCTGTCGTCTTCATGATTTAAACAGTGTTAACACTGTTGTTTCATATTAAATGGCTTCACCCAACCAATAATCTTGAGTGGAAAAAAACTGTTTGTGCTATTTTTTATATTCTCTTAAAAAGAGCCTAGAATTCATAATTTCTTCCATGGTCTGTAAACGTAGGAGCACAACTGTAATAACTCTTTGAGTTACAAAAGAAATACTTTTTAAAATGTTGTCTTTGTATGTTTTGTTTTTGATTTCCAGTTTCTCTTTCTTGGGAAAACTATCTTGGAAGCCCTTGAACCGGATGTCCTTGTTTGCTTGTCAAATACGATGTTTTAATGCTGAGGCTGCGGGGAGAAACCCTCCCAGCAGAATATCTCCTGCATCTTCTGATGTGAACATTAAAACATGCAAGTTATCTGGGGCCTTCACACCAGATCTCTCCTAGTCTTTGAAGCACTGACGCACTCAGAAGCAGACGGTAAACAGTCTGAGCCAGTGTTGGAAAGCACAGCCACGTCTGCAAGTGTTTTTGATCTGTGAACGAGAGCAGCCTTAAAATGTGAGCCTGAGGGAGGGGGACAAGCATCTAGAGCCAACTGTAAAGCATGGTGGTGGAGGATTTATGATTTGTCTTGTTTTTCTACCCACAAGCCTAAGAACTCTGTTGTCGTTGAGCATCTGTTCACACACATCTACTCGTTAAGTTTAGTAAAGCATGAAAGAGTTCTCACTGAAGTTTAATTGTAATTTCACAGCACAGTTCATTGGTTTTGAGTTTGACTGATTGTATAAAAGTCCCGATGTGATAAAAGGATTGGCTTTCTCAGACACATGAATTCAGAAAATCCACACCTGAAAATTGTGACCCATAAAGATCTGGGCTGCTCATAGAAGAGTGTCCACTTATCAGTCTGCTCGCTTTTTCCTTCCCCCACAGTTCAGAGGGAGGCAGCCCAATACATGAAGAAAACAGAAAGCTGGCCAAGAAGATCAAAGTTACGTCATCCAGAGACTTTATGCAACAAGTATGCGAAGGTCAGTTAGTGTGAACCACAAGGTTGGAACAGGCCCATTTAGGGCTCTCTCTTACAATTCCTTTCAGGAGGAGCACGGCTGACTGGATAGATGTTTAATGGTGGTGATGAACCATAGAGGTGCCTCTGTGACAGAAGTGGCACAGATGGTGGCTCAGGGCTAGCTGGCACTCAGGGCACCAAATGGCATTCCATTACAGGTCCAGATGGACTCAGAATCTGTTTTTTTGTCTTTGGACTTTGAATCCCTGACAAGGTGACTGAATAAAGAAAGGAAAACAGAATTCAGAGACTTTTTGATTTTCTCCAGAGGATTACTACACTGGATCTTTAACTTTTAATGACCCAATTACATTTTTCCCATGAGGACTTTCTAACTAAACTGCTAAACTGCTAAAGGATGCTTTTGATTTGCAGAGACAGTCAGAAGTACAGATTCTCAAAGAGTGTCCAGTCTCCAAAAGAGTGAAGAAAAACTGTGGAGAACTGTATTTTCAACACCGTGTTATAAGATACAGTGTCAAATACTGAGTCGACTTCTGTACTTAACCTGTACACAAGGTGCACAATATTATAAGACACATGCTAAAACTGATGGTGGGCCCCCAAAAAAGGTAATGGAAGAAAAACAGTGAGTTTAGGGGTATTTTATTCCACTCTTTACCAAGCTGGCTTTCAGGTGGGTGGCAGGACCGTTGGGTGACAGCGGATGCACCGCAGACCCCTGGCTGGTGGGCAGGGCTCAAGAAGTGTGTGCTTTAGGACAACACTGCTGCCTGGTGGGCTACGATCCCAAGGACGGGTCATTTATTGAGGACCCGGTAGCAGGTGCTGTGGTGGAACGGTTTGTCAGTGTCTCTGTCTCACTTCCAATTAAGGAGGCAAGCGGGAGGCCGGAGCCTCAATAAATGGTCCTGCATAAGAGTGGCCCTCTGCAGGGGCGTGGCGTGCTAATGAAAGGCAGACTAGTACGCTCACTGTAGTTAACACACATTTGCAGAAACATGTTTCAGAGGATATTCGATTGGCATGTCAATCAAGTGAGGAGGACAATTTAACAAATGAATATATATATATATATATAGTTTTTTTTGTTTGCCCTGCGATCTACTCACATGTCCCTCACGATCGACTGGTCGATTGTGACCGACGTAAGGAGAACCCCCGTGCTTAGTCATATCTCACTGTCCTCATTCTCTTTACGTATCTTGGACAATGATAACAGGTTAGCATAGCATCTCTAGCAATATAACTTAATGGAGTGCACCCACCCAACCAGCAGTACTAGAGCCTCTTGACTGAGTGTATGTGTGCCTGTGTGAACTTTCAATGGGCAGATACAACTACTACAGTGTTGTTTGTGGTTTAGTTTACTTTGTGGTTTTACAACAACCTACTTTGAGTAATTGTCACAATCATGGTAATCACTTTGAAAAGTTTGTCACTCGTTCCAGATGCCATGCTGGACATCCCACAACAGCCAAACAAGCTGGCTTTGGGTCAAATGTTCTTGAGTTTGGTGCAGAACCTCTGGTATTTACGAGAAGGCTCTAACTAGAAACACTGAACTCAGGTTTTAACCTTTAGAACATGTACATTTGTGCAATTTATGAAAAACGTTTAAATCAGATTATTGAAAAGAAATATTCAAAGAAATATTTCAAGGTTAATTAAATAATGGTTTGAGAAAACAAATAATAAACATTTTAATCAACAGAAATTAAAATTCAATATTTTTTTTTTACTAAATATACAACGTATACCACCAGAACAGAAAATGTTTTTCTTTTGAATCTGTCCTGTGTTTGTCACGCTTCCTTCATTGCTACTTTTCTTCTTTTCTAACATTTCTGCTTTTCTCATCAAGCAATCACATCTTGACAAGCCCCCTGCAGAGTGTGGGCATGCTTTGTGTGTCTCTGCAGGGAGGATAATTAGCCCTGTGGTTCTTCATTTCCAGTCTCCTCCCTGCAGCCCCCCCGAACAGTCTGAAGTGTCTTCTGCTGGAGATGGCTTTTACCTGCATACTGAGCAGCTCTGCCCAAACCTCTCACAGCAGTTGCAACCATGTTAATTCCCTCACCACACTCATTGTTCAATGAACAGATATAGTTGCTTAAGGAAAAACAAAACTCCCCTCGTTTATTTGAGAAAGCAGCCATCTGCCGCTGGAGGTGCATAGGGGTCACAGACAGACCATAAAATCATCTGACCAATGACTGAAAATCAGTTTGGACAAATTCAACTCTCAGCATGGCTTCAACTTCTACAAAAAACGTTTTAAATGTCCACTTTTGTTCCCCTCTTAGTGTTTGAATCTGCTAGAAAGCAGATAAAGAGCATGATGAAAAGCATGGAGGTAACTGACTGAACACCTGACCTGTCATCCAAACCTTAGCCTTCCCAGATTCAGATAGACACTTACCTTTATTAAAGCTGTTTTCAATAACAGACTGTAAAAAAGAAGCATAATAAGTCTTTGATGAGTGATGGTTACAAGCTGAAGAACAGCGTTAGAGAGCCTTGTTGGCAGGTCTTCTCTGTGATCCGTCATTCCAGCATCTTGCATAACCTCAGGCTTTATCTGTGGTGATCTGACATTCTCATTTTTCCTAACAAACATTTTCTGAAGATGCGAGTGATTCGGTCAGCAGGAAGTTCAGTCAGTCATGCGTCCCTTCAAACGGACAAACGACAATTATGTAACCCAAGGCCCGTGTTTGACCCAGAGTGCTTTATGTAATCGTCTTAGGAACAGGAAGAAGTAGCGTGGATGCAGAACTATGATTGTTAGACTGAAGGAGTGTCCACAGAACACCAGCAGATCCATCAACAATGACATGGATAAACTGAGACTCCTGATGGCATCAAACACTGTAAATCCAAGGAGCACTGCAGCACTGTGCTTATCCCAGAGTTGTGGCTTCACCTAAAAATATACCTGTTAGGTCAGGGGACTGCTGGGACACTAACTGGTATATTGCAGAAAAATATTTTACTGGTGCATGTGATTGACAGAGCTACAAAGACACACGTTCATCTCTGACTGTCATCCAAACAACAGGAGCACTCCCCAGACTTAGCGGTGCTGACCTTCATCTCAGCTGCAAACCGCTCCAATGCATGCTGGAGGTCCTGCCCTGATGAAGCCAACAGAACAACATCATCTGCATAGAGCAGCGATGAAATCCTGTGGCCCCCAAACCAGACCCCCTCCGGCCCCTGGCTGCACCTAGAAATTCTGTCCATAAAGACTATGAACAGAACCGGTGATAAAGGGCAGCCTTGCCGGAGTCCAATATGCACCGGAAACAGGTCTGACTTACTGCCGGCTATGTGGACCAAGCTCCTGCTCCGGTCGTACAGAAACCGGACAGCCCTGAGTAATTTAAAAATAGGGATTTAAAAAATAAAAAAAACAACAAAAATTGTAATGTAAACATGCCAAGGACAGCACAAGAGTCAAGAGAAGCTGGTCCTCCATGATGACTGCCAAGCTTTTCTGGGATGACCACTTGAAGATCCTAGAAGGATTAAGAAACAATGACATGTAACAATTTATAGATCATCTGAACTTGAGAGGAGTGAAAGTGAGAATTTGAAGCACAGCTAATCAGCAGCACGCCGACCCTCAGCATGGCAGAAGACAGCCAGGATGCTGGAGCTGAAGGGACCATGCTCTGCATACCAGACACTGTGAACCTCCTTCATACGTCAGAGTAGCATGACCAGAATGCTCTTTGAGGCTTTAGTTTCATTGTTAAGATAACACAAGAGGTGCATCAGGTCATTTATCTGTTTACTTCTTCTTCCTCCTTAAATTTATTCGGTCTGATTTGATTTGGGTTCCTGCATTTCTTAAGTGGAGAAATCCCTATTTTTGCATGCTTTTATTACATCAAAACTTACTCTCTAATAACTGTCCATTTTCGAATGTTGACAAGACATTCGTCATTCATGAGTTATTGATAACCCAGCTGAAAGAAGCCATACTCCCCCTCCTACTGTGTCTGTGTCTGCTTGTGGAGTTGGATTATTGACACAATCTGTGGTGAGCTTTTCCTTTCATGCCCTCCACTTTCTCCTCGCTGTATTGGCCTATTTCTCCTGTCTCTAAGTTTTTACCTCTGGATCACAATCTGTGAATTTGTTTTGCTTCTCTTTTGGATTAAACTTCAGTCTTTCTCTGGATTTCCATCTCTGCTCAACTTGAGCTGCTGTGTGTGCTTTGGGTTCCCTCTTATCTGAGGAAAACCTCCAGTGTGCTCCTCCTACATCTCATCATAGTTTCTTCAGCGTGAGAAGAAATAGGATTATCTACTGGAGCTGGACATTTACAGGTTCATGAGACGGAAGCTTTATGTTTACAGCTGTGTGTCATTCTGGGCAAATGTGGAAATAGCTGCAGGAGGGATTGATTTGTTTTCCATACAAAGCTCCAGAGCTCACATGCATCTCCTCATCCAGCACCTGATGCCTGTCATTCAAGACTGAGGGAAAACATGTAACCAGGAGCTGCAGCATTTCAATGGATGAGCACACAAAGCATCCTATTCAGTGACGTACTGGTCAGTTTCTCTTATAAGGGCTGGAATCACAATACTTCCTACCACATGAGTGCATAGCTACACACCTGAGTACCAATGAAAACAGAATTGGATGGATGGGAAAAGCACCACTGGGAGACCAGAGCATTCTGGTCTGTCCATGACTCCCTCTTCATGGACATCAGCATCATATTCTCAGATGATTCCAGCATGCGATTTCAGAAACATTCCAGTCTGAGTTCTTATAAAGTCTCTGCAGTTATAAAATGAAATATAATCTGCATTTTTTTCACAGATCAGTGAGTTCTCAGACCTTCCTGCTGTTTAACAAATGTCCCTTAAGTGAACACAAAGCCTCATTTTGCCATAGGCTACACTATGAATAAAATATGGACCCCCCCCCCCCCGCTCCCACCCCGTTTAACAAACACCATAGCAAATAAGAATTTACTGCTGTTTGTTTCAAGGCTGCAGCCTGGAGCATCTTCAGCATGAGGATTGCAGAGCGTGGAGTTTGAAGAGATTCTTGTCTGTCAGGGCTGAAGAGCTGTTCTCACACACTGCACAAAAGCATTTCTGTTTGCAGATGAATATTTTCAATTCAAAAGAATTGTATTCATCTCCAAAGAGAATTGAGAAAAACAAAAACACATGTTTTCAGGCTGCAGTTATTTTTATTAAGTAAAACTCAACATATGAGTGAGGCAGGACAATATGTGAGAAATGTCTTAACCATTTCATGCCTGTTGTCTCAAATATGCAACAAACCAGATTAGCTATAAAATTACCTACATGTAACATTTGCATAAAAGCAAAAACAAAAGTGATAGCTGGAAATAAATTTAGGCGTTAAGGGGGTGAAAAAAATGGCATCACTTTCAGCGAATCCTCTTTGTTTGATCATGAACTGCATATTTTCTATTATCGTCTTCCACACATGAAAGGCTCTGTCATTTTAATGAAACTTCACACTAGACATGACCAAAGGATCCATATCTAACAAGGTGTGTTGAGAACTTGCGGTGGAGGACCCAAATGCAGGACAACGGATTGAGAGAAAGAAGAGTTTTTATTTGAGATCCTGGATGGCAGATGGTTGGTCCAAGGCGTGACAGGAGGGAGTCCTGGTGATCCTTCACAGGAGAGCAAGGGTTAGTGACAGGAAGTGGGGGAGTAAAGGCTTTGACTTACAACGTGGCTTGGTAACAACTCTGGGTCGGTGTACTCTACCGGAGTGGAGCAGACGAACCGACGTTGGCTGGTGGGCGTGGATGTGCTTTTAACTGGTCGTCTGATGACATGAGCAGGTGTGGTGAATCAGTGCCTCAGGTGGACGGCAGGCCCTGACAAGCTGTTTCCGTGTTGAGGCATCAGTCCACTCTACAAGTTCATGTTATGAAATAAAAGACGTTTAATGGATTCCTATTGGGAAAGAAAACGTTCTGAGGTCTAGATGAGCGTCCTCCCAGACTTGACCGGCATGTGGACACGGTCCAAACTCTTTACAACACCAGGTTCCAGTCAGAGCTGTTTGATGTTCAGTGAATACTAGAACTTGAATTATTGCTGTTACAGGACGTGAAATGAGTTTGAGTTAATCATTACTGTGTGAAGCGTTGCTGTGTTTCTTCATGGAGCTATACTTCCTGAGAAATGCATTTACATAAAAAACAGATTTCCTCACTGATGGCTTTTTCACAAGATGGTTAGTGGACATTTTTCTCAAAAGTTAATGGTTTATATTTGTAAGATACATTAAAGTTTGAAGTTTCTGTTGATAAACGCCTCATAACAAGAAGATTCCAAGCCCCAGTATTTTTAAATGTGAAACCCATAAAGCTGCTAATGTTTCCACTCAATGAGATCCATTTTGTTGTCCTCATTAGCAGATGGTGGAGGGGGTCTCAAAGGCTGCAGGTCTCTGTGACAGAAATGTAGAACCATTTCAAGGTTCCAAAAGAGAAAAAGTAATGAGACCATTAGACACGAGCTGCAAGACTGAAGCATTAAGTTCCTGTAGAACACATCAATCACTCAGAGCCAAGGGCACCTGGGTCATTTTTAAAACACAACCCTTGTTATGAACAAAATGAAGAAGTACAAAAATATTCTGATTGGGGAATATATATATATATATATATATATATATGCATATTGTATATTTATCTAATCAATATTTTTGTTATCAGTGGTGTAACTGAAGGCTAGGGGCGTCCATTGGCAACAGTCTGGTGATGCGATACATACCCGATATATGCCTCACGATACAACGTGTATCATGATATTTGTCAAGACTGTACCAAACAGTACCAAAAAATGTAACTGTGTTTTTAGTTAATTGAATTGAATCTACCTGAATTTTAATGTCCGTCAGTGTAAAAAAAATGGTCAAATTAATTGTATCTAATGATCACAGCATTAAGCACAGCAACTGTATCTCAAATACAAGTTTGCTTTTACCCAGAAGTTCATGCTGCTTTTCTTTTGGTAAATTTCAAAATATTTGTTAAGGGAACAGTCAAAATTGTCTGATTTCCACAACAAAATATTTTTCAATATAAGAAAAAATAGAATGAATGTGCCTTAAATAATAGGTTTCTAAAAGTGTGATCTGCTGCCAACTGGTGGTCGGAGGTTGAAGTGAAAACCAAAAGCACAACGGGGAAGGATGCTCATAAATAATCAAAAAACTCTCACAATGGCAACATTTTATATTGATGCAAGTATCGCCAAACAAAATATCACGATATATCGCCAAATCGATTTTTTCCTTCACCCCTACTGAAGGCAGAAATCTTCACCTGGAAGGATGTCTTGGTTACCCTCTTCCACTGCGTCCAAGGTGTAGTA
>NC_050520.1:11677611-11690905 GCF_002922805.2 Oryzias melastigma
CAAAATTGTCTGATTTCCACAACAAAATATTTTTCAATATAAGAAAAAATAGAATGAATGTGCCTTAAATAATAGGTTTCTAAAAGTGATTTTCTACAGATCCCGCCGCTTTTCTCCTTCAGAATCTACTGGAATTATGTTGATCGTGTTAACAATTAAACAATTACTGTAGATCAAAGAACATAAACATTGGAGCTCCAGTGTGACCAAACAGGACATGGGGACATCGATGTGGAGAGCAGAGCGGTAAGTTGAGAGTGTGTCTTTGTTGGCATTTGTCTTTTTTGTGTGAATGTTCTTTGTTTAACCATCTCAATTATTTTTAATTCCCTGTCAGTCAGTATTCATGGCCAAATATAAACTTCCCTTTCAGATGAAGACAAACAAGACAGTGAGACGCAGTCTTATAATAATCATAGACTCAAGGTGATGTTGGAAACTGATGTTTCCTGCATCTAAAAGCAGATGCAGGAAACTGAAGGACAAACAACAAACACTTAAGGTTCCCCAGTGACCTTTTTTTAATGTTCCCAGTAGTGTTTTAATTATGATTACGAAGTTTTTTAACCAAAATCCCACAACATAAATGTCTGAAAAAGCCATTTTCCACGATGATCTAAATCAGGGGTCACAAACTTTTTTGCTCATAGGGCCAAAATCTAAATGGGATCCCGGTCTGTGGGCCAAACACAATATTATTTTGCATGTCATGAAATAAAAGGAGAAAATCAACAATATGCTTTGATATATTTATTTTGATTCTGTATTCTTCATTAAGATAACACACATTAGTAAGAATAAAAAGCAAGTAACACTTGTCTTTGAAACCTTTAACAGCCAGGCCTGACTGGTTGTTTTTGAGCTAAAACAAACTTTCTTCCAATGAAAACATCAAACTGGGATCCCAATGAGAGATGTAGACTTCATCCGTTAGCCGTTGTAGATTCATCTGAGCTAGCTGAAAAAGCCGCTAAAGAGTCACAAGTGACCGTGAAGGTTCTTGGGAATTTCTAACAAAAGAAGCCCAGGGCTGACTCACTTGAGGGTTGTTTCACCTACATGTGAAAAAAAACTCACAGTTCGGATCGTGTCACAGTTTTAGGGTCACTGTTTGGATCATTTTTCAGATCAGTAAAAAGAAAAAAAACAATAGGAAAAAACAAAAAGATAAAAGCCTAAAATTACTTTTTTTAAAAGCTTTAAAACATATATTTGAGAAAACATTTATAAAGTACTTCAAAGCAGATTGAACTTTGATCATAAACCAAAATGTAAAAACATATAGTTTTTGATTATGTCAGGAGACCAATTCTACAAAAACTAAGAAAAAAGAATGTTTAGTAAGCAATTTATGCCCCCCCAACCACCACCTACACCAATGTCCAAATTTAAATCATCTTAAATGAAAAAGTTAAAACTCAACTTTCTTTTTTGTATTCATTGTAGTATTGAAACTAACTGTGGGAACATTTAAATATTTCAAATAATTATTACTGTCTGTAGTACATGTGCAGGTCAAGCGCTGCCATGTCCACTTTTCCTGTTGATTTTTGATCCTTTTGGCTCGCCGTACTGCCTTCCCGTGACTGCACGTCCCTTCGGAGCAGAGACTGCAGGACTGCTGCTGCCCCTCAGTGGGAGATTTGAACCCAGACATAGAGACTACACTGATGCTTTTATTCAGCTCTTCAAAATAAATAAACTCGATCTCTCGGTATCCACGTTCTCCATGATGAGTTCCAGAAAGGTTTTTAACAAAAGCTCCTCCCATATGTGACGGGAGCTTCAGGCTTTGGATAACTGTCAAGAGGCAACTTTGACGCATGTTAAAACAAAGATGGCGTATAGTACCTAAAAAGGATGCCAATTGCGTTCGGTGTGGACAAAATCGATTTTAATAATGCTCACGTGAGGAACGCATCGGCCGTGGGGGAGGTGGAGGGGATGATCTGAGGTACGAGTGGGCCGAACCATGGCTAGTGAATCCGTACAGACCATCCATCCCTTACACCCCTAGTTTCATCAAAAGAAAATGCTAACAGCGCCACCTGGAGGCCAAAAGTATATTACAGCCGTAGAGGTTTGGAACATCATAGAAAATCAATGGGTTTCTGCAGCCACAACTTGCTGGGCCAAAAGATAACCTTTGGTGGGCCAAATCTGGCCCGTGAGCCCCACTTTGCTCACCCATGATCTAAAGCCTCTGTTTCCAAGATCTCCTCTGAGGGGGCGTGGCTTTTGGAGCTGAGCTAGGAAGCTCCGCCCCTGACCCCCCCCCTGTCTGATTATGACAGTTCTGTGTCTCTCTAGCATAAATCTTCACCTCTGCTACATAAAAACATCCATCAATCTGGGTAATGTCCAGCCGTATGGTTCTGATCCGGATGTCAGCTGGACGAGGAAGTGAAGATCTTCATGGACTGAACTTCCTCCAAAATCCTGATTCTTTCTCCTTCCAGTTCACCAAAGACTCTTTTAGCTAATTCTCCAATGTTTATTGACTGTGATCAATACATTCAATCATTGGTTTCTCAGAGTTCTTGATAAAATAATCAAAGCTAACATCAAAATGCTCTTTCATTGATTTACAATCCTTTCCAACTGCGGTCAGCCGCCGTTCACATTTCCGTGGTCACATCAAGAAGCTCCGTGGAGTCTGGTGGAGATTTTCCAGCGTTCTCAGTCCTGCTACCGGAAGTATTGGATGAAACTCACACCAAAAATCCAGTGATGCTGATTTGACCACAGAAATGTGAACGGCGGCTCATTTGACTGCAGTCAATGTGAAGATACCATCTTCTCTTCTCCAGAACCTGAACTAGACACTAGGAACAGATGAGGGTTTAGTGCATGTGCAGCAGAGCTGTTGATGGAAAGAAGATCATTCATTCAAACAGAGTCTGTCCAAGACAGTTTGATTGATTTAAAAGGAGAAATACTCAGAAATGCAAAAACTAAATTATTTCTTATCACATTTGTTCTCTTTTAGAAGAAAAATGAAACACAGAGACATGTTAGAAACTCAAAAACAGGATTTTCATCAGGGGGAGACTTTAAAAAACACAGTTCTGCAGCTCTTAGATCAGTTAACAGTTTGCCATTATTTTTATTAAAACATTTGTACTTTTTTCTTGTTCTCCTTCAGAATATTTATTTTTTGTAAATGTTTGGGATGACTGTGCAGCACAAATGCCTGCACTGTCAGCATAACGGATGGTTGGCTTCAGGTGAGAGGAAGCAGGAAGAGTCATTCAGCAGTTCCTCATGACACCCTCATGCTGTCAGGCTGAACTCTTGATTTAATCTCTTCAAACTTCACTGTTCTATAGGTAGTAAGGTAGCTGAGTCCATTTCATTTCCTCCTGGATTAGAGAAAGTCACCTAAGGAGGTTATTTTCAATTAAGAGCAAAGCGTGATGATTGAAAGTCGAATCATCCATCAAACCAAACTGCACTGTGGAAACATAAATCTCAGAAAGTGATGCCTGTTGAATGAATACAGTTTTCTTGTTTGGTCCAAACCAATGATGTGGTGAGCGTTCACACCATCCGAACCATCAGAGAACGGTAACTCTGATCAGACCACAGACAGCATCCTAGATCACTCTGTAGCTTTAGTGTCATCCCTCTGTGGTCTGTTCCAGTCACAACGTTTCTGTCATGTTAAAATGAAGCTGGTCAATAGAAAACGCTTACACTTTTAGAATGGGGGCTGTTTGCATCAGTGGGGGGTTCCTAGTCATGATGAGTGTTTGGGTTCAGATGAAAACTGGCTGTTGTTACACTCATACCATATGATGCAAGTATGACCTCACACTGTCATTATGAACATTTACATCAATAATTGATGGAAGGCCACTCAGTGGTAGCTGCACTGCTGAGAAAGGTCTGTACGGGGGGGTATGGAAACGTCCATGTTAAGGGGTCAGCACCCCTGGGGCCGTGGAGTCATCTGTCCTCCAGATGTCACCTATCAGGCGGAAGCTGTAACAGGATTACACATTGACTGTGATTGAAATGTCAGTCGAGCTCATCCTCATCAAACCCAAATGATAGGAGTGAGGCAGCCGGCGCTGATCCATGAGAATACTGCCGACTCTTTTACCTGTATACAGTACTAATAAAAAATCTGATATCAGAGTGTTTCCCTCACAAGTCACATAAAACAAAGCAGCACAGCCTCCACCTGGATATGGAGGCTAAACTGCTCTGACAGAAAGACAAACTGCCATGTCACCTCATGAGAGGACGTCTAACCTGTGGTCCGGAGACTGTTCTGTAAAATCACAGGAAGACTTTGTGTTGTACTTCTACTGCTGCTAATAGGAATCATTGTTTCTTGGGCCTGATGCGAATTCTCCCCTTCTCCCTCTCCCTTAGCCCTCCCCCTTCATTTATCCCTCCGTTCTTGCTCCAAACAGAGGGTGATGAAAAAAAAATAGTGTCTAATATTTCAGACGTGACTTCTGTTCAATGACGTCATCAACATTGCTGGTCCGCTAGCATTAGCGCGGAGACTCCATCGCTTGAAGAAACATAACAACAGCAGTTTTATAACTTTAAAAAGGTCACACTACAACATAAAGTCTTTACTTACATTTAAATGTAAACTTCTGTGGTTCAGAGCGCACCAACGTGAAGAAAAGAGCTTCTCACCGGTTTACTCTCACGCTGGTGGAGACTTTGGACCCCTCTGTTTGGAGTGTGAAACTTGAAAAATAATAATCTGGACACGACTTCAACTCCAACTCCAAATCAAGGGGGAGGGCTAAGGGGGAGGGAGAAGGGGAGTATTCGGATCGGGCCTTGGGATCTCTGTCACAGCAACTTTGCAACCAACAGCAGGAATTCCCCCTGGCCAAAAAAAAAAAGAAAAAAGAAAACTGGTTCTTTCTAATCTTTACATTGTATTTCTTATGCCACATTATTACTTCTTACAGTTGTTCCTCCAGCAGCTCCTTTTGGAAAATACAAGAAATCCCATCTGTTGAGGAAGTTATCAGTCTGTCTTGATCCCAGATGGAGTTCTAAAAATGATCTAATGAGGTCAAACTTAAGTCAAACTTATGAGGTCATAAAAAAAAAAGTTAAAAAGTTGTTAACACCCCCCCCCCACACACACACACACACACGTTTGTCAAAATGCACGTGTGTAAGGGAGTCATGTCTGGATCAGGTGTTTGACTAACTGCATAAGAGAAACACAACCACCAACACCAGACACCATCTCTCTCTAAAGCTCTTCATTATAATCAGACCTTAACTGTCAGAATCTGTCATGGGGAATTGTCTCTACTATCAGTGATCACTAATCAGTGAATTCGAACTGCATTTACTCTGTTGATGAAAATCAAAGTACCCTGCTCGCAAATGACTGTGGAAAAGGTCTGAATTGTCGTGTTAACGGCAGAAAGATGCAGGACTTACCAATAATAATGTCTGTGTTGTCACTGTGGCTCATTTATGCCAACATGCACTTTGAATCTGAACAAAAACAGCAGAAAATGTAGGAAAATGAAATAATGACCTTTCATTACAACAAGTTACAGGATCATGATTGGAATCGCACAACTGCATGTTTGTTTTACCCACAATGCAAATGATAAGTACAGTGTTTATGAATGAGGAAACTAAAATCAATTAGGATTTGAGAACAGCTCTGGCTTTATTAGAGGATTAGTCCTTTAAAGCCACCAAATTCATCCTGTCTGTAGCAGTTTCCTGCTGGTGTTTTCTCTGGATCACCATCACTCTGAAAAACCCATTGTTAGCTTAATCCTCGGGCAAGGTATGTTTCTGCAGAACCTTCAAGTGAGGTTACCCTAACAATCAATGAAGACTTGAAGAGGAGGTGGTGAGAAATTGTCACAACTCCTTATGAAGATAAAGGCTGGGCAGATTATCTGCAGAGCTGGAGGGAAATCCTGCTGTTGTAACATGCAGGTTGACAGAAGCATTATTCCATGGATTTAGGGATGCCTGACTTATAACAGCCAAACCACTTTGTGCACACAGAGTTTGATAAAGAAAAAGGAGTTTCACTTGTGTCTGCTGTTCAAAACATGCACACATGCTAAAAAAACAGAAGTCTCCCAACTGTGCACCATCTGCTCTGGACCAGGTCCAGCTTTGGCCCAGAGCCAGCAGCACTCAAAGATTCAGTCGCCCATGGTCAGGACTTCAGAACTCACCTGTGAGTGATCGGAGAATCTTCTTCCAGTTTACTGCAGTCCATTAAAAATGGCGCAGCAGGTGGATGACCCTTGATGGCCACAAAGGAGTTTTAGAAACAGATCATAATAGGATGTTTGTTTACTTTTTCTGAGAAACGGGAAATGGATAAATCCATTAATCTGTTGGTTCATTTGGTTAGTAATTAACATGGCTGTGCCAGTCAGCACAGACCCACTATCCAGTCCTCACACTGATGGGTTGAGACAGGAAAACATCCGTGCAGCCTGTAATGTATTATGTAGCTGCAGATGGCTTTTAGTGGAAAGTGTCAGAGACAAGAATTACAATTTAAATGGAAGAAGGAATGTCTGTGACCAACAATGATCGACAGTTGTTACCCACACACTTACCTGTCCTCTATGTGAGCCCATAGATGAGTATTTTCAGGCCTCCAGGGTCTTGCTCCACCTCTAGAAATCAGTTGTCCTGTGTCTGAGCTGGCTCCTGGTATGAAGAGACTCAAAGTACTGTTTCCTCACAGCACAACCAAGCCTGAAGCTTCTTTTAGAATGTAACTGTTATAGTTTTTCATTGTTGGGGAATCATGGACGGATACTTTTAAATAAATAAAGTTTGATTTATCAAAATATCTATGGGGAAAGGTAACTGAAGTGTAAAAAACAGGAATGTGATACATTGTATTTAAGGAACTGAGAATGTTCAAACTTTGATGAAGAAAGTGAGGTGTTCTGTTGAAACCAAACTACAGTCAGGTAGACAGACAAAAATTCTGCGCCAGCTGCCAGAAAAATCATTAGGGATGCAAAGAAAAAAAACACAAATAACTTCAGCCGTCCACAATGACCACAAGAGACTTCAAGCTGTTATTGATGCAAACAGAGGCAATTAAAGGTGTTAAGAACTTGACTAGGTAAACTTTTGATTTGCTTAATTTAGGAAGTTTCTGTCATCTTTATGATTTAAAAAGTCTCAACACTGTTGTTTAATAATAATCATGAGTGGAAAAAACGTTTTGTGCTGTCAGGCCTCAGGGATATGTGTCAATTATTCATTGGATTCATTAATTAACAGTCAGTTTTTTTATATTCATTTTTTATTGAGTTTTCAAACAGGTGTCGTATCAGTACATGGTGTAGTGGTGGATGCAAATTTTCACCTTGAAATTCCTGATAACAAACAAATAATATCTCACAGGACTGGACTTTAATGAACATTCTCATTACCACCTGTACCATTACCTTTTGTAGATTAAAACTTCATCATTCAGTACATTTTCACACGATATTTCCAAATAAAGATAGATATCATCAGAGAGAACACCCAAAATCGAAGCAACATGACTGTGGGATGAACTGTTGAATTGTTGATGAAGTGCTTTAAAGTCAATTAAAGTCTGCCCTTATTTGACTGATGTATTTCTTCCACTCTCTCCAAGTAAAATGACATTTATCCCATTCCAATCTGAGAGAGTAGGTTAGCTTCTCCATTACATATATTTCCTGAATAATCTCCATCCAATTATTGAGAGTTTTAAGTTGCTATAATTTGAAATTGTGCACCAATAAATTGTATTTTGTAATTGTAAATTTTTTGTATTTGAGTGGACATGTGAATACAAAATCGCAAATACACACAGTTATGCAAAAAATGTTTTGTATGAGTTACAAATCAAGAATTATGCAAACACAAATCCAGTGAGACTATTCTCTCCATGTATGGAACTAATTGGTGATTTGTTCTGTCACGCTGGTCAGAGAGATAACCGAAAAATCTTGAAAATGAAAAGCACCATTGATTTATAAGTCTTCACAAGAGTTTTAAAGGTAAAGAGGAAGATACATTTCACCCATGTGGATCATAGGAGCCCCTTTGTATGTGAAGTTTAATCACTACAACAAAAAAATGCTGAGAAACGTCTACAGCATAAAAATGTGTCAAACTCAATCGCACAAGGTGCTAAAATCCAAAACACACCTGAGGTCACGGAGCGAACGGGATAAACATTTATTTAACATTCTAAAACTACATTTTTAAAACCGTAACTTTTTAAAATAATTATGAAATAGATATATAACATTACCTGCAATAATGATAGTGTGAATGCTGTAAGCTGAATTTGATGCTGAAGATGCTAGTGCTGATAGCTGAAAACATCGAAGCTGATAGCCAGCTAAAAATATTTGCTAATTGAAAAAATTAGCCTATAAAAACTAAAAGAAAAAAATGTAGGTTAGCCAAAACAGCTAGCATGTAGCTGAAATATTAGCTAAACTCCAAAATAGCCTAAAAAAATCTTAGTAAATGCCAAAATAGTCCAAAAGCTAGCAGAATAACAACTTTTAAAACTTTAAAACTGTATTTTTTTTACATAATTATGAATAATAAAAAGGCAGGAATATTATTCCAGAATAAATCAACTTAAACCTTAAATAACTTTCAATATTTTACTCTCCATAAAAATATATTTTGTCAAAATTATACAAGTTAGAAATGAGCACAAGATAACATCGGGTCATTAATAACAATAAAATGATCTGGAGGGCCGGATCCGGCCCTCCGGATATTTGACACATGTTGTCTACAGGGACAAATCCCATTGATCTGGAGGATCAGTTAGAGTAAAATCCTGCATGGAAAGGGAGCAGCAATGAGAAGAATGACCAAAACCAGATGTATTTACTTCACCTGCAATAAATCCTAAGACAGAGGCCAAAGGGTTGGATGGAATATGTCTACTCTCATCTATATGTTGCTTTGATTATTTCTATGGAACCTAAAGCAAAAGCCACCAAAAAAAATCTCCTCCTCAGTTGGTAAAACCAAAACGTGCTTGGTATGAAACAGCAGCCAGGCAGAAATCTGCTGAGTGTTTGCAGCTCGTCAGTGCAGAGTAAAATAACGACTCTAATAAAACATCTAAGTTTATTACAGCAGGACAGCTGCCTGAGCCGGGACTGATGGGAGTCATCTGCTTTAAATGCAGGCCTGAGCTCCAGCAGCACACAGCCTCATAAAAGATGCAGTTTTACAAACAAAAAGAGCCAGAGACCCAGAATAAAGAGCTTTTTGGAAAATGAGATGATGAGGAAGTAAAGCAGGCAGATCTTAGGGTGTTGAGCAAGTCCTTTAATTCACATGTGCAAATAAAGCACTGAAGCTAAGATAACAAGGTGAGCAGCTGAAAAGCAGGAATCTCATTGACTGTCTGCTCCGGATTCAGAGGCAACCAGATGAGACCGTAAGCAAACACTTCATTTCTGTTTTGCATGGAGGACCTGTGCAGAGATAATGCATGTGATTTCACAGGATGTTGACTCTGCCTCAGCTGCCCTCAAGAATAAAGGGACTGGAAAAAAGGAGGATGCTTCAACCAACGATTTTTATCCACGTCTGAATTTTACCAATGAATCACAGAAAAAACTTTTTTAATCAAACAAACACATCCTTTGCTTCATGAACAGATATGAAATGAAAAATACGGAAGAAATCTGCTATAGTTTTGTAAGAACAGGTATCCTGTTCTCCTAAGATCCCTGTTCCTGTGATTATCTTTCAAAGGCCTACCAAAACAAGATACTAAAAACAGAAACAGAGTAAATGTAATTTACTACTTTCTGTCCTGGTTTTGTCTTCTTCAAAGTTCAAAGTCCCCCTCAGCAAGAAGAGGTTGGATTGGGAAGAGAAATCCGCAAATGGTTCCCAAGCGCGGCTGTGTCTGAAGTTCACCACTCCCCCAGGGGAGGGGTCAAATCAGGAGAACACATCTCACACACCTACTGTAGGTGCGTGACGACTGATGGGACTAGACCTTGAATCTTAACGTGTGGTCAGATCTCTGCTCTAATTGGTTGCATGGTTGCTTGTGGTTGCCATGGTAACAGCTCAAGCATTGTAGGGACAGTTTTTTCCCCATAAAATTTTAGTTGCTTTTCCTTTAATTCGCTGATATTAATTCTGATGATTGTGTTAGAGCTGCTGTTCCTCTGTCGTAATCACTGATATTAGAGGAGTCATTGATGCAAAATGGGGTGTACTTGTATAGCACTTTCTACCCTCCTTCGAAGGCCCAAAGCGCTTCACAGTCACAGATCCATTTACCCATTCACAAACAAGGTGGCTCCGCTGCCGCACACTGGAGTCAACCTTCCACCAGAGGCAAATTTACAATGTCTTGCTCAAGGACACCTCGACATGCAGCGGGCAAGGCGTTAATCAAACCCACTATCTCCTGATCAAGGGTCCACCAACCTACCACTGCGCCACGACCACCCATGCTGTATTGTAAGGAACTCCCTGCAAGCTAAATGACTAGACAGAAAAAACGCTAG
Organism: Oryzias melastigma; assembly: GCF_002922805.2. Classification (NCBI taxonomy): domain Eukaryota; kingdom Metazoa; phylum Chordata; class Actinopteri; order Beloniformes; family Adrianichthyidae; genus Oryzias; species Oryzias melastigma. The sequence continues at coordinate 11,688,135 of NC_050520.1, forward strand.
GCGCTATATTCTTCTCCTGGATCTCCATAATCCAGCCCTGAAAAGCCGAGCCCCGAGCTGCCAGGATGTTAAATGCTCTCCCAAAGAGGGGCGCAGATGAGAAGGGGTTCCAACCGAGTGACCTTCACCACATCATCTGACCACTCAGCAGCCACTACCAACGGCAAGGAGGGGGTGGGACATTTTTTAGTGTAATATCTGTCCTGTGATTGAATCAAACCAAAAGACCCAACCTAAATAAACCTTCATTTAGTTGTCAAAATTAAACTATCAAGAACAGGAGACATTGCTTGGGTTATCTAAACCCTTTTTAGACTGTAAAAGTTAAGAGAATGCAGTATAAATAGAAATATGACAAACTTGTAAATAGCAACATATCTGTGCAATCCCACCCCTGCTTTGATTTTACTTAACCTTTAAATTTCCATTTTCTTTACCTAAGTTGTCATTATCCAGCTCTTAACTTCTGATCAGATAATAGCGCTCTGACACCACAGATTTCAGTCATTACAAATCCATGAGTATCAATAGATCACAGGACAAAGATGAAGTATGTAATGATCATGTAAATAGACAATTATGTAAATAGAAATCATTATAACATATAAAGTTTAAGTATCAAATATATATACAGATTATTTGTCATTAGAAAAAAATATCTACAACGGGATCATTCAAAACTTGCTTTTTTTTACTAATTGAATCATCAGGGATCATTGATTTAATTCATTCATTCAGCGGCAGGGTGGCTCAGTGGGCTAGGTGAAGGGCTGGCATTCAGGAGCCCTGGGTTCGATTCCCAGGGTTGTCCACTGACCCCACCCAGATTGGGTCCTTAGTCAAGACCCTTGATGCTGCTGCCTAACTGGGTCCCTGTGCCCCTCAAGTACAGGGTTGTGTCAGGAAGGGCATCCGGCGTAAAAACTCTGCCAAATCACTGATGAGAAACAGTGGGTGCTGTTATGCTGTGGAGACCCCGAAAGGGATAAGCTGAAAGGTGAGGAAGAAGATCAACAGAGTAGAGTGATATGATTAGGAAATCCAAGACCTTTATCGTCTTCAAAAATTGATTTACTTATTTTAAAAAATCTATTTTTATTTTATATTGTACAATTTTTTTATTGTTATTATTTTTATTTTTAATTTGGTCAAAATGAGTGTCCCTGTCACAGATTAACCTAGTTACAGATAAAGTAATGCTGTGGAATAAAGGTCTATATTCAAGTGTCAAAGGTTGGTATTTCTTCTTCTGCTGCCTGATTGACAGCCATCCTTCTGGATTTAACAGAGTTTATTAATTCTCTTCGCTGTAATGTCTGTATCATTGTCCGTTCAGCTCCTTGTCCTTCTGCAGCTGTTATCAGTGCAGCTGAGTAAGCTGAGGTCAAGTTGTCTGCAGGTCGGAACTATCTACTGACTTTTATAAAGAATGATCGATCCAGACACCAAGGTTTTCTTGAAATTATATTTGTTTTTTCTATTCATAGTAATACATTAGTATTAGCATAATTATCATGCTCAGACGACCATGATCAAACACTTCTCTAAGTCTTTCATGTTGTTGACAACCAGAACCTTTTTACCAGATGGTCACTCAGATAAACAGCAGATCCTTCCAGATTTCTCGGTTGCTTCGTCAGAGGTGCTTTGTGTTTTTGATTCACAAATCTGATGAGGATCCGTTCATCCGTCTCCTTTCTCCTGGGAGTGAGTGGCAGGTCTCGATGGTATTTAGATCCAGAGAAATCTCTTTTGAAAATTGATTGCACTTGATGTGCAACAGTCTCGCAATCATTCTCACCAGGATCAGGAGTAATGATGTAGCTCTGTTAGGTTTGATCTGTAATCCAGTAATGATCATGCTGTTCATCTTGGAGTGTTGTTCTACTCGTTTCTTCAGAATATCGGCCCTGTTGTCTCATTGTTGGTTTTGGGCTCAAAGTCTTGTTCCAAAAGTGGTGTTAGGTCAGCTGTCATGACTGTAACACACAGTCAGGTCTTCTGGTGCTTTTTGATGTCTTCATTGTCACATGTCACTTTTCTTTTTCTTTGGGGCCATGGTCAGCTTTTTTTTTTCTTTGTTGTTGCAGTAATTCAGCGATGAATCGAATTTTAAGATGCGTGAAGATGGTGCAAATTCAAGAGAGCTGCCAGTATGCATCCACTGTCACTGACCCAGAACCAAAAGTTCTGAACAGGAAACAAATAAAGCACAGCATCTGTGCACACAAAAAATATGAATTATTGCTAATTACTATTTACAATTTTTTTAAGTTTAATGTTCTTGTAGTAGGCTATTTATGTCTGCGTGCGTAACAAGTACAGTCCTGAGTGCATGCTGCTGATGCTGTTGTGTAACACCGGTCCAGCAGTGTAATTGTCACCCAAAAATGAGAAATATGTAAGAAAAGCTGCTTTGATGATGCTAAAGATAATACCTGGTGATTAATCGGAATATGTAATGTCTGACCTCAAAATTCCAGGAGAATGTGTCCACGTTTGTCAACCACAACATCACAATGTTTTACTATAATAAACACTGAATAAACTGAAGCTCAGAAAATATGAAGACGTGGACAGAAACACTATATGAAAGATTGCAGACCCATCAACCATTACCTCCAAGCTGCAGTGCTATCTTCAATAACACATAAGTAAAAATGGAGCATTTCTACTTTCTGACACCGATCTACTGCTCAGTGCTCTCGTCTCAGAGTGTGGGCTGCTGCTGGCAGACTCCAGAAGAAACAGAACTGACAGACGTTTACCTA
>NC_050520.1:11690932-11694457 GCF_002922805.2 Oryzias melastigma
CCCCCCACACACACACACACACTAGGAAATGGACTTGTCTAAGCCAAAAAGCCTTGTAGAGAATCCTCTTAAGCCATATTAGAGAGACAAAGGATTTTTCAGATTCAATCCTGGAGGCTGTGAGCCGCTGGCATTATTAGGTCAGAGGCTGAAGAGATAAAGTCACATTTGACAAAATGTGGGTTTGGCTCCTTTACTGTCTAAGACAGAAGGCACTGTGTTCTCAAAAGATAAAAAAATGACCAGTGTGGTTTATGACCTGCATGGCTGTGTCTGCTTCTGCTCAGATCAGACTTCATGTTTGAATGACTGGTGTGACAGAACCAAATGTCCCCTTCACATCACCCAGCTGATGCAAGCTGACTTCTGAAAATCCCCTTCTGACTGCATCAGAGAAAATCTGGACCCAAAGGACAGACTGGGGCAGAGGCAGAGGAGGACACAGAAAACAACACAATAAAATAACACTTTTGTTTGTACTGCAAAACTGAGTGTATGTGGGCAAACACGCAATCATAATTCAAAACTCAATATGTAAAGCTTTGAAGCAAAGATTTGGTTGAGTGCATCCCATCTACAAGAATGCATGGTAGCGCATTTAGTAAAACAATTGAAGGTTTGAACCCTTTCTGTGTGGAGAGTGCATGTTCTCGCTGCACATACTCACCGTCCAATGACACGCTAAGCAGTGTGTGTGTGGAGGTGAATGGTGGTAATAGGAGGTTAATAGTGGTGAATGGTGGTGAATAGGGCTGTGGATCATTGCTTAGGTGGCGATCCGATTCTTGAATCAAGCCCCACGATTCATGAATCGAACCACAATTCGTACTTTTTATTATAATGTTTATTGCTATGTGTATGTCTATTTACTGGATGGATGAAAATGTAAATTATTTGTATTTAATCATCATTTATACATTTATTTAGAACAGGAGATCAGAATCAACTAAACTGATTAAAAAACACAAAGATTCAGATAAAAATAAATTTTGTTTGTGATTTTAAACTTTTTTTTATCAATCTTCTGGTTCAGCAGTAAAACAACATAAAATGATAAAAATCACTTTTGTTTTGGATCATTTAACAACAGAATCTGAAAATGTTCTCCACAGTTTTCTATCCTCAAAGTTCTTCAATATTTTATGTTCTAAACATCACATATTGGTGCAGAGCTCCTATGAAAAAAGTTCATTTTTTTCACAGCAGAATCAGCTGATTCACGTTGATTACATCCTTCTTTCAGCAGCGCGAGGCTGTTTCTTCAGAATAAGATGGAGTTTCGTTAATTGCGTCAAATGTTGAAGAGTTATCATAACCTAAAGCTCCGATGTTAAAGCTAATTCATTGTTTCAGAAGTTATGTCTGTGAGCGGAAGTTCAGTCTCAGTTTCTGAACGGAAAAAAGCTCTCGCTAGTTTTACTTTGAAAACCAGAAGCGTCACCATCACGAAGATGTGTTCACTTCCTTTTTTTTTTTTTTAACTTGTCCTGTCCAACAGCTGAGCCAACAGATGTGGGCTGAGAGCTTCTTGTGTTGGGCAAATTTTACTGTCACAACAAGGATTTATTGAGTATAAACCCCTGTTGTATTTAATGCTAAACTTTATTTATATTGATTATGTTTTGTTTTTGTTTTGTTGGACCGGACGGAAGGTAAAAGGGGGGTGGTTTAGAGAAAAAAGAAAATAGCAACAGAGGGAAACAACATCATAAAACATCCAGGTCTAAATAGTAAACTAGAATGGGCGGGGCCTGTCTACATACACACTCTGTAGTTACACACGCACCTGTTGGTTGAGATAGTCTCCACACTAAAACTAGTCAGAATGTACACAATATAACTGCAGCTCACAAACTTAATTATACAAATCGACACAAATAAAGTCTTTCATTCTGTCTCACATACTATTAGTGCAAAGGTGAGCTGACAACTGTGCTCAGGTGAGTGTTTATGATTTCCTAATGTGGATAAAGATGGAATATACAAAGGGGGAGAGCACCCGACAATCTCCACGCCAAGACCCCCCGCCGGGGCAGCAGCAGCAGTCAGGACCCCCCCTTAACACTCACCCCATGGTGGTGAATAGTGGTTAATGGAGGTGAGTGGAGGTGAATGGAGGTGAATGGGGGTGAATAAATGGTGGCTAATGGAGGTGAATAGTTGTGAATGGTGGTGAATGGTGGTTAATGGTGATAAATGGTGTTGATTCGTGGTGAATGGAGGTGAATTTGGGTGAAAAGTAGTGTTAACCTTTCCTGCTTCCTCGTCCTGACCGTGGTCGGGGGGGAACAGGGGAGCCGCTGCAGCTCCTCGGGCGAGGCCGTCCTCGTGGTTAAACCCGCGGGTGTTTGGTTTTGCCGACAGCAAAGAACGCAAGCAGACAGACACACTCACTGTCTTGTTGGAGGGCTGGAATCCTCCATTTATTTTCTGACTTTTGTTTCAACAACAGAACATTTCTTTTCTCGAACTTTCCCCGTGCACCTGCTCCTCTTTCTCTCATCATCTCCCTCGCACACCCGTGCATGCGCACGTGTACGCACACTCACACTCGCGCCGCCCCCCCCTCTTTCTCTCTCCATAGCATTTCCGCAACACTACCCCCACTCTGGATTGACATTATGCAATAATTCTTATCCAGGACAACAATAACAGTTTCGTGAACAAACTATCAGAATTTTTTTTTTTTTTTTTTAACAGTTAAACAAAACAAAGCAACAACAAACAGCAGTCACGCTCAACATTACAGCTGTAAGATTTCTCTTTTTTTTTTTTTTTTAGTCCAGTATCCAGTCACCGTATCTGACTGGTCCCTTGCGACGACGAATAGGTCTCTTTGGATGAAGGGCTTTTGGCCTCACATCTGCCACTTTACCCCCACTGTCCTGAGCACAGGCCTGATTAGAAGTAGCGGGGCTGTTGTCAACAGTTTGATCCAAGGTGGTGCAAGATCCATCTGCACCGGGGCCAGAGAATAACAGAGAAAGGTCAGCGTCCAAACCTGATGAGTCAGTGTCCAATGCCGGTGGCGATACCTCCACTGGTACCCAATCTTCAGCATGTTGAATGGCCCAACGATTGTCCAGCGGAATACGACTCAAGTAAGGTTTCAGCTGATCATTGTGAACAACCTTTACCTTGGCTTTTGGACCTCTCTGGATGCGATAGATGAGGTCATCCAACTGTCCAATGATGAAGTATGGACCTTCATAGGATGGAAGGAATTTCTTCACCCTGTTCTTAGGATTCTTAGTACCTTTGACAAGGTACCACACAGCATCACCCACTTTATACTGTGTGCGGCAACAGTTTTTGTCATATTGTCTCTTTGCACGTCTTGAAGACTCACCCAGAGCTTCTCTGGCGATGCCATGTGCCAGTTCTAGGCGTTCTCTGGCCTTCTGGACATATTCCGGTTCTGAAACATGTCTAGTGTTGTCTGGAGGCAGTCCTGCCACCAAATCCACAGGCTCACTTACTTCCCTGCCAAACAGCATGAAATTTGGAGTGAATCCCGTTGAGCTA
>NC_050520.1:11703853-11720561 GCF_002922805.2 Oryzias melastigma
CCCTCCTTTTTTCTTTCTCCCTCGCGGCACGCGCTCTCTCGCTCCTCGCAGCGCGCGCGCTGCTCCTCACATGCACACGCTCAAGCACACTTCCCCCCTGCTCCTTCCAGCATCACAACAAGCTCAGATGCACAAGTCGGAGCACACACACACATCTCACAACACTAGGTTATATGTGTATCCATCATGAAGTGACCAGGCTTTGTCTTCCTTTAATACTGACAGTTTGAAAAATGTCTTAGCAATTAGTTAAAATAAGAAATCATACATTTGAAAGGAACAACAGAGGGATGGTGAAGAGGAAAATAGAAAAGACATTCCAGTGATAAAAGACTTCCAGGACAGCAATCTTTGAAGTAAATCAGGTAAATATGAATTATTACCACATTATTTTTGGTAATTCTTTGTAATGCAGTATAAACTTTTGAAATTAGAATATGACTAAAATTATGAAATGGGGAAGATTACAATGTAAACGGGAACTATAATTAGCAATAAATAAATAACTATAAAAAAATAGCATAAACAATTTGTGGAACACGTATTTTAGCTGAAATTAAGCTCACTCACTGGTCATCATTGTTAACTATTATACGTTTTTAAAACTTGTTTTACATTAATAATTGTGCATTTATTTATCTGCAATAATTGTTCCTATTTTCTGCTTGGACACAAATCAGACGACAAGAATGTACAGCCGGGCGATACGGCCAATAAAATCTCGTTGTTTTTTTTCATTCCGAATTCAATTTTCAATTGTAATCATTTTTTTCCTCCATCCTTTTACTTTCTTTAACAAAGGTTACAAACGAAATAGTATTTTTAACAAAAATCCTTTTATTTTCTCATAATATTTGCTTGAAGATGAAGTGCAACTAAATTGAGACTGTAAAATTATTTATAGAACAATGCAGCAGGTGTTTTATGAGCTACCGCTAATTTAAGTATCTAATAAAGAAAAACAATACAATCATTCAGCGGAACACTTTGACAGTAACATCCTTCAAACTGATTTTGCTGCATGTGGTTTAATCCTCCAAGTTTGAAGTCACAACCCCAGAGACCAAAATCTAATTCCTGACTCACCAGCCAAGTTGGCTAGAAGATAAAATAATATAACAACATTTTTTTTGTTTGTTAGACAAATTATTACATTATTTTTAAAAGTGATACATTTTTATGAAATATGCAGAACAAGCGTTCTCTCTCTGACTTTACGCTAAACTACGGAAGCACAGGAGAGCTGATAGCTGGGGGGAAAAAAATCTCGATTTTCGTAAATGTAAATCAAAAAATTCCAATTATTCGATGACATCGATGTATCGCACAGTCCTACAAGAATGTAACCAACCCTTTCTATGCTGATCCCTTTACAGGTAGGCTGGTGCTAAAGATCATTGCTGGAGGAGAATGCATCAGTAAAGAGCTGTGCATCTACCTGGACGAGGATCCTGAAAATATCCATGTGCTAAGTTCAAATATAAAGCCTTAAGAGCAAGTCATTTTTGGTCACTTAAAATGTTTGCATTTTTTTTAATTTAAAACAAATGGTAGGTAATCTTAGAAGAAAGATGTCGTTTTTTTCTTGACTCTTTTGTTGTAAGTCCTGTTGTAAAAAGAATAATAGCTTGTACTGTTTGTTAACATGTATAATTTTCTGTAAAACTGGATGATTAGAAAAACCTGATTATCACTTCACAGAACTGATTATTGAACAAGCTGTTGCATCAATTTATGTTAATTAGACCACAGACTGAAATAAAGCAAATGTATTAACTTACATAAAAATACCAGGGAGAAAAAGAAGTACCTCAATAACATTTTAAGTTCTCTGCCCCAGTATTTAAATATATTCAACCTTCATTTATTTATTATGCCCTGCGACAGACTGGCGACCTGTCCAGGGTAAACCCCGCCTTCGCCCATCAGCAGCCGGGATAGGCTCCAGCACCCCCGCGACCTCGAAAGGGAAGAAGGGGACAGGAAGATGAGACAGTGATCCACGCTTTTATTACATCTCGGCTGGATTATTGTAATTCCCTTCTATTCGGGGTTAGCCAGTCCTCTCTTTCACGGTTGCAGCTGGTTCAAAACGCCGCTGCTCGTATACTGGTTGAAGCACGCAAGAGAGAACACATCACACCCATCCTGGCCTCCCTCCACTGGCTGCCTGTTTGTTTTAGGGTTCAGTTTAAGATTCTTTTATTTGTTTTTAAATCCTTGAATGGTCTCGCCCCACCTTACATCTCAGAGCTTCTCTCTCCCTACACTCCTCCCCGGTGCCTCCGGTCTGCTGATCAGCTGCTCCTGGAGGTACCAAGAGCTAAGAGGAAGTGTAGAGGGGATCGAGCCTTTTCCATCTGTGCCCCAAAGCTCTGGAACACTCTGCCTTTTAACATTCGTGATGCCTTGTCTCTGTCAATTTTTAAAAATAAGCTTAAAACCCATTTTTACAGTCAAGCTTTTAACGTTCCTTGAGACTCTGCTCTGTTTTTACTCCGTTTTTACTTTGTTTTTATTTTGTTTTTACTTTGTTCTTATCCTGTTTTTAACTCTGTTACTGTCTTGGTTTTTAGTTGCTTTGTGCTTGTATTTTATCTATTAGTGTTCTTGGTGTTTTCATGTACAGCGCTTTGTAGCAGTCTGCCTGCGTTAAAGCGCTTTATAAATAAACTTGATTGATTGATTGATTGATTGAAGATGAATGAATGTATGAATTTATTTATTATGATTTATTTATTTTTTTGTGACTGTGCAGGAAGAAGAAGAATGGAGCATCAACATCTTTAACATCTCAGCTGAAGAGACCACGGTGGCCGTATCTGCTGTGACACCAACAGATGAGAGACACACCAGAGGACAGTGACAATGTGCTTGAAGGTCACTGAAGGTCGGGGGTCCTACAGGATTTGGACCGTGTTGCCTCTGTTTCTGGAAGGTTATTTGGCCTCATGCATGTTTGAACCTCACCTTCCCCCTGAACTGAAGTGCACTTTTGAAGTTCTCCAGAAGATTGTGATGGAGCTGGATGCTGATTCCTTCTAAGAACGTTCAGGTTCTGAAAAACGGACCGTCAGTGAGCGCTGCTGCAGATGTCCCAGCTCTTCATGGACTGTTCTGCTCTCTGTTCTCTGCAGGCTTATTTTCCCCTCTGTTCAGGTTCCGTATGAGTTTGTTCTGATTTCTAAAGCAGATATTTTTTTTGTTTCCAAGAGTCCACTTGCTTTTTGTGACTACTTTTTCTCATCACAGGTTTATTTGGATACGTTCTGTAAAAGTCTTAGGAAGAACTATTGGTGCTCTTTTCTCACACTGCTGCATTGAATGACATTTGTGTTTTCAGTTGTGATGTTTTTGCCTTTTAAAATACACACCTTTGTAAAAAACAATGTTGTATGTCTTTATTCTAAAAAATGCAATCTTAAATATTCTTAAAATCCACTGGTTGAAAGTTTAGTTTAGATGTACAGAATTGATGTAAAAGTCCAGATTTGCATGTACAGGTCCTCAGTGTCATAGCACACTGTGAGGGATTAGTATAAAACATTTTACGTTCATTAATTAATTCATTAAAAATAAACAAAATTCAAAATATCAATTTTAATTATAGAAAGCTGCGACAGACTGGAGACCTGTCCAGGGTGTACCCCGCCTTCGCCCATCAGCAGCCGGGATAGGCTCCAGCACCCCGCGACCCCAAAAGGGAAGAAGCGGACAGGAAGATGGATGAATGAATGCATTTTAGAAAGGTTTGTAATATTAACATGACTGCATCATTTGAGGTTAAAAAAGTTTTCTTTTAGTATTTAAAATATCTTAATCATATGAGTTAAACATGGTAAAATTGAGTAAAAAGAATTTAATAAAATATTTTTTACAAACATCAAGTTTAATATGCCAAACATAACTTGTTCAGAGAAAGTTAACACAAAGTACTTGTGTTAAATAAACAAGACTTAAGTATATCTAAGACAATAGCTGCGTTTTCATTAACTCTGAAACTTCACCAATGTTGAAATGACGTCAAGTCAACATCAAAGTTCAACATCGAATTGATGTCAAAAACAAGCTTAATGTGCAAATCAAAGTGACATCAAAACTTCAAAATCAATTTGACATCAGGATATTTACCACCTTTTTTAAATGTCATGTGAATTTTAAATTTGGACCAATAAATTAATAAAGTTAATAACACATTTACAAATGATACAATAAATGATTTAGTGGAATATATATATATATGCAAGAATAATCACAATGGATTGGATTTTTCTGTAATTTTCCAGATACACACAGCAGTCACGGTGCATTTTGTTATTTGTTGCAATTGTTGCTGTTGTTTGTCCACTCTTCATTCACACATTGTGATGAGAAGCTACTGACAGTCGGCTGGAAGGACGGGGGATCAAACCAACACTCTGGTGATTGGTGATATTAGTACGTAACCTCCAGAGCTACTGCTGCCCACTAGTCATGAGACATTCAATGTCAGGATTGTTGCTGGGAAGAAGAAACACTGTGAGCACTTTGAGCGTCTGGAGAAGCCCAGATACATCCAATCCATTAGAGACACCAGTGCTGTACAGACAGTGTGATTTCTACACGTCTACTGTTAAAACAGTAAGCAACATTAGTAAGAGTGTGTGTGCCGTCTGTTATCCATGACTCATTTGCTTCTCCTCTTATCAAATATGATTTTACGCCACATCCTGAGACTTAATTAAGCCTAAATTAATTTAATTAATCCTAAATCCTACAGAAACAGAAGAAGCATTGAAGTCAGTTTGATATTGAATTGACTTCAGTTTGAAGTTTCATATGTAGCCATCAAACTGATGTCAAATGAATGTAAACAATATGAACCAAATGGCGTATACTTGCATAGCGCTTTTTCTACCTTCCTTTGAAGGCCCAACGTGCTTCACAGTCACAGACCCATTCACCCATTCACACACACATTCACACACTGGTGGTGGCTCCGCTGCTGAACACTGGCGCCAACCTCCCACTAGAGGCAATTCAGGGTTCAGTGTCTTGCCCAAGGACACTTCGACACATGGGCGGGCAAGGCGGGAATCAAACCCGCAATAATCCGATCAGGGGTCAGCCGCCCTACCGCTGCACCACGGCCGCCCACAATTCTTAATTTTGGTTTTTCATGTTTTCAACGTTGTCCCCTAATTGGCTCAGATATCGACTTAATTTTGATGTGAGGCCGACATGAAGGAGCCCACTGGGGTTTTATGTACTGTACGGTATATGGCTTAAACTCCTCAATGTAAATCTTTGTAAACCTTTGAGAGAAGAAAACAAGGAGGACAAAATTTCTTCTGTTTTTCTAGACGGGCAGCAGGGGCTCAGGTGGTTTCCACCTTCATTTTGAGTATCCACATCCAGACCTCTTCAGGCTACAACGTCTGATTTCCCTTATTAACCTTTGTGTGGTTGTGTCATCAGCACATGCAGTTATGTAAAAAGTAAAGCATTTACAGAGTATTTCCTATGTGGAGGCATAGCATGTGTTTTTGTAGAGTTCCCTTTGTTCCTTTGAGCAGTGTATGTAACTGAACTCACGCATAACAGGAAGATCTTTGGAATTCATTTCCTGTTTTTGCCTGCTCCTTGTTGATCACCTCTGTTCAGACTTGTGGCTCCTGTGGTTCAGGAGATATCTCAGCACCTTCCCCCATATAAATTCACTCTTGTGAAACTTGGACTCCAAGTCCGGAACTTTTAGCAGTTTGAGGATCAGAATGATCAGAATGATTTCAAATCGAATAGAGACTGAAAGACTACATCTGAGGCAACATTTCATTCTCAACAAAGTGCATACACCGTTAAATGTCAGTTCTTTGTTGTTGATTAAAGCGAAGGATTTTTGTCTAAGTTGAATGTAAAGGTCTGTGTAATTGAATGATGTCGTTTTTGATTCATTCATGACTGGATTCACGGCTTTGTTTCTCTGCAACACCACCTGATGACTTCAGTCCATCAAAGGGGAACACTTCATTGTTGCCATTCAAACACTAGGGCTGCAGTTCATGTCAAAACACAACGGCGCCCCCTGCTGGGTAAAAAAGGTAAATATAATTCCTTCTTTGGTCTCAGAGTCCTACAACTGAACCCCAGATGTGAGAAGATCTGCAGACAGAAGCAGGATCACAGCAGTCTGGAAAAAAAGATTCAAGGTATCCTATGGAAAATACAGTGGGTTGATTTATTCTGGAATAATATTCCTGTTCGTTTCTATGTATATTTATGTTGAAAAAGTTACGTTTTAGAAGTTTAAAAAGTTTTTTTTTTTTTTTGCGTTCAAAAGTGTTTGTCCTGTTTGACCTTCCGTGTGTTTTGGATTTTGGCCCGCTGGGCGATTGAGTTGACACTCCTGCCACCCATCCATTCATCCAAATCGTACTGTTTAAAAAAACTCACTTTCCTACCAGCCTGGGAGAACATTTGATGATATGTGACTGGTTTGTTTTATGCACACCTAAAGCAGAGACGATTTCCATCATTTTACTACAGAATCAGCAACGTTTATGTGGCATGTTCGACTTTTTACTCGGGAATAAAAGTCATCTGAACTTTGCCAATGTTTCTAGGAAATCCCGTGTTCCTCTGCATCATTACTAAATAAGGAAAAGAGGGCAGTGTGGTTATTGGGGGTGGGATGGGTGTGGATAAAAAGGTGTGCTGCAAACTGAAAGCAGAACTGTGTGGGGATGAGGAGAACTCTTCAACCACTGCTGGCCTTGGTTTCACTGATGGGGTCTCCACTGTGAGAACTCCACCAGCACCTGCAGGGAAGGAGGTTGTGTTCCACAGATGGTGCAGGTCTAGAGCATGGAGGTATGGTGATGAGGCTGCACTGATGATGGAAGCCCAGGATCCACATCCACTGCTTTTTCCACTGCTGCTCCTCTGTCATCAACAGTGTGGCAGCCTGGAAATATTAAGTACATTTATGTTTATTAAATATTACCCATGAGAGATGTTTTATCAATAAGGATAATGTCTTATTTTAGTTATTTACTATTTTATTTTGAAAATGCCTGTTTTCCGCTTTGATTGGAGTGTGCATGCGCAGGAGGAAGATGTGTTTGTGAAGTAGAGATCACGTTCTCTTGCTGCCTCAGAGAAAGTATGTAGGACGACATATACAATTTAAAATCTTTTTGCATTTTTATTTTGGGATATTTTACTAGAAAAACAAACAATGTGCCTAACATAATTTATAGTGACTCCTGTTAGCTCCAAAAGACATCTTTTAAAGTCCAAACGCTCCGCTATTTCCACATAAACAGTAGTGCAATGCTCTGACAGGAAATGACTGAGCATTTAAAGGCTGAATGCAGAAGTAGGTCGTGCATATACCCTATTGTTTTATTTAGTAATAAACAGATAAATAATGCAAGTATGAATCTTAGACAATGTCTTTATATTTGTTTCAACGTTTTTCCTGTTGAAACGTTGCTGCTGAGTAAACAAGAGGACAGAGCTTTTTCTGTTTGACAGATTTTACTCTACAAAGTTATAACATTTTTGGAAGGTCTACATGTTTGTGGAAATAGAGGACCAATAACAAGAGAAGGGGGAAGTTGAAGTTTGTAATTTTATTAAAACCATATATTGTTACACACGTCATATTTATTTATTTTTATTGTTGTTATTATTCAGTTATTTATTTATTTATCAAAATAGCTCTCACTATTTCATACTTACTACTTTTTATTATTTCATTAGACTCTGACCCAGGACGCGCTGGAGAGACTATGTTTCTCGGCTGGCCTGGGAACGCCTCGGGGTCCCCCCAGAGGAGCTGGAGGAAGTGGCCGGGGAGAGGGAAGTCTGGGCATCTTTGCTTAGACTGCTGCCCCCGCGACCCGGTCCCGGATGAAGCGGAGGAAGATGGATGGATGGATGGATGGACTCTGTTTAACGCTTTCGAAACACCTGTGCTTCCTCGGGAGACGCTTTTATTCCAGGGATTGGCGAGCTGGTTCTGGGAGCCTGATTGCCGCCGTGCTCATCACGACTGGGGCGAGTGGGGCTATGCACCATGGCTTAATAGTTGCAGTGCAGACCCTCTGCATTCCTGAGCTGGGTGGGCGGAGTGGCGAGTATAGCTGGATCCACCACACTGCTTCCTCACATCACCAAGTCTTGTGTTTCTTTTACAGTTTTTGGTTTTACAGTTTTTATTTTATATTTAACATGAGAGGTTGAGGTTCATGCTGGGAAGTTGGGTGGGTGAGGGGGCTGAGGTGGGGAGGAGGTATGATAAATATATGTACATGATTGTTTTTAAAATGTCTTCTGTGTTTTTTTCTTTTTTTTTTTGTCTCTATAGTTTTTATCTCTGGCACTTGGAGCTGTCTCAGAGGATAAACTGTGCTTTTTAAAGGCTGATTTGATTTGATCAAAACAGTGACTAATTCAAGCAAGAATCACTGCAGTTACTGCCTGCAGTCTGAAACAAAGAACAGAAGTCAACTTTTCTAGCTTTGACCATCCAATCAGAGGCATTTATATCATCATCCGTCAGCATAGATGATGCAGTCTCCACAGCACTACACTGTGTGCTCTCACACCTGGACAGTAACCACACCTATACACGTTTGCTGTTTGTTGACTTCAGCTCAGCATTTAATACTGTCATCCCCTCCAAGCTGATCTCCAAACTTTGAGCCCTGGGCACAAACACCGCCCTCTGCAACTGGATCATGGACTTTCTGACCAACAGACCACAACACGTGAGGTCAGGCCACATCTGCTCCACCACTGTCACACTCAACACCGGTGTGCCACAGGGCTGTGTGCTGAGCCCCTTTCTGTACTCCCTCTTCACACACGACTGCAGACCGGTCCATGGATCCAACTCCATCATCAAGTTCGCAGACGACACCACCGTGATTGGTCTCATCACGAACAACGATGAGACCGCCTACAGAGAAGAGGTACAGCACCTGACCACATGGTGCGCCGACAATAACCCGCTCCTTAACACAAGCAAGACCAAGGAGCTCATTGTGGACTTCAGGACGGAGAAAAGAGGCACGCATGACTCCATTCACATGGATGGAATGGTTGTCGAGCGTGTCTCCAGCTTTAAGTTCCTGGGGACCCACATTTCAGAGGACCTGTTCTGGACCATCAACAGCATCAGCTTAATCAAAAAGGCTCACCAGAGCCTCTTCTTCCTGAAGAAAAACCACCTGTCTTCAGCCATTCTGGTGAACATCTACCACTGCGTGATAGAGAGCATCCTAACAAAGTGTGTCACAGTCTGGTACGGAAGCCGCTCTGCTGCGGAGCACAAACACCTGCAGCGTGTAGTGAAAACTGCCCAGCGCATCACGGGAACTCCCCTCCCCGCCATTGAGGACGTCCAAAAGAAGCGCTGTCTGCGTCATGACGCAGCTTTCTGAAGGACTCCTCCCTCCCACCCAGCACATGGATTATTTTCCCTCCTGCGCCCAGGCGGGCGTTTCAGAAGCCTCTGGACAAGGACCAGCACACTGAGGAACAGCTTCTTCCCTAGAGCTGTGACCTTACTGAACTCTGACCCCGGTGACCCCCACTGACCCCCACACACCAATTCACAGTCATCCAATCACTGACCCAAGACTTTACACCACCACTGCACTATTGGTCTACTCTGCATATGCTACAACCTGTTTGCACAGTACTATGTACCAAACATTCCACTAGTCTTGTAACTTAAATAGCCTCTGATAATATTAATTTTTTTTGCACTGTAAATTGCCCATGTCATCTGTTTTGTATCGCCTTATTTATCATCTGCTATCTTCTCTATTGTAAAGTATGTTATGCTAGTTCCTGTTTATAGTCTTCTCCCATTTAACGAACAATCCATCGATCTGTATATGTTCTTAGTACCTCCCTCAATCATTATGAATATCTGGCTCATTAACCTGTATATATGGTCTCACCTGTACATTGGCTCCGATCTGTAAATACTGTCCATATGCTGTATAACAATCTGTACCATACTTATTTATCATAATATTTATGCCACATGCTCTTACTGCCTATTGCACTTCTGGTTAGATGCTAAACTGCATTTCGTTGCCCAGTACATGTACATGTGTAATGACAATAAAGTTGAATCTGATCTAATCTAATCTAAAAATGTTTGCAGTAAGACGCATCTGCCGCTAGAGGGCATTGTTTGCTCATGCCCTGAGGTGTCAACATTTCGCTCCCACCACTCCCCACACATACAGTAAGATAAAATACACGGAAACAAACAACAAACAAATAAAATGATGATGAGAGAGGCTAAACCAAGGAGTATCCTGAAGTACCACCCTGTCCTCCTGCTGGTTGGGGTGTCACCGTCAAAGCAACACAAGCTTCAATAGTTATTGTGAACAGAAAGGAACACTTGTAAGCTAATGCACAATATGTAATTTCATAAATATGTGTTCAGAAAAGTTACTGTAAAAGTTGATCTTTAATCATGGGTTTACAGTAGACCTTTTTATTTAAAAATAATGAGCTTTTTTTATTGAATGAGCTTTAGCTCACTTAAACACTTCCCCATGACCACTTGCATTAAGCAATAGTACTGTACAGAGCACAGTAGCTGTACTCAATGTTCCCTGCAAACTCTTCCAGGCTTTTCCTGGCGGGATAAACTCTCTTTTGCTCTGATGAATAAACGAAAGTTCTACATCAAAGAAACAGTTTAACATGTTATGTTTTTTTATTATTTAATGCAATTAGACTGACATCATAAGGATTGCATTATAATTATTAACATGTTTGAAACAAACAAACAAAAAAAACAGACTGCTGTGTTTTATCTAAGGCCATAATGAGCCTGCCAGCAGTTCCTGCCTGCTGCCACCAGAGGGCAATAGCTAGTCCCACAGTGTCAGCGGATTGAAGATTAGAACATCATCAGGCCTGTTTCTATGGAAGTTTTTTCTTTTTCTTTTTTTTTTTTTAATAATTCAAAGTTTTATTCAGTTCAATTAACAATTCAATATGCAATTGAGGCTTGGAATATGAAAATACATTTTGCAATTTTGAATTCATTATTAAAAATTACTAATCAGTATGACCATTTCAAACATAAAACATTAAATAAAACAATGGTAAATGGCGTATACTTGTATAGCGCTTTCTACGCTCCCTCGAGGGCCCAAAGTTCTTCACAGTCACAGACCCATTCACACATTCACACACTGGTGGTGGCTCCGCTGCCAAACACTGGCGCCAACCTCCCACCAGAGGCAATTCGGGGTTCAGTGTCTTGCCAAGGGACACTTTGACACATGGGTGGGAATCGAATCCGCTTGCTTCTGATCAGGAGTCGACCGCCCTACACCACGGCCGCCCCGATTCCAATTCCATTTTAAATTCTCATTGGTTTTTGATATCATAATTCAAGTGACAATTTTTAAATTCACTTTACAAAAATAAAAAATGGCATTCCAATGCATAGTTTGCTTTATATTTGTTTTGTGTCCAATTTCAAATGAAATTGAAAAACAGCGCTCTCTTGGTGTTATGGATTTTGATTTGCATAGCATTGCGTTTTATCTGTGTCAAAATTCCATTTGAAATGCCAACTGTGTGTAACACTTTTGGCCTCCACTTCCTTTGGTCGACCAATTTAAAATATTAAAGACTTAACTAACAAATGAAATTGTTTGGTGTTGGAGGTTAGAAAAGAGAACACACTATCTGCTAATGAATTAGCTTCTTTGTTTATGACTATAACTGATTTTGATGCAGTTCTTAAAGATATTTTTGGAGCATACCTTTAGGGCTGCTGTCTCCTTTAAGACTGTGGTCCTGTGGACCGTACCCAATCCATGGATCCCTTAAGATTGGTTCTATTCAAGCTTAAATAAGTGAGCTTAACCGTGCATGCTCACTCGGTTGAATCGATCTTTCAGGACTAGATGTAGTGATATATGCCTGTGACATTATTCTGACAGTTTGTTAATAAGCAAACCAGGCAGGTTGAACTTCAGTAGGAGTAAGCCCCCACCCTCCCCAGTCTGCATTGGTGGAGAAGATGTTGAGATCGTCACATCTTACAGGTTCCTGGGTGTCCATCTTGACCATAAACTGGAGTGGTCCACTAACAATGAGGCCGTCTACAAGAAGGCCATGAGCAGACTGTACTTCCTGAGGCGACTCAGGTCCTTCAACGATTGTAACAGGATGCTCCTCATGTTTTTCCAGTCTGTCATGGCAAGCACCATCTTCTTTGCTGTAGTGTGCTGGGGTGCCGGCATCAAAGCAAAGGACGCCAACAGACTGGACAAACTCCTTACAAAGGCTGGTTCTGTTGTTGGTTCCAAGCTGGCTGGCTTAGAGGAAGTGGCCAGAGTTGGCTAACCTGCTGACCATCATGGACAATCCCTCCCACCCCGTCTATGAAACTGTGGACACACTGAGAAGCAGCTTCAGCGGCAGACTCCTGCAGCCCCGCTGCTCAAAGGGGAACAGGAAGTCATTCCTGTCATCAGGCTATATAAGTCCTCTATAACTGACAGATGAAAGGAAACCACTTTGATGCCTTTTCTTAAACTCTCTTTACTCTGTTTTTTTAACATCTTTGTCATATGTGTATGTGTACAGTCTTTCTTCTGCTGCTATGTGTGTACATTTGTTTATATGAATTTATCTCTGCAGCTATGTGTACATACATTTATACGAGTTTTGATTATTTGTGTTTGGTGCTTTTCTTTATTATTATGCCGCTTAAACAATAGAATTTCCCTGTGGGGATAAATAAAGTTGAACTTGAATCTTTACCTGTAGCTATTCCTGTGGGGATTGGGATCAGGGGGTGATTAGGTTAACTTGTTCCACCTGGTTTCCATCCTCCTAACGAATGCACCTGTAGTTCCCTCCTATTTAGGTCTGCATTTCTCCTGCCTACACTGCCAGATCGTCTTGTGTGTTTTTTGAGAATCACGAGCCCTCTAGCCTTTCAGCATCAACGCTGTAAAAATTAAATTACTTTCTTTTGAGCCAGTCTGTGTCCTGCGTTTGTGTCCGCGCCCAGATCCTGACAATTCCTCATGTTTATTAAGCCCCTTATATGATTAAGAAAGATGGCTATAAATAAAATAAAACATCATGATCAAGATTCTAATCCTTGTATCAGAGTGTTTTTTTTTTAATCAATTTAACTTCCCTATGTGGTTCAATTCAAAAGGAGCATTGCAATTGTAAATGAGAAAATGCTTTGCTCATGAAGTGTCTTACATAGGGATATATAACTAGACCAAAGGGGTTATGAATCTCTTTATTAGTGGTTACAAAATATACACGAGAAACATTTATATAAATAAATATCATGTAAATTCAAAAAAATCCAGATTATTTAACCCAAAATGAAAATACAGACAAAATACAGGTGCAGTAATGCTCCCCCTGTCTTCCTTCAACATATCAAACACATGACCACAGATGTAGATTGATACGCTAGGATCCACTGCACATCCTCCCGGGGTCAGAGTAATACTTTTCTTTCACCTAGATTTGAATAGAATATTTACACCAATGGTGTCCTGACTTTTTACAAAGAGGGCCAAATTGGGTGAGGTGAAAATGTTTAAGGGTCAACCAATCTGCCATTCTTTTAACCCTTTTAATAACATGTAATGCAAATGAACTATTCAATGAACTGTTTAATGGCCACATGTGTCCCCCGGCCTGGACTTTAGACGTAACCGATTTACACCACCAGTTCTTCCTGCAACAACCTCCTTAAAAACAAGGCTCATTTATTCTGGACTATACAACCACACATGAAATTCTGATGACATAGTGTCTCTATAGAAATATCTTCTCCGAAACGTTTGCTAAAACCTCACTATGTTTGGTTTTATAACAATAATAAACAAGACAATAAATGTTCTGTCCTTCATTTGATTTGATCAAACACTGCATGTCCATAAACTTCATCACAACAAAAAGTTGGGGTTAATCTCTTTTTTCACATTTTTTTTTATTTGCTCTGATTCTATGTACAAAAATTCAAAATGTCTAAAGACCTTCAGCAAACTGACATAAAACCCAGTTGAATAATTTTCATTTGTTTATTGCCCTCTAGTTTAGTTTTGCATGTGCCCTGTATGTAAATAAAAACAAAGAAGTTCTTGTTAACTGAAACAGGAGCCCCGTAGCTGCGTGAGCATCCCAATTCCAAACCACTTGCTCACATGAACAGTAAAGGCAGCAATTCCTGGTAAACTTTTAACATTAAAGATATTGCGGTATTAGAAATAACAAATAAAACCAACTGAAATGTCTGCCTGTATGCAAATAACAGGCATTTTGCATACATTTGATCAAATTAAAGATAAATGAGCTAAATAACAATCTATGCATTCCTAATTTCTTCATAAATGTCTTTTTCTACTGCAGTCTAAAAACAGGGACTGTCTGCTTTTCTAAAGGCCTTTAACACAAACACTTCAGGAAGGGATTCCGTCTCTCCAAGCTATCATCCTGCAGACATTTACGGTTACCCACTGGGCACAAGATGTCTATTAGATAACTAATAGACATATTGTAGATACACATACTACATACATATTGGGAAGATCTGGGAAGACTTAAGTTCCCAGAACAAATGTCAGCCATTTCACTCCAGCCAGACACGGTGTTAACATCAGTCACCAAAGCAAGGGGTCCTGGTTGAGCTTCCTGTCCCCTGTGAAAACAGAATGGAGGAGATCAATGGACGCAAGCAGGCCAAATACTATGAGCTAGTGTCAGAATGCTGGAGCAAAGGCTGGAAAGCCCACTGGAAACAAGTTGTGGAAACTCCTTGGGGTAAAAGGTTAGCTGTGCAGACGAGCCATCAAAAACATTGAGCTATGGATCCAGAGGGGGGATTCATGGAGTAGTGGGCCACTTGGTCACAAGTCGGACCCTGATCACTCCTGGCTGGGTCACCCGAGCAAGGGTGTTTGACAATTAAAGAACCGAAACACCCTATGAACTTGGGTTCATTACTGATCATGTTGCCAAGTAGTACCCATTGGTGTATATAAGATGGAAGTCTGAATACAGACCAAACGCAGATTCAGGACTTGGTACGGACCTAATTAAGCAGACTATGTCTGGACCTTTCAGGTCTAAATACACCCGAAGAGTTTTATTAGATATTCCAATAATATTTGTTCGCTGGGCCAGTGCTAAGTGGTTCAAAACGTACTTAGAAAACAGGAAATATTTGTGTCAATTGGTAACTTCACTTCTGAGCCAATAGAAATTACATGTGGAGTGCCCCAAGGCTCCATCCTGGGACCACTTCTATTTAACATCTACATGCTCCCACTGGCCCAGGTTATAAAGAACAACAACATTAGTTACCATAGCTATGCAGATGACACACAGATATATATTAGACTGACACCAGGAGACTGAGGCCCTTTACAGGCTCTTGGTAAATGCATTGAGGACATTAATGACTGGATGTGCAGAATTTACTTCAGCCCAGCCAGCAAGGCTAAGTGGGCCCCATTTGGTTAAAAGTGGGTAGAAAATTTGGGCCCCAAATGGGTTTGTCTGCAGTTTCTGTGGTGGCCCCACCTGTGTTTGCCCACGTTGGCTTAAGTGGACACTCAGTGGGTTGGCTCGCTATGCTAGCCAGCCACTCTGTGGACAGTAGAGCTTGCTAGATCGCTACAGCTGAGCTTTTTGGCTCCATACACCAGAGCTTGATACACCAGATCAGCTCGCTAGCTCTCTATAACGGAGCTCGCTACAGTAGAGCATGTTAACTTGCTACAGTGGAGCTCACCAGCTCTATAGAGCTCGCTAGCATGCTACGCGTCCACTGGAAGCCATATGGGGCCTCTCTGGCCATACTGACTGGAAGTTAAACAAAACCAAACTGAGGTTATTGTCTTTGGGGCTAAAGAAAAAAGGTTAGACGTCACTACAGAGCTTCAATCTATTCAACTAAAAACTACCAACCAGGCCAGAAACTTGGGTGTAGTGATAGACACAGACCTAAACTTTGATAAACACATTAAGGCAGTCACTAAATCAGCCTATTATCATCTAAAAAATATCTCAAGGATTAAAGATCTGATGTCTAAGCAGGACCTGGAGAAACTAGTGCATGCTTTCATCTTTAGTCGACTTGATTACTGCAACAGTGTTTTTACAGGACTACCAAAAAAATCCATCAGGAAACTGCAGCTTATTCAGAACTCTGCTGCTCGGGTTCTCACAAGGACCAAGAAAGTAGACCACATCAGTCCAGTTCTGAGGTCTTTACACTGGTTACCTGTCTGTCAGAGGATAGACTTTAAAGTTCTGTTACTGGTTTATAAAGCTTTGAATGGTTTAGCACCAAAATACATGACTGACCTCCTGACCCAGTATGTACCAGCCAGACCTCTCCGGTCATCTGGATCCGGTCTTTTATCAGTTCCTAGAGTCAGAACTAAACATGGAGAAGCTGCATTCAGCTTCTATGCTCCACAGATCTGGAATAGACTTCCAGAAGACCTTAGATCAGCTGAAACACTCAGTGTATTTAAATCCAGGTTAAAGACTCACCTGTTCTCAGCCTCACTTAACTAGTATGTATTCAAAAGTTTACATCCGCACTGTTTATCTATGTGTGGCAGGATGGTTTAATCAGGCTGATGTGCAGGTGCAGATAATCCTACCCAGGTGCTGCTAATAAGCACCTGGT
>NC_050520.1:11720580-11726795 GCF_002922805.2 Oryzias melastigma
AATGTTTCATGTAAAGCACTTTGAATTGTCTCTGTACATGAAATGTGCTATACAAATAAACTTGCCTTGCCTTGTACTGGTCAGTTTGTTCAATAAAGTGAAGTCCCTGGAACAGGAAACGAATGTCTATTTCCTGTTTGATAAATACACTTCCGGGCAGTTAGCATCAAACTGATATGTAGTTTTAAGTTCATAAATTACAGCTTTTTCTTTTTTGGAAGTTGTGGTATTGTTCTGATTATTTGCTGATTCTTATTCATGTACTCTGAGAAATCACGCCCAAAAGCGTAGAGTCAAGGGTTGGTTCTCGCCGCACGCACCACTACTGCTAAAAACAAAGGTGCTAAGCTAAGCTAGCTTGGCCTCCGTGAGCACGCGAGGCAGCGATGGCACGCGCGCGGATCGTCTTTGTCCGCGCGATCAGACTACAGTTTATTTGGTTTCTGCGCTGCCAGCTCGCTGACTCGTGTGCCTCGGGGGAGCAGAGAACCAGCTCCGAGACGTCCGTGCTCTGCAGAGCCTGCGGACATGAGCTGGCCTCCGGGGCCGACATCGCCTTCGTCCCCAGCCGGCTGGCCCTGTCCACGCGCAACGACACGCTGGTTAATGGGCGACGAGTGAACGTGCAGCTCTTTGAGAACCCCCACGGAGTCCAGTTTGAAGTAGTGACATTCAGGAAGGCAGACGTTACCAAACACTGGCCGGCGGACAAGCGCTTCTCCTGGTACCCCGGGTTCTCGTGGACTGTTGCCACATGCCCCAGATGCAGGTCTCATGTAGGTGGGTACTCACTGGATACATTAAGACTCGACTACAGGAAGTCAGAAATCTACTTTTCACTTCTGCCAGAAAAAAAAAAAATCTTAAGATTCTGACATGCCACATTTACAACTTCTCTTTCCAGGCTGGGCGTTCCAACCCACGGAATGGACAGACACAATCACAAAACACAAGTTTGAGGAGTCTGGGAACACTTTCGTGGCTTTAATCACCCATCAGATACTGACGGAAGACTTTGCCTCAAGCCTCCTCATGACACCCAAGTCTTTTGTGAGCTGACGTATCCAATTTTGACTCGGCAGGAACTTTGTACATTCATTTAGTTTGACCACTATGAACATTTGGCTTTCAGTATAAAAATGTTCGCCTGGAATGTGAAACAGGTAGCCCAAAATACCATCCATTACAACCCATGAAGCAGTGGGGGCCCAAAATGTACACCATTTTTGTTCAGTTTTGTTCTTTATTAAAAATGTCATTTCAAATCTTGTGGATATCCGTAAAACAATACAATGAAGAAAAAAAAAAAAATCCCATAGAAATGGTGTCAAAATAACCACTCTCCCCAATTACTCTTGCCCCTCCCCAACTTATCCCACCCCTTGAACATTACAAATAAAGGAATGAGCTGGTACTCGTCAAACCACACAGGGAGAAATACAATTTCAAGGACGCAGTGTCCCACTTAAGAAAAAAAAGGAATAGAGGTCTGCTAGCGCTAGATCACTACACCATGGCTTGAGCTGATTTACCAGACAACCTTGACAGGGAGAAACGGAACTGTCTTGAAACTCTACTCAAGATTCTGAACTGATTCTTTTTTAGACTTTTATTTTTTTTTTAGATCAAGTCAGGTATTGTACTCACAATTCAGGGCATTGTGCCACAGGCCTTTGATGAATAAAAGGAAAACATAACATGGCACCAATTAATGATGACGCTTCAGAGTGGAAAGTGAAGCACCAACGAATATAAAATAAAAATAAAAAAAAATTGCTCCCGAGTACAACTGGGAAAAAGGAAAAAAAAAAAAACGGAAAAAAAAACAAAACAAAACAAAAAAGAGGGTTCTTGACAAGGTGGCATTTCTCAGTCATCTTCCCCCTCATCATCCTGGAAAATAAGAATGGGAATGAGTAAAAAAATAAATACCATCAACTACAGTATATTCTTAAACATTTAGCTTTACCTCCCCATCTTCTCCATCATCCTCCTCCTCCTCTTCTCCATCTTCATCTCCTTCTTCATCTATGTCCTCCAGACCTTCCTCATCCTCCTCTTCTTCCTCACCTTCACCCTCTTCATCATCCATATCAGGAACCTTAGAATAAAGAGCCAATTTTCAGAACTACTCAACTAAAAGTAAGAACTCTTCTCGTACTTGTGCATGGTACAAATGCTGTCTCCTTAGTGCAGAGACATGCTGCAATAAAACCAAACGCTAAACAGAACTGAAACATTGCAATTATGCTTTTAAAACATACCAAGTAGTACTGGAGAGGGTTAGGCCAGATGTCATCCTTGATGACCTCCCCGAGCTCATCAGCGCCAGCATCCGCATGATCGGTGAACCAAGTGAAGAAGCTCTCAGGTTCTTCATGTTGCCTCTTTCTGCCTGCTTTGTTCTGTGTCTGACTGGAACGCTTGGTCAAGTCCTAACATCACATGAAGGCCAAAGGTGATTAAGATCTCCAACATCCACTCTGTTCTGTGCTGGTCAGGACAGTGATCTCACACCTGAAACTTTTCAGCATCACACTGAATATTAAAGAAAACATGTAGTCTGTTACCTTTCCTGACTTCCATTTGATTTCTGTTGACTTTGAAGATGGGTCTCCACTCTCATTCAGATGAAACTCTTTGGAAAGGACTTTGTTTTCAAAGTATGGGTTTTCATCAAAATACTACAAAACCAAAAGTACACAAAGGTAAGACTGCAAATCAACCACAAACAGTAGATCTTCACATATTTCAAAACTTAAAAAAAAAAAAACTT
This sequence comes from Oryzias melastigma, assembly GCF_002922805.2. Classification (NCBI taxonomy): domain Eukaryota; kingdom Metazoa; phylum Chordata; class Actinopteri; order Beloniformes; family Adrianichthyidae; genus Oryzias; species Oryzias melastigma. Next base: position 11,723,357 of record NC_050520.1, read on the forward strand.
ACAAAATCTATTCTGTAGCCTGACTTGATGTCTTCAAACTCTGTCACCTCCACTCTGCTCAGGTAATGAAGCGCTTCTTCATCTTCTTCCCCAAGCAGGGCAGATACTAAGGAGACAGAGACACATAACCCAGAGTTAAAGTTTACTCCATGCAGAAAAAATAAAATAAATAAATCATCGATTTAATACAATTATATTGAAACAAAAAGTTGCATACCCTGTGGATGGTTGACAAATGTGGTGACCCAGAAGTTTGGGATTTTGGCGATCAGTTCCGACCTCTTCTGAAAGAATGGCTGACGGAGTTTGTTGTACTTCTGTTCTACTTTCAGAATCTCTTCACTGGCCTGCTCATTCAACCTAATGAAAAAAAAGCAATTTTTACATTTATACAAGAAATGAACGTCAGTTGGTAAATCAACAACATAGCTTTAGTTCCTATGGCTGAAGACAAGTTCATTCCCACTGTCTGTTCCAAGTCAGAGAATTTTTGAAACTCTATGTTATAGTTGATATATATTAACATATTAAACGTTTTGTGTTGTGGTTGTGTTAACAATAGAAAAGAAATGATCTTGATGCAGATTAAAAAAAAAAAAAACAATAGGCGATACAAAACAAAAAAAAAAATACATAAAAGTATAAACAAGTTTATTTGACATAATACATGAAAATGTTTTTTAATTGTCAAACCCCTTGCCTTCATGTTTACTCTCAGTTATATTCTGGAAAAATCTCTAAGAAAGTCCAACATATCAGAACTTATTTTCAATGTGTGTAAAGAAAACAGGTTTTTACTCTTAACATTCACAAAATTGAAATTGTATCAAATGCAAGAACAAAATACAGAGAGTCACTGAACTTTTGTAAAACATACTTTAACATAATCATGCTTCCATACCTGTCAATTTCATTTTGAACTTCGTCGATGTGTTCAATAGCTTCTTGCTGCTCTTTCTCTGTGAGACAGAACACACATTAATGCATACAAATTAAAGCCGTAGAACCCCAATGAAAAACAACGGAAAGATAAAGGATAATTGTCGTATAAACCTGGAAATTCTGGTATAGAAAATACGTCCACCGTGTAACTTTTGATAGTACTAGATTATATGGGTGTTTAGCCTGATTCCACCCATTGGGGTAAAATAACGTCAGCGGCCAATGGCTGCAGCGCTCATGGTTCAGACTCCTGCCGTTTCCTGCCGGCGGCGACCTACAAGGCCGCGTGGTTTAAATGTGGAACAGCAAGTGGCAGACGGGCTCGAGAAGCTGAGAGCGAAGAGCACGCGCCAGGAGGCATCTTCCCGCGCCGTCCCGCATCAGAAAGTCATAATCCTACGCACCTTTTATCAGTGTCTCACACACTTGCTCATTTGAAGAGCTTTTGCATTTAAATGCACCAACAAAACAAACAAGGCGTCAGCTAACGTTAGGTAACAACAACAGGAGCATGCTAACCATCAGCGATGGCTACTTAGCACTTAATGACGCTGGGTCCTCGTTATGAGACCATCACAAGCATAAAAGCAAGACAATCTATGCTCTGTATGCGTTTGGGTCCACAGGGCCCATTACAATCGGCAGTCCTGGCCACGCTGCTGCTAAACCAACCAGCTAACATGGCCTCTGCACTGAAACAGCGGCATGCTAACAAGCGCGCTAGCTGCCGCGCCAATGGCTGAGAAAGAATAAAAACACCGCGGCTGCAGCTGCGGAAACACAAAAACATTCAGAAACGCAAAAGAAAGAAAAAACTAACCCCCACTGCAACCAACAAACATAAAGTAAATACAAGACCAATGTTAAAGAAGAAAGTGAAAATGGCGCTGAACGGCAGGCCGCCATTCCCCTCACCGGAGGTCTCGTCCGCTCCGTCATGGTTCGAGTTCAGCTCCTTTTTACTCGCTTTTGCCGCCGAGGCAGACATGCTTGCAGGCCGGAGTAACTTAGAGGCGTCTGGGAAACAGACCGCGTCTTTAACTGTCCGTGAAGAAGCTGGATTCGCTGTGTAGTTCAGCGTGGAGAAGACAACAGCGTGCCGCTTCACACAATGTAGCTGCCGATGCGCGAGGAAGTCACCGCGAGCTTTGCTCACGCGCTCCTTTCATTACGAACGCGCCTCGCCGAATCGAGCAGACACGAGCTCCGCCTCTCAAAGTAGGTCTCACTACTTGACTCCTGTTCATTGATTCTGCGGCGTCTTCTCTCTTAAAAACCCCACACAACACAATAAAAAAGCGTAAACAAAATCTCAGATGTTCCCAAATTAAAATGAGAGAGTTGACATAAACGCTCTTAAAAACATTAGTTCCAGCCAAACATTCGGTAGGACCGCCTCGCACTTGCGCACTTAGAGACGGCACGATGTGAGTGGACGGAGGCTCGTTCTTCAGCAAAGCGCCAATGGAGGCGACTCTCTCAGAAAGTACTTAGATCTGATCATTTGTAATTATGACTTTCAATATTTACTCTGACCTATTAGTTACCTTTGATATGGGGATCAGTAATACTAAACACATTGTAACTATAGCATGATAACTTTGATTATCTTTTCTTTCACATTATCAAGTGCATCAGAATCTCTTCTATTTTACTCAAATGTGAGCCTGCATCAGGATTTAGCTGTTTAGTAATTGCATTTTAAAGCAAAATTCATGCAATATCTGTAGGCCACGTGTCAAAAATCAAGGCGACGGGGCCAGATCCGGCCCTCCGAGTAATTCTGTCCGGCCCTCCAGATCATTTTTATTTTTTTGTTATTAATGTCCCGATGTTATTTTGTACTCATTTCTAACTTGTATAATTTTGACTAAATATATTTTTATGGAGAGTAAAATATTGAAAGTTATTTAAGGTTTAAGTTGATTTATTTTAGAATAATATTTCTGCCTTTTTATAATTCATATTTAAGTTAAAAAGTTACAGTTTTAAAGTTTTAATAATTGACATTCTGCTAGCTTTTTGAACCATTGTTGCATTTAATAAGATTTTTTTATGCTATTTTGGAGTTTAGCTAATATTATAGCTACATGCTAGCTGTTTTTGCTAATTTAGGCATTTTTTGTTTTTAGCTTTTTGGGCTATTTTGGAGTTAGGCTAATATTTAACACTATAGCTGTTTTGGCTAATTTTGGCTTTTTTCAGTTTTTTAGGCTTTTTTGACTTTTAGCTATTTTTCTTTCAGCTACATGCTAGCTGTTTTGGCATACCTACATTTTTGTTTGTTTCTTTTTTAGGCTAATTTGGCATACAGCTAATATTTTAGCTGGCTATGCTTCAGCGTTTTCAGCTATCAGCTTCCGTGATTTCAGCTATCAGCTTCCGTGATTTCAGCTATCAACTTCAGTGCTTTAACCCAGTGGTCCCCAACCACCGGGCCGCGGACCGGTACCGGGCCGCAGACCCATTGCCACCGGGCCGCGGAAGAATTTAGGGA
>NC_050520.1:11728016-11740808 GCF_002922805.2 Oryzias melastigma
CCCCCCCCCCCCCCGGGCCGCGGAATAACTCCACACTGGCTGGCCGGTCCACAGCCCCAAAAAGGTTGGGGACCACTGCTTTAACCTATTAGCTTCAGTGTTTTTAGCTATCAATTTCCGCTTCAACAGCTATCAGCACTAGCATTTTTAGCGGCCAAATTCAGCTTACAGCATTCACACTAGCATAATTGCAGGTAATGCTATACATCTAGTTCATAATTATGCTAAAAAGTTACTACTTTAAAGTTTAAAAATTTTTATTGTTCAATAAATGTTTATCCTGTTCGACCCGCAACCTACGGTGTGTTTTGGATTTTGACCCCTTGTGCGATTGAGTTTGACACCCCTGCTATAGGCCATTTATTTACAGATCATATCCAACAACAGATTTGTTGAAACAACATTTTAATTTAATTCTTAAATTGTTAGTTAACTAAGTTTTTTTATGTAATTTTATAACAATGGTTTAAAAAAGAAAAACAATTTGCAAACACCTTCAATAAAACCCCTGGGAAAAAAAATACTGATTAGATTTAAGAAAAAAAAAAACAAAGCAAAACAACAACAACCCTTTGCTCTTTAATCTGCTTTGCAGCAGTGGTTACTTTATTGTGGAAACCCATATATATTATTGCAAATTTGTGCTCCTCATCAGAAATGCCTCTCCTTGGTTTTGTTTCAGTGATTGTCAGGAGCAGAAGGAGAACCGCAGGAGCTTCAGAGATGTGCTGTGTCCTTGTGAACATGCACATTAACAGTTAGAATTGCTGATGGCTTTGTGCCCTGCAGAAGCTTATGCCTCGACATTTTCAACCTTTAGGATGCATGTAGACTGCTGTATAAATGTGGCTGATATCCTGACAGTCAAATCTCCGTCCCAGCCGGCTGATCTCTGCTTGTCCTGAAAGGAGCAGCAGCGGCTCTGTATTTGTCCTTTGGTTGGTGGCAGGACAGGAACATGTGGTCATGCAGCGGCCAATGCCAAGCCCAGAGCAGACGGTAAGGACTGGCAGACCAGCAGCAGGAGCAGCGCTGCCTCTGAGAAAGAATCCCTCCGTCCCCCAGCAGAAACAATCCCTCTAAAAGAGACAGGACAGAGAAAGGAGGGTGTGGATGTGGTATCAGAGGAGAGGATGCAGTCGGAGCGATGCAAAAACAAACAGCGGGACAAGCAGTGGGATTCAAGCCTCAAGATGTAGAATACCTCACCAGAAGAGCACTAATCAAAGTGTCTGTGAACGCACCGTGACACCAGGGAGTTGCTGGGATTCAAAGATAGTGAAGGTGAAGAGGTGCAACTTGAGAAGCCCTCCCTCCACTCCCACTTAGGATGACAAATTAGTCCTTATTCAGCAGGGAGTCAACCATCACCATAAGGTTGGTAAAGTGCAAAGTCATGCCCTTTCTGCTGGACGTAAACATGCTGTTCTCACTTTTTCCTGTTTTCCTGCTTGCTGTTGTCCAGTTCAGATATTAATGGATTGGTTGTGTTTTGCTTCATGCTTTGCTGAGATGAGCAGTTGTTTACAAATGCTCCAGTCCTAACTCACCTGTCAGTGTGTGAGTGAGGCTTCCCGTCCTCTAATGTGGTGTTGTTATCCAGGATCAGATGTTGTCCACAGCCCAGCAGATGCTGCAGGATAGCCGCACCAAGATCGAGCTGATCCGACTGCAGATTATCAAAGTCACCCAGGCTGGCGGTGGCAGCAGCAATCATACCAGCTCCACTCAAGGAGGTCAGTCCAGGGGCCAGTGATTCTTAAAATCGATCAGAAAACGACTCAAGATAACAGAAATGATCTGTCAGCCCTGCAATTATTTTTATTTTTATTTGATTTATTTATTTGCTCTTTTTCAGTTAGAATGTACAATCCATACAATCTACTTAAAGAACAGGAGTAGGATGAAGATTGAGTCTCATCAATCCCTTTGTCATTCTTATTATTTCATATGATACAAATAGATGACAAAATTAGTGTTTATCATCAAAACAAACACTCAAGGAAAATCAATAATAACAACGATACAATCTGCAACATTATATTTACATTATGCTGCATACAAATCAATCATTTTGTTTTTACAATTAAACTTAAAACAAAAAACACTTAAACACTTTTTCAGCTCATTATCCAACAAACTCCATTTTTGACCCCAGCAAAGGAAACAGTCATTTGTTTAAGTGTAGTTTTTACTTTAGGTACTTTAAAGTCACCATTTCTTCGGCTATTTACTTCATTCATAAGAAAAAGATTTTGTAAACCACATGGCAACATAACATTTTCGGCCTTAAACATACCAGCAGTGTCTGCAAGGAACATAAACCTTTATATTTGAGTATTCTTGACTTCAGAAATAGTTTGGAGGTGTGCTCATTGTAAGGAGTCACATACATTATCTGTGAGGATTTTCTGTGCAAAATGATTAAAGGTTCTAGGTTTGATTCATTAGAATTACCCCACACCTCCAAACAATATGAAAAATACGGACAAATCATGGAGAAATAAAAAACGTGGATTACTTGGTAATTTAACAAATATTTAATTTTGCTGAAAATTGTAAGATTTTTACTGTATTTTTTTTAGATAAGCAATATTTTGCTTCCATATAAATTTTCATTAACAATAATCCCCCAAAATCTAAATTCATGAACTTTTTCTATATCAATACCATTCCATTTCAACTTAAGATTGTGGATTTTTTGTCACCGAACACATAAACTCTGTTTTCTTTAAATTGAGAGTTTGTTTCTATTAAAACTTGTGATCCACTGAGTTTGGAAAACACATTACATGAGCTACAACACCAGAGATTGTATGTCCTGCTAACTGCAGCAAAACAAATGTTTATTTATGTTGATATGGAGATGCTAAAATAAATCTCTCTTACTGGTATCCAGCTGGATCACACCCTGCAGGTTCTGCATCCTGTAACGTCTTTTCTTAATGGAGCCAGGCAAGAAAAAATACCCAGAAATGTCTGTTTGGTTTCTGCTCTGAAGTTCACTTTCCTGAATATGATGATAATAATTCATCAATTCAGTTTATTTTTCCCTACATAAAAAATGTACACAGTTATTGCAAATATGAATTGTAATCATAAATATACAATAAAACTACTACAATGTCATCTCCCATAGAGCTGATATCCTGAAGTAGTTGGTGGAAAATATGTTAAAAGCAAAGATCACTAAAGCTGATTCCATGGAAGGTAAAGTCAGGTTGTAGAAATCAGTTACTCCTGATTAAATGTTCTTAAGTGACAAACTTTAAGAATTGATCGTTTTACTCTGGAAGTGGTTGCAAGGCAATCAAATCAGCCTGCTGTCATGGACTGTACAAAAAGAAGTTATTAATAGTAGGACCGTCTGTAGGACAGCAGCCAGCCTCTAGAGGTCAGAAATGTCAGGTCCTTCGGTGTTTTGAAAATAAACCCAAAAGCTGCTTCTAGGATTCTGCAGACCTCATCCTGTTTGTTCAATAACAACAATTATGTTTGAACCATAAAAAAAAAGGAGAATGAAAAATCTTGCTTTAGAAGCCAGTGGAGCTCCTCTCACAGCGTAGTACTTAATGTTGGCCTAACTACAAAAAAGTTGGTGTCAATTTGCTTTGGTTTCCGTGTTCCATGAGTGGCCTTCTCTAAATGTAATGAACCATTTTTCCTTCTTTTTTTCAATTGTCTCTTCATTTAAAGTCGGAGTTACTTACACTCTTCTTAGACAAATACATATATATGTATATTGTATATATATATATATATATATATATATAAACAAAGATTTGGTTTTCTTTGAAAATCAACTGCTAAATGATAAAGTGAAAAATAATGACATCATTAACAAGTAATTAGTTAAAGTCCCCCTCCCATGAAAATCCTCTCTGTGTGTCATTTTTCTTCTGAAAGAGAACAAATGTAATAAGAAATCATTTAGTTTTTACATTTCCGAGTATTTCTCCTTTTAAATCAATCAAACTGTCTTGGACAGACTCTGTTTGAATGAATGATCTTCTTTCCATCAACAGCTCTGCTGCACATGCACTAAACCCTCATCTGTTCCTAGTGTCTAGTTCAGGTTCTGGAGAAGAGAAGATGGTATCTTCACATTGACTGCAGTCAAATGAGCCGCCGTTCACATTTCTGTGGTCAAATCAGCATCACTGGATTTTTGGTGTGAGTTTCATCCAATACTTACGGTAGCAGGACTGAGAACGCTGGAAAATCTCCACCAGACTCCACGGAGCTTCTTGATGTGACCACGGAAATGTGAACGGCGGCTCATTTGACCGCAGTTGGAAAGGATTGTAAATCAATGAAAGAGCATTTTGATGTTAGCTTTGATTATTTTATCAAGAACTCTGAGAAACCAATGATTGAATGTATTGATCACAGTCAATAAACATTGGAGAATTAGCTAAAAGAGTCTTTGGTGAACTGGAAGGAGAAAGAATCAGGATTTTGGAGGAAGTTCTGTCCATGAAGATCTTCACTTCCTCGTCCAGCTGACATCCGGATCAGAACCATACGGCTGGACATTACCCAGATTGATGGATGTTTTTATGTAGCAGAGGGAAGATTTATGCTAGTGAGACACAGAGCTATCATAATCAGACATGAGGTGTGTGTGTGTTTGAGGGGGATGGGGGGTTGGGTCAGGGGTGGGGCTACTCAGCTCAGCTCCAAAAGCCACGTCCCCTCAGAGGACATTTTGGAAACAGGTTTCAGATCAAAATGAAAATGGCTTTTTAAGACATTTAGGTTGAGGGATTTTGGCTAAAAACGTCATAATAATTAAAACACAACTAGGACCGATTTTCTTTTTTTTCTTTTTTTTTTTCAAAGGGTCAAAGGGCACTATAAGCACAGAAGTGGACCCTCCATGATATGGGCTTGTTTGTAGTGTCCATGGAGAGATCTTGCATCATCGACATTACACAGAGTCTTCTTTTTATCCAAAGATTAGGCAGTGAAAGGTGGAACAGTCTTTCTTTATTTAGCAAAGCTTAGACTCCTCAGTCTTGAGTTTGCTGTGTTTACAATGACCTGACTGCTGTTTAAAACATTTATTCTAAAGCTATTGAGACCGTAATATAACACGGCAAACTAGAGCATTTTATCATTCCATGCTTCCTTCTTGCTGTTTGAATGAATTTATTCTGATTGCAAAAGTCTCAGTAATTCTTTCCATTGCTCTCGGCTCTTTTTGCATTAACTAGCGTTTTATGTTAAAGATTTAGTATTTCAGCAGCAACGCCACAGGTGTTAAAAAATTCCTGTCTCCTTTTTTCATGCAGTTTATAATGAAACATCTCTCACAAACATGCCGTCTTTAGACTCTAAGATAGAACTGACATTATTCAATTAGAAATAAATAACTGTGTTTTTACGCAGTAAGTTTGTTTGGGGGAAAGAAGCAACCCTTTTGGTCTTCTGCAAGATTTTTCTGTAGTTTTTACTAACTGTATGATATGATTTTCACTAACAGAGACTTGGGTTGCGTTCAAAGCCCATGTCACCAGTGCTTCCTGTCAGCTGTTGTCTGTGTGGGCGTTCCTCGCTCCAGTCAGAAAGTGAATCTATGGACTCCTGGGATTTCATGCTTCACTTTGCTGTTTGTTGTTTTCTTGGACGGGAAGCAGGTCCTTATCATCTCACTATCATCTTCTCTGGGACTTCTGACCTACTTTTTTCTCTTTTCAACCTACAACATATTTTAATTTTCTGGAAAATCATTTCTTTACCTCTGTAGATTGTGTGTGGGTATGAAAACTTAAGGGTGACCATTGTACTATGAAGAGATTAGTGTCTGATTCAGACACATGGATTGGTGCAGATACAGACAGAATGAGGAAGGTTTCTGCAGACAGATCCATCAGATTTAGAGAGCAGCTGCTAAAATACCATCACAAAGCAGCAGCACATGTTTGAAGCTGCTGGAGTCTCTGGAGTCCATCAACATCAGTGGAGGATCCTCCAGAGGCTGCAGTTCTACATAAACCTTCTTTTAACCTTCTATGTTCAAATGGAACTTGATCTATGAAGATGTTTTTGATAGAATAGCTTTAGATTTCAGTCAATATGACCTAATGCAGAAAATTAATCAAACGACCATTTGACCATTTTCAGTTCTTTAGAGTTTATAAATGTTGAGGAGCTCTGCTGTGTAACAATGTGGAACATTTGAAGGTTTTTATCTTGGATAAAAATATTGTTATCTTTAGGGGGTTTAATAACATTTAATATAAACTCTAATGGTTAGTGACTGGAAAAGGATCCTGACTGTCATTTGCATTGACTATATAGAAAACTATCATTTGCACAACAATTTGGAATGTGCTGCAGAACCTGAAGGTGTAATCTGAATGTTGAAAGTGTGCAAATGCAATCCTTTCACTGCTAAAGGGAGCATTCCAGAGAAATGGCTTAAAGAATATTAAGATCAGAGGATCAGTGACAACCTTTTACCTTCTCGTCCCTGCTGTGACTCTCCATGTCACCTCCTCAGAGACGACTTCAGATGGCTTGGAGGCTGTGGATGCGCGTCTGGCAGAGCTGCAGCAGTACATGCGCAGAGAATCCGATGCGTCGGTGCTGGCCAAGGATGTGGTGAAGCAGCTGGAGGGGATCTCAGCTCTGGACCAGAAGGCGCTGGCTGAAGTGAGAGCTTTTTAATGCAGCTTTGCTTCACAGGAGGCAAATCATGGCTTTAAGGCGTCTCATGTCCATGCACTCAGTGCCAAATAATGGATGCATGAAGAATAAACTCAATGTCCACACTTCAAATAGCCTGGAGGTTCCAGTCTTGGGAGGAAACCAGCACAGGAAGGTGTTGTTTCTGCCCTCCAGGCTCAGTGCCGGGTGCAGGAGTCCTCTCAGAAGCTGGACCTTCTCCGACTGTCTCTGGAGAAATGGCTGAAGAAGAAGCAGCAGGCGTCTGTTCAGCAGCCTGAGGAGGAGATCCACCCTTCAGAGGACCTGGCATCACCCCCCAGCAGCAGGGCTGGACGTCCTCTCTCAACATCACCATCCACCTTCTCCATCAGACCGGCTTCTCTAACAGGTGGCTTCACCTGCTGTCCCTGAGCATTAACTTCCTGAAGAAATCCATAAAAAGTCTGGATTCTTTTTCTGGAGTGTTCAGTGATCCAGCAAAGCTGCAGGTTTTAATTAGAAGTTCCCAGAAACCTTTTAAGAAATGAACTAAGAGTCAAGTGTTGTTAGTCAGTGAAAACCAGACAGAACAGCTTCCACTTTCTAGACTGATTCCTTTAGTTGGGATCGTTTATTGTGTGAATGTTAAGTAATCAATCAAACTACAGTGATTCTCCTGCTCCTTTCCGTATGTTTTTCAACACATAAAACCCAATCACACTTTCAGAGATTTCACCAATCCTGGTATTAAAACCTCCAGCTCGTTCAGGACATTATTGCTTGTGTTTTTGGTATTCATGAATTGTATAGTTTTTGAAATATTGACCAAAATATGATCCACAGGAAATGAATAAGAAAGTCTTCAAATTTCAAAGTTTTAAGTAGATTAGCAACAAAGCTTTAAATTTAATAATGGGCTGTTTTCATCTTTTAGAGTCATTTTTTTTATTGGAGTTTAGCTTCTATTTTAGCAACATGCTAAATGTTAATGTTTACTGAGGAATTTTAGGCTGTTTTGGAGTTTAGCTGATATTTAAGCAACGTGCCAGCTTTTTGGCTAACTTAGAATCTACCAAGGGTTTTTGGACTAATTTGGAGTTTAGCTCATATTTAAGCCACACACTAAATATTTTTGTAAAGCTGGCTTGTAGTAGGGGTTTTAAGCAATTTTATTACACATTTTTCCAAAATTTAGGTTAACTTCAGCGCTCTTATAATTCTTTAACAAAATTTCTAGTCTTTTAGAAAATGTAACATTTTGAAAATAACATGCATTTTCAGCAAAAAGCTTGAGCATCTTCAGCGACTACTTTCAGAAAAAAAGCATTCACACTAACATTATTGCAGCTTTTCTTGTTTGTTAATGTTACTTATTCTTCTCATTACCTGCTGCCTGTGAGCAAATGTCCCTTTCAGTCGTTCAGCAGCTGACAGTAATTCTCTGAAAGTCAATTGTACGCCTTTCATTTTTGATCTGAATAATATCAAACATTCCCAGCAGGGATCAGAAATAAAATTGGTTGAGAAATGTTAACAACACGTTACATCTCAAGTAAATCTTTCAGGAAAAATGACAGCGAGCTGATATTTGGTGAGTGAAGCACTGATGTGCTTCTACAAGCATACGCTGACCTCTGTCAGAGGATAATCAGGACGTGTAATCTCCTGGTTCTGGACTGCTCCGTTGTAAGCCGGAGGATAAAAAAGCTTTCTGGTGACGTAACAAGGAGACATGCTGCTGGATCTGCTCTTCTGGAGGGTCAATGTGGGAGAAGGGAGCTGTGAAAACTCCTGACTCCAAAACAAACAAGTGAAGGCTCACCGTCCCAGTGGACACTTCAATGTGGGCCCCATATGGTTTACCTTTGGGCTGAATTGATGGCCCCAGGTGGGTTTGTCCACAGGTTCCATGGTCGCTCATCTGTGTTCGCCCGGACTGGCTTGAGTGGGCACTCAGTAGTCTGGCTCACTGGACAGCGCAGCTGGCTAACTCGCTACGCTATCCGCCGGGCAGCTTGTTAGCTCGCTACGCTGTCTACCGGGCGGCTGGTTAGCGTAGAGATTGGGCCACAGATTCCCCACCTAAGCCAATGTGGGCAAACACACGTGGGGCCACCATGGCACCCGAGGACAAACCCACCTGTGGCCCACCAATTCAGCCCAAAGGTAAACCATAAAGAGCCCACATTGAAATGTTCACTGGGGTGTAATGCAAGAGAGCTCTGACCAAACCCCAGAGTCCATATCCTCGGACTGACAAAGGGAAACCTTTCTGCTGGAGCTACATTTTGTACACAAAACTGTTTGATTACAAAAAATACTAAGGTCTCTGTGCAGGAATATTGTTCCAACTAGAACATTTCATGGATTTTCTTTCTTACATTTCCAGGAAAACTAGAGGTTAGACTTTTTGGATGCAAGGATTTACTGAAACCCGCGGCAGACGCTGAAGACGGCTCTGCAGTTCCCATCAAAGCTGCTGAACCTTCCAGTGAGTGGATGCCGTTTCTGCTTTTCCAAATGCTTGACTATAGTTTAACAGTTTTTCCAGCACACACAGCCTTTTGGAATCGATGAAATGTTTGAGAAAAAGTGTTCTACCAGAAGAGAAGGTCAGATTGAACATTTTAGTTTCTAACTTTCACTTCTTTGAACTTGCTTGGGAGGTCTGAAACAACGCAATAGAACCAACTGAGGAAAACTGTTTTTGGATAAGAAAACCAAACGTTCCTATTTTTTTTAACCACAGAGTTATTGCTTCTGTTTTGAGATAAGCAGGCTTAAAAATTTTAATTCCCTTTTATTAACACTGAATAGTTAAATTATTGTTTTAAATACATAAACCTGCAAACAAGGCGTTTGGAAAACTGGGAAGAAAAAAAAAAACAGCTGTAGAAGCATTGTAGACGATTGTCATCAGGATGACTTTTTTCCCCAACAATCCATAACTGTAGTTTGCTGCTTTGCAGAGAAAACACATGAAATGGAATTTGGTTATGGAGGAGCTTCTTTGTGTGAAGGTTAAGATAGGTTATGATCCACACCTGTGTTCATCTGGCATGAACCTTTTAACACCTGAGGCGTCGCCAGTGTCACTTAAACACAAAAATCTTTAACGTACTGTAACTTTTCAACCGTTAACACAATAATTCCATCAGATTCTGAAAGAGAAAAGCGGCGCGTCGGCAGAATCTGCTGAAATTATCGTGTTAACGGTTGAAAAGTTATAGTAAATCAAAGAAGATAAACCCTGGAGCTCGGGTGTTAAAGGGTTAACTGAAGGCTAGCTCTGAAGCTACGATCACACTACCATCAGAAACTTGTATTTAAGTGACTATTTCCACTGAAACGTCTATAGAAATGCGTTCAAAACTCCTGTTTGTCCATCACTCCGCACATTTTTAAGACACTATTTTCCGAAACTTACGAAAGGCGTCCATTGAACATGTTGAATTTGAATTATTTGCGCTGAAATTCCCTTTTCTCATTTTCGGAATCCACTGGAATTGTGTTAATTGTGTAGTTCGAAGAACGTGTGTTATTTTGCTGTCACTGGAAATTTCCCGGGTGTTAAAGGGTTAAGCCTGACGTTTTGCCATTTTCTCAAACATGAACAGAGAAAATGAAGCCTTGATTTTTGAAGCCCAGAATCACCTGAATCGATTCTGTGGACATGTCTGGGTCTCACTGCTGGGCTCTGGTTCTGACACATCCATGCATGTGCTGAGCAGTCCAGACCTGATCCTTCATCCTTCTCTCAGCTCAGGTCAGAGCGGTGCTGCGGCTGGATGGAAGAGCGGTCGGCCGCACCGGCTGGGCTGCTGTCAGCAGGCTGAGCTGGGACCAGATGTTCTACATCCAGCTGGAGCGGGTCAGTGATGCAGCATCTCCAGTCTGCATTGGACCACCCTGCACGTTAGTGTGGATGCAGTTCTGCCCGTGGCCAGCAGGTGTCCCTCATACACAGCTAGAGGAAATCAGGAAGGACATGTAGATATGTCCCTGGAAGAATTGATGCTGGTTGGATGGCAGAAGGTAGAAGCATCAGACATTGATTTGGTTTAGATTTTCTTTTCTTCTTTTGGTAAACAAACACAGTCAACAAACAGAAGAATTCTTAACAAAACAGTGTCTGATCTCCAGCTAAAAGGAAAGTAAAAGGTGGAGCTGATGTTTTCTGTACTGTTTTAGTCAGTGAGATGACGGATGTGTCTGCTGACAGTCTCGAGAGCTCGAGGTGTGCATCTTCTGGCGGGATCAGAAGACGATGTGTGCCGTCAAGTTTCTCCGTCTGGGGGAGATGATGGAGAACCCCACTCACAACCAGGTCTTCAGCCTGGAGCCACAGGGCCTCCTCTTCATCAAGGTGCCTCATGGGAGTTTTATCTTTAGACCTGCTCCTTAATCATCCTGTAGTAGAACGCATGTCAGAGTCAAGGCCCGGGGGCCGGATCCGGCCCACCGGGTAATTCTATCCGGCCCTCCAGATCATTTTATTTTATTGCTATTAATGACCAGATTTTATCTTACACTCATTTTTAACTTGTATAATTTTGACAAAATATATTTTTATAGAGAGTAAAATTTTGAAAGTTATTTAAGGTTTAAGTTGATTTATTCTGGAATAATATTCCTGCCTTTTTACTACTCATAATTATGTTTAAAAAATTGCAGTTTTAAAGTTTTAAATAATTGTCATTCTGCAGCTTTTTAGACTATTTTGAGAGTTACTAAGATTTTTTTAGGCTTTTTTGGAGTTTAGCTAATATTTCAGCTACATGCTAGCTGTTTTGGCAAATTTAGGCTTTTTTCAGTTTTTTTGGCTAATTTGGCATTAAGCTAATATTTTAGCTTGCTATGAGCTTCAGCGTTTTCAACTGTTAACTTAAGTGATTTCAGCTATCAGTTTCAGCATCTTCAGCGGCCAAATTCAGTTTACAGCATTCACACTAGTATTATCACAGGTAATGCTATCTATCTAGTTTATAATTATGTTAAAAAGTCAGGGTTTTAAAGTTTTAAAACCCTGACTTTTTTGTTTAAAGGTTTTTGTTTAAAAGTGTTCAATAAATGTTTATCCTGTTCGGCTCGTGACCTAAGGTGTGTTTTGGATTTTGGCCCCTTGTGTGCTTCGATTTGACACCCCTGCCATAGAGAAAAACTGATTGTGATCACCCCAAAATCTGATTTAATATTTATATTTATTAGCTTCAGTTTGTTGACACTGAGGTGGAGCGGCAGCCCAAACTGAGACGTCAGCGATGCATCTTCACCAAAGAGCGAGGTAGAGTCCTGTCTGCGTTTGAGGGCATTTGCGTTTTTGTCCAGCAGCTTCTTTGAGTTCAGCTTCTTTTGCCAGGCAGGAATTTTCTCCGAGCAGCCCAGATGAACATGAATTTTGCCACGTGGGGTCATCTGATGATGAGCATCCTTCCTCGCTACACCTCCTTCAACACCTTCAGCTCACATCCCTCCATGAGTCCTGACCCAGTAGCCAGCAGTCCCCCTGATCCAGCTGAGGAGGAGCCCCCCAGCGCCCCATCCCCAGCAGGGTCAGGAAATACTCAGGAGTATAAATGAGCCGCAAAAACAGTCTAAAAATAAGTCAATTATTCTGAAAAGAGCATCACACTTTCTATTGCTAAAAAAAATCATCTGGTGTGTGTGTACCTGTGTGAGTATTTGTGTGAAAACAAATGACATTTATAATAACAGTAACAAAGAAACACAAATGTTTTGATTTTTCTGATTCTTTTTGTTTCATGTGACTTTCGATCATTTACCCTGTAAGTCTGTCAGAACTTTCTGGTTTTAGAGCAGCTCTGTGTCCTGTCTTTGACCCTTTGACTTTGTCTACTCTTACCCAAACTGGTGTCTGTGTTGGTTTGCAGAGAGGCTTGGATGAACAGCCTCAGCATCACTGAGGAGCGTCTGCCCCCCGTTAGCCTGGCGTCCCCCAACCCTGCAGCACACAAGCTTCCTGAGGCCGAACTGCAGGAGACACTGGTGAATTCATTTCTGTTTACCTGTGCTTAATCAAACCTACCTGTCATAGAGCATACGGCCATGAAAAAAACACTTTCCTATAATAAATTAAATGAAAAGGGATGGATGGACGGATGGATGGATGGATGGATGATG
>NC_050520.1:11741066-11741491 GCF_002922805.2 Oryzias melastigma
CCGTGAAGAAGACGAAGACAATCCCAGCTAAACTATCCTCAGAGGTCTGAGCTTATCGCAGTACAACTACATGACATAACCGGACCAAACAACTTGTCAAAACTGAAAGGCTTTTAAGACTACATTGAATCTCGGTTCTGTTCTTTCTGTGAGGAGCTTGATTGTTCTCACCGTGCATGAGTGTGTTTTCTCTGGGCGCTCAGGGCTCCTCCCACAATCCTAAAACATGATTCTTAGAGATAATGAACAATCCTCCAGGAGTGCATGTGAGAGTGTGACACCATGACAGACTGCTGACCTGTGCAGGTGGGATGGATGAACAGATGGATGGATGGATGGATGGATGGATGATGGCTGGATGGATGGATGGATGGATGGATGGATGGATGGATGGATGGATGGATGGATGGATGGATGGATGGATG
>NC_050520.1:11741502-11752815 GCF_002922805.2 Oryzias melastigma
GGATGATGGATGGATGGCGTTCCAAATTCTTATGCAAATTATATTTTTCAGTCAGCCACATTTTCCAGTCACTGACCAGTAAATATTAAATGTTATTGAACAAACCTCCCAAAGATTTTTTTTTCAAAGATAAATCCCTCAAATGTTCCAAATTAACGCACAACAGAATTCCTCAACATTTATAGATTCTAAAGAACTGAAAATGGTCAAATGGTCGTTTGATTAATTTTCTGCATTGGGAGGTCATATCACATAAATCTAAAGCTATTCTATCAAAAACATCTTCATAGATCAAGTTCCATTTGAACATAGAAGGTTAATAGAAGGTTTATGTAGAACTGCAGCCTCTGGAGGATCCTCCACTGATGTTGATGGACTCCAGAGACTCCAGCAGCTTCAAACATGTGCTGCTGCTTTGTGATGGTATTTTAGCAGCTGCTCTCTAAATCTGATGGATCTGTCTGCAGAAACCTTCCTCATTCTGTCTGTATCTGCACCAATCCATGTGTCTGAATCAGACACTAATCTCTTCATAACACAATGGTCACCCTTAATTTTGTGAAATATCCACACAGACAGGTGTCTGAGATTGATGTCAGTAAATCAAAGAGCCTCGAGACACAACATCATCCACGAGAGAAAAACATAGAATTTGATCTTTTTTACACTTAAATACAATTTTCATTATAATTTGGAACACACTCTAGATAGGACAGACGAATAAAGTGAAATAGAGCAGAAAATACTGGAACTCATTGGGATCAATATTTTTTCTCATAAGTGTAGTATCTTAAGTGTTTCAATAGAGAAAACATGTATCTTTTCCTTGTGTTGTTCAATACTTAATCCTAAATCATCAGAGGAGGAACCGTCAGAGCAGGAGGGGAGGACGTTCAGTCTGATCCCTCCGAGGAGGAAAAAAACTTGTGCTTTTAATCGTCATCTCCTCAATTTAAAGTTGTGAAAAACAGCTTTTACTTTTTCCAATTTACTTTACTTTCTCCAATTTTAGAATTATCATTCATTGTTTTATTATTTAAATGAAGTTTGACAAAAAGCTGAAAACTGTAAGCAGCAGTAATAAGACAGTAACTTTCTCCAGCAGTGCAGGAAAAAACAACTCCTCTCTTTTAAGATTTCTTTTGCGATGTTGGTTTGAAGCTGAACATTCAAACTGGAGCTGTTTTGTGTGATTGCAGGTCTCCACTAACATCTCAGATGGAAGTGCAGACCAGCCTGCTTCTGCTCTGAGGTTCTCACACCTTCTCATGTCTGCAGCTGGTGAAGAGTGGATGACTAGAATAACAGCTAAACTTTGTGTTTTCTTGCAAGGCTGCAGGTGGAAGATTTTAAGTACATTTCTGTTCTGGGACGTGGGCACTTTGGGAAGGTATCAGTCAGCTTCTCTGCCTCAAGTGATCCGCTCTTCTGCTGGTTCTCAGTCTTTGTGTGCTGTCTGTGTGGAGGTGCTGCTGGCGGAGTTTCAGAAGACAGGACAGCTGTTTGCCATCAAAGCCTTGAAGAAGAGAGACATTGTGAGTCGTGATGAAGTGGACAGGTGTGTGTCTCGTTTTCATTCTAAACACTAAGCTTTTGGTCAATACTGCGGCTGGGTATCGAAAACAATTTCCAGAAATAATTAGATTCAATTCACCAGAAACTGGATTGATTCGATTTTAATTTTTTTCAATTCAATTTTGAGTTTACACATTTATACACATTTGTTTAGAATAATCTACAATATGATTTGAATATGTTTATATTATCCGATCCAGTTCACGTACAGTGAAATACTGAGATTGTTAATATCATCCAGTGTTACATGGATTCTCTAAAGGAGAAGTTCTAACTAAAATGTTCATTAACATTGTAAACATTGTTCTGCTTCTCCTGGAGGACGTTTCAGTTTGGACACTAGGTGGAGATCATGCTATAGAAGTACAACTTATTCTAGTAAAAGAAGAAAGAATAGGGGAAAAAAAGATGTTTTAGACCACAAATAGTTACATAATTTCCTTACAGGAGTTTGTAAAATTCATGTCTGGGGGTTTATAAAGATGTTAGTCAGCAATGAATGTTTAGGTCGACCGAGTGTTAGCATTAGCCGTCCTATGGGAAGCTCTATTAAAAGTTAGCATTACGCTAGCAGACTTTAGCTTCATGTGCTAAATCGATCTATATTTTTATGAATTGATTATTGATCTGTTAAGCTAATATCGATTCAAATCGAGTATTTGATTTTTATCAACCTAACCCTAATAAAAATGTTTCCACAAGCTGCAAACTTCTGCTGAGGTTTGATGCTGCAGAGCTGGAAGCACCTCGGCTGATTTGGGGTTTCATCACGCAGCCTGATGAGCGAGAAGAGGATCTTCGAGATGGTCAACACCTCCCGACATCCCTTCCTGGTCCACCTCCATGGCTGCTTCCAAACCTGCGACCACGTCTGCTTCGTCATGGAGTACCTGCCAGGCGGCGACCTGATGATCCACATCCACTCTGATGTGTTCACGGAGGCTCAGACCAGGTGAGTGCGGCGCGCTGTGCTGCTGTAAGGGGGTTCTGTTCTCACTCCTGTTTTCTTGCTCTTCACAGGTTTTACTCTGCATGTGTTCTGCTGGGTTTAGAGTTCCTGCACCTGAATAAAATCATCTATCGGTAGGTTGGACTGAGCCAGCTGTGAAAGTGTCAGTCGCTCTCAGCTGCTGTGCTTTGTTTCCTGCAGAGACCTGAAGCTGGACAACCTGCTGATGGATGCTGAGGGCTTTGTGAAAATCACAGACTTCGGACTTTGCAAAGAAGGTGAAATGAAGAGGCGGAATCCTCCTTTTCCCTGACGCTGTGGCTAAAATGTTCAAACCAAAGATGACTCCTCTGGTTCAGCAGAAGTAGCAGGTACTTTCTGAAACCCCAACAGGAATGGGTCATGGAGACCGGACCTCCACTTTCTGCGGGACCCCGGAGTTCCTTGCCCCTGAGGTCCTGACGGAGGACAACTACACCCGAGCTGTGGACTGGTGGGGGATGGGTGTCCTCATCTATGAGATGCTGATTGGAGAGGTAGTTGGCCGTGTCTGCATGCGTCAGCATCAGCGTGGCTGTAAGAAGACCGCCTTCAGCGCTGATCCCGCCTCTTCTGCTGTCCTGCTAGTCTCCATTTCCTGGTGAAGATGAGGAGGAGGTGTTTGACAGCATCGTCAATGACGACGTGCAGTATCCAGAGCTCCTTCCTCCTGACGCCGTCTCCATCATGCAGAAGGTGAGGAACAGAGCCTGCGTGTTGAAAACCCATTTCATTTGATTTCACACCAGGTTATTTTCAGAGGAAACAGGACGAAGACTAGTGTGACCTGCTCATCTTTATACTAACAAAGTATTCGTTTAATCATCTCCAACAAGTCACTCACTCGCACTTTTCCTGAAAAGTTGATTGTGTTGAAAAGTTAACAATACGTTAAAGATTTTGGGTTTAAGCGACAGGTGTTAAAGGGTTAAACCTCTGTTTGTTCTCTATATTTCATACTTTATTTCACTACTAACATTATGAATGAAATTAAAACCACACCAATATGCTTTCTTATTTAGATTCAAATGTCAAAAATAAAAGTTGATTCCTTCTAAATGAAAATGAAAGACAAAGTTCTCTTATGGATGGATCATGCAATCAAAGCTGAGAAAATCCTAATTTACTTTTTCATCAGCATTTCTGTAACTTTTTGTTAAAGCAGCTAATTCTGCTCATAACGGATGATAAGACTTCAGAACAAAATTTGTACAAAATTTATTTGATAAATGTCCTACCTGGTTGTATTCGTTTCCTCCTCTTAGATCATTCATAAATCAGAGTACAAATGTCAGTGATCCTGTCTGCAGTCAGAACAGATCAGCTGATCCACAAATTCCTCTGGATGATATTAATCCAGTCGTGGATTATTTCTCTCTGACAACCAGGTTAAAGTTAGACAAAGGTTACAAGAACTTCACTGAATGCTGCTTGTTTGATTATGAAGGTAATTATGATTTTATTCTTTTAATCTGTGCTAATGCTAACGCTAGCATTAGCTTTGGCTATGAGACGTGGAGCTGCAGAAGATCTTTTCTCACCAGGTAAAAGTCTTGTAATCCTGTAAACAGATCTAAAGTCAGAGAATTCCAGCGTGTCTGACATTAAAGTCAAACTTCTTCCTGTTGTAATGTTTTCTACTGCGGTCAGTGAGCTGCTGTTAGCTCAGCCGTGGTTCTAACATCACTCCTCTTTGTTTTTGATCAGAACTGTGTGTCTGATCTGCAGGAGAATAAAGGTAAAAATGATTAAATTATATGAAAACTGTTCCCAAAAAACAGGAAAGGGACTATTTCCACATAATGTTATAAAATACGTTCACCCAGAGATGATTTTTTTTACTTGGCCGCTCTTATTTTGAAAGCTGAAACTACATGGCTCAATAGCTACTCTGAACATTTTAACTGAGTCAAACCATTCCTGTTTTTACTATTATCCCTAAAATATCCTGTAGAACAACAAGTACATTTATCCTGGGAAGAGATTAAAATGTGTACAGACAATGTAGTGATGTGTGTCTTTACTGAATGTTTTAAATGTGAACAACATGAATTTCTATCAGTTTTTGTTCTGATCGCACTTAAAATACATGGAAATAACATCATCCAAAATAGAACCAGTTAGAATAAAATCTGCTCAAATGAAAGGTTGATATTTGAATAAAACATCCAATATCGGAAGATTATTCAAATTAGTATTTAGATTTTTGAACAATCCAAGACAGGAAATGAAAATACAGTTCAGCAGGACATTCATGAAATAAATATTGTACATTTTTCTGTTTAAATTTTATTATTTGTGTAAAATTGTGTTCAACAGTGTTCAGTTCTTTAGTTTCCCGGTCTAAATCCATTAACTGGAAGTTGCGTATCACGCTCACAACACTGTCGCCATTTTGTCTGACGTCACCGTGAAAAGGGTCTATTGTGGTTAAATGAACCAAAAGCACTGAGGTCAATCAGTCTCTGCTCTGCTGGGAAACTTCCTCCATCTGCATTGACTCTGTCATCTGCTCTGCAGATTCACATATCTCTCTCAATAAGATGTCCGTGTTACTTAAAGGAACTTTAGCCTTAAAGCTGGTAATGGTGGGATGAAAAGCAACAATCTGTCTTCACAGCTGCTGAGAAAGAATCCGGCGAAGCGGCTGGGAGCTGGAGAGAGGGACGCCAATGAGGTGAAGGGGGAGAAGTTCTTTCAGGTGAACCTTTTATCTGCTCTGTGTGAAGGACTCAGCAGTTTAAGCTGCTCTGATGAAGGCCCTGTGCTGCACTGATAACCATGACCTCTGTGACCTTTAGGATTGAGGTCTGGATTTTCTGCACTGCGATAACTCAACATTCTACCAACAAAACATTTGAAAAAATGCAAACTTGCATCAAGTGAATCAATCTGACAGTATAACGAGTTACTCATTCTGTTGTTTTATAACAATCGTATTAGACTAGAACTTTGTTAAAACGGTGTTTTTCTGTGTGGAAGAGTGTGGTAACTGAGGGTAACCTTGTGAACCTTGGCAGCTCGTGGACTGGGACGCCCTCCTGGCTAAGAAGGTAAAGCCTCCGTTTGTGCCGTCCATCAAGCAGCCCACGGATGTCAGCAATTTTGACAGCGACTTCACTCGCCTCCAGCCCATCCTGTCCCCCCCCTCCCAGCCCTCCAGCCTCTCTGCACAGCACCAGGAAGCTTTTGCAGACTTTGACTTCTGTGTCATGCACAGGTGAAAGAAACTAGGATGTCCATTCTGTCCATGATCTACCTCGCTGGAAACCAGCAACCTTCATATCAACCCTCTGCAAACACCACAATCCCTTCTCTGTTTGGAAGCAGAAGAAATCATCACAAACACACACCAGAAGACAGAGAGGAGCTGAATAGAAGCTGGACTTCATCCTCATGATCCTCTCCACTCTACAGATCAATGCACACATTTACAACTCATGATCAGCACTAGAATCACGAAACAACAAAGCTTATCTCCATGCAGAGAAAGTGATTGTTTTACAGTATTATCTTCATGGTGCGTCAAACTTTGACCTGTCAGTCTTCAACGCTCCTCTCAGCAGCTTCATTAATGAAGTCTGACAAAGGATTACATCTTTTAGTCTGTCCTCGCTCAGTCGATGGCGCTCAGATGATATCTTGAAGAGCAGAGTGACACACACGTACTTTTTAGGAGAGTTGCCTCAGTCCATTCTGGTTCAGAAACAGCCCATTTCCCATCTAAACAGCCCTTTAAGCCAAAGGGTCTCCTCATTGATACGCTTTAGCTTTCTTAAACTGACTATAAAATGAATCTATTTACAGCTTGAACACCAGAGCTCCAGTGTTTTTGTTCTTTTATTTACTGTAATTTTTAAATTGTTCACAGCATAATTCCAGTTGATTGTGAAGGAGAAAAGCGGCTCATTGTGCTGCTTTTCTCCTTCACAATCAACTGGAATTATGCTGTTAACGGTTGAAAAGTTCTAGTAAATCAAAGAACAAAAACACTTAAAGGGTTAAGGGGATTCCCTCAGAGGATCTTAGTGGATCTTTCAGAGGAACTCCTGTGTTCTTCTGCATCACTGTCAGCTGCAGTTCACTGCTCTCATGGAAAAAAACCCCTCTTAGTTGTCAGAGCTGTGTTTTAGAGAAAAATAATCCATAATTGATCTGAAAGAGTTGTAAGAAGTGAAAGTCTGTATCTTCACAGAGTTGTGCTTGTGAGCACCAGCAGAATAAGAGGATCTGCAGAACAACAAATCAACAAACACACTCCTGAAAGCTTCTCAGAACATAGTAGACTGGGTTGAGCTCAGATGGAGTCGCCCTGTTGAGTTTACTTAAACTCTCAGTCGTGTTACTCTTTGGTTGTTCCATGACTGGAGAGATAAATGATGCTGTGATCAACCATCATTCCAGTCTTTGAATCGATCATGTGACCATACAGAGTGCTAGAATGTTCTAATAATGATTGTTCTGATGTAGAAAAACAACAGTGGGCTGAACTTGATCAAACTAACATGTGAATGGATTTGAGATTCATTCTTGTTTACTTGTTTGTTCACATATTTAATTTATTATCTTGAAGAAACAGAAGGAATCTGGAAAACTTTTGCTGAACTGTTCAGTACCAGGTATTGATCTCTGAGTCACACTGCTGGAAGTTCTGGACAAAGATGTTCTGATCCATTTGAGGTCAGAGAATGGGATGATTCAAAATGAACTAAAATGGACTATGAATCAGATCAACAACCATAAATTATGATGTGAATCAAATTGCTGTTTAAATGAACTGTGACCAGAGAACAGAAAGAGTTCCTGATGGAGAACAGCATGTGGATTCTGGAGTCCAGAGTCAAATCAGATCCAGAAACTGTTCCAGTAGAGACCAGAGAAACACAAACCATAACTAAGAAACCTTAATTGTTTGTTCATTTGACTGGTAAGAATGATGAAAGCAGGAGTCCATGACAAACACATGAAGGTGTCACACCTGTGAAGGTGTTTGCAGATCGATGCTGCTGAATCACTGAAGAGGACAACTCTTCCTTTCCAACAGGTAGCAGACAATCCTGTCTGCTACCTGTGACAGCGCCACCTGCTGACGGACTTTATGCTGCTGAATATTACATGCTAGCTGTGCTTTGTGTGGGTCTGTACCTCATGGTGTTCTAATGTACTGCTGCTGTCAATAAACAACGTCTCACAGCAAAACATAAAGAAGGATGGCGTGCAGACCGTGATTGATGGGGTTTCTATGTTCCTTCAGTAGCTCTGCAGGACTAACCAATCCTCTGAGCCTTTCTTCCTAATTCTCCATCTGTGACCAAGCGTCGTCCTGCGGCTGCAGACGTCACGCCGCCCGCACAAAGCGCACGCTGTGTTTGTTTGAAAAGCAGAGATGATAAATATTTGGTTTAGCATGAACGCTGTGCAGACGCACGACTCTCCTCCATGTAAATGCAGGTCTTCACGAAACACTAAACAATGTTAGGTTGTTGTTGTTTGAAGGACATCCTTCCTCCGTGGTCAGAGTCGCTGTCATGCAGGGTAACAATGATCCTCTCAGGCGTCTCCGCTCAGACAGGATCTGCAGTGTTTCTCTGGTAGACCTGCTCCCACATCACCGTCCTGCAGGTGCAGAAGAAGTCCCACAGGTTGCAGAAGACGCCCCGGTCAAACGGGCTGTCCTCCTCCCTGCAGTTCTTCAGGTACTGGATCCTGTGGTGGGACATGAACTCCCAGGTGGTGGAGTTGATGGAGACCAGGTAGAGGTGGCAGCCGAGCAGCAGCCCCACCACCACAGAGAAAACCCCCACCACTGCGAGCGCGGCCAGCAGGAACCCGTTCACCCACAACCACTGCTGCCACGTGTCGCTGGGCGAGAGGCCCGACCTGGAACACAGCACAGACGACAATCCAACCAATCAAAGCATATTTGACATTTTTGCTCCCATCTCATGTCTTAAACGTTACTAGAAGAATCTGTTAGGATGACATGTTCCTCCTGCAGACACAGAGCTCTGCAGCGTCTCTGCATGAGAATGAACCTTTTTCTGCAGCTGAAATGGAGCTGCGTGGGTCACTGGGACAGCTCACAGCTCCTCCCTGACAGCAAATGCCGACTGCGTGACTGCAGCGCGGCGCAGCCTTCCCCTGACAGTCCAAGTTAAAATGGTCAGTGCTTGGAACAGCTGCTTTGGGGAGTAAAAACATACCAGACGGCAGGACAACCATTGCTTTTACGCTTGGATAAGTTTGATTAACTTTCCTTCATCACATATTTGCCGATCGTTGAGAAGCCCCTCCCCCTCAGGGCCAAGCTGTGATCTCATCACCTGGGTGGTTGCTCGTATTGATTTTCAAATCTCTCAGCTTGAAAGGCTTGATGGTTTTGTTTCTAAAAGCAGACTCATTGATCTGGTGTGGAACCCCTGAGTCTGAGCGGGGGGTGGGGGTGCATGAGGATCATGTGGAAAAGGAGACAGCTAGACTCATGGGAAAACTTCAGACAACTTTCAGTTTGAATAGAAACTAAAGGATTGTCAAACCCCATGAGCCAGCATGATGTTCATAACAGAGCAGGACTCCACTGCGCTGCTGTGAAGATGCTGTGAGAACTTTAGTGTTTGTGGTTTCACCACCACCACCACCATCAGAAATGCTGATCTCTTCATAAACAAGAACGTCACACTTGAACCCAGCTGCACTTTGGTCCATCTGACAGAGAGGTCCCACAGGACTGCAGGTGAAGAGGGCTGATGTTTCTGGAAGGTTCCTGGATCATTCAGGAATCGTGTTCATGAGGGACGCAGAGTCGTCTGAGGGACAGAAGACCGCAGACGTGCTCCCGACACACACAGATTTCTACCGTTTCTCTTTAGCGAGGCTCTGCTCTGTACATGCAGTTTGGCATCGTGGGACATGGTTTCTGAAGTATTCAACAATCCACTCTTTCACAGTTTAAATGTCACCTTTACTCCTGACACTCCTTCCCTCTGCCTATCCCTTTGTTGCCGACTATGTTACGTCCATGCAATCATCTGAAATGTCGGAAAATGACATGTTTTGGGTCGTTTGTTGCTCCTGTCCAACTGCAGCAGCATCAATCAGTCTTGTCAGTTTAGGTCAGGGGTCGGCAACCTTCAACAGTAAAAGAACTATTTGAGCTCGTTTTCTAATGATCAAAACCTACAAGGAGCCACATAGTTTTACTTTAGACTTTGAGAAATTTGGATTTGCATTCATGACCTTCTTTTTTTAATAATAAATATGAATTAGGTCTATTTTTTGGCACGAACAAAAGTAAAAATGTAAAAAGCTCAAATAACTTATTTTCAAAATAAAAGATGTTCTGTGCTAAACAGGATCATCTCAGTGCAGCTCTGGACAGCTAGTAACCAATGTTGTTCAGCATATGATAATATTTGCTTTTAACTTCTAAAAGATCAAACTTTTAACCAAAGTTTCTCTTCCATATAATATCAGTTCATTCAGGAGGTAGAGTTGAACAAACAAGACGTCTTCAGGTCAACAGGATGTAAAAACCTACATAGTTTATCATCTATGTGAACCTCAGACATCAGTTTATACTCATCTAATTAGATAAATGCTAATTAAATAATCCGTACTTTTAAAAAAATGCTATTTTACTTTTATGTATTTATTTTAGTTCTGTTTCCCCTCTTTGTCCTCAGCAGTCTTACTCTGCTGGGTATTGTTATTTTAGTTTGGGGTTGGATCTTGGTAGTCTTAGTTTGCAGGCTTTATTTGTTTTCTTTAGGTTGTTTTGGTTAAGCAGCCATTAGCAGGAGCTGCTGACTCAGACGGTGGACATGTCTGGATCAGCAGTCTCCATGACTTATTCTGTTTGTCTGAGGAGCCACCATGGAGAGATAAAAGAGACACATGTGGATCTGGAGCTGCAGGTTGTGGACTCCTGATCTACACAGTTTGGGGCTGGAAAAGCTACGTGGATTCATATTCAGTCTGACTCTGCTGTTTGTCTCTACATCGGTGAGAAGCCCCGATGTGAAAAATATTTGACTGAACTCTTCCTGAGTGATGAAGCTCGGTTTCTGCTTCACTTCAAAGCTCCACCCTGAAAGAATGCTCAGAAAACGAGGTCAAACTAACAGTTTACACAACCAAACAATCAATGCAGAGCTGCTCCGTTTCATCAGGGATAACCTGCAGAGCAGACGGAGCGTGTGCAGCAGAGGGAGCGGACGTACAGAGCGATGTGCAGAGCCCACAGCAGCGCCAGCAGCTGCACCAGCAGGTACACCACGAACCAGCGGTGGTTCCACTCCCCCACGCAGTTCTCCATCCACGGACAGTGGTGGTCAAAGCGCCGCACGCAGCGCCCGCACGTCTTGCAGTGCTTGGCTCTCATTGGCTGCTAAAGACACACAGACAGAGCAGCTGCTTAACATGCATGAAAACAGTGTTTGAAACATTTTTCTCATAAAAGAATTTAAGATTAAAACTGCATTTCTGAGTATTTCGTTATTGAAATTTTAGGGAATCTGAAGCAGAGAAAAAATGTTGTTGGAAAGAGCTCTCAGTTGTGATGTAGAAACTGCAAAGGGCCAAAGTCTCCCTGCTCTGCTCCCTTCTGATCATCCACTTACAGACAAATAGATCCATGAACCTCTTTGGTTTCCTGGTCTGAGCTGGAATCTGGGTCAGAACTGTACAACTGGATAGCTCACCATTTTTGGGTGCAGTACTCAACGAGATATATCTCTAGAGATGACATGCTA
>NC_050520.1:11752935-11753281 GCF_002922805.2 Oryzias melastigma
CTTTTTGCAACCCAGTGGTACTTCTTATTTGGAGGGGCTTGCTCTGTCCAGTTATTTTATATACAGTCAATGGTTACAATTATACAAACAGATCTGGAAAAACTAGAATGTGACTTTTCACTAGTAAATCATTACTGTCAGCTGATAAAGGAGAACTTCTAGAAAACATTTGAAGAAGATCTGAGTGAGTTTACTCAATAATGAACGTTTAGACTGATCTTGTCGTCTATTCAAAGTCAATGACAGCTTTAGACTTTTCACTATTTCCATGTTTTCTGTCAGGACCATCGATCTTTATGTTTATGGAGGATGATGGTGGTATTTGTATGTGTGTTAGACCTCAGAT
>NC_050520.1:11755673-11783042 GCF_002922805.2 Oryzias melastigma
CTGCTCTTAGTCTGGCTTCCACTACTCTTTCCCACACCTTCATTGTATGGCTCATCAGCTTTATTCCTCTGTAGTTACCACAACTCTAATTGTAGTTGTAATTAATGTTTTTCAGTTTCTTCTGAGAAACACACTCAAGACTTTCATAAGACCTGCTTTACAATAGATTTACTGAAGCTGTTGAAGAAATGGTTAACTAGTTATGTTACAAACAGAAGTCCATGTGTTTGCTTTTAGGGTTACGGTTCTGAAAATGCATTATTATCCTCTGGAGATGCACAGGGGTCTGCTTTGGGACCATTATTATTTCTCATCTAGAATTTATCAAATGTTTCTAATACTATTTGTCCAATCATGTTTGCCGATGACATTTCTTTGGAGGGCCGCGCAGTTCTCCATGTGCTCACCAGAGGCAGTCTGACTGCTATTAGGTCGCGAGGTTAGATTCTCAGACTCCTTCTGAGAACACATGCTGGTGTGATGGTTCTGGTTCCTCCTGATCCAAGACGATGCTAGAGCTCATGTGGCTGGAGTGTGTCAGCAGTTTCTGCTACATCAGGGGTCCCCAAACCTGTTCTTGTGACGGCCACATAGCGGTTCTCTTCTCTGATGTGGGGCCGGGGTCGGTTTGTGGGTGAACAAAAGAAGTGTAAAAATTGCAGGATGCGTCTAAACTCAAACATATAAAGTTTCAGAGAAAGCCACACATAACTGGATAGGAGCACAGAGTGGCAGAAAAACACACTTTATAAGTGGGTCTCAATCGCATGGCCAGACTAGAGAAAATAAAAAATCATGTGTCTCTGATTGTGTTCAGGGGGCGGGCAAAATGTGGAGGAAGGCCGAAGTTTGGGGACCCCTGTGCTATATGAAGGTATTGATGGACCGGCCCGCCCGTTCTCCAGACCTGAATCCTATAGAGAACATCTGGGTCATCCTGTCTCAGTTCATCCATCAACACCAGGTTGAACTACAGACTGTTCAGGAGATGATGGATGCTTTGGTCCAGGTGTGGGAGGAGACCGCCCACCGCCTCATCGGAAGCAGACCCAGGTGATGCAGGGAGGTCAGGAGGCCACGCCCACTGCTGAGCCTCATTTAGACTTGTTTTAAAGATATTGCATATTAGTTGGATCAGTCTGGAGTGTGTTTTTACACTTTGATTTTGTGTGGTTGTGTTGTCAACATATGTAGACATGTAAAGAATAAAGCATTTAAACATATATACGCCATTCGTTCGGGTAGAGGATGTTTTCATTGTGTTCCCTTTATTCTTCGAGCAGTGTAGAATATGGAAAGAAACTGCATAGAGTCCGTAGAAGATCCAAGAACAATACTTTGGTACTTAAAGAACTAGTGCTCAAGAAAACAAAAGGTATTCATTCAAACGATTACAGGTTGGGGAAAAAAATTGGATTTTGAACATGTCAGGAACAAAAAGGTCTCACCGGTGTCGTGCAGGAACAGCGTGATTGTTATGACCCACGTCAACCCGGTGTGCGCCGCTCGGACCACGAACCCGGTTCGGAACATGTTCTGAACCATTTCCCCGCTGCGAACCAGCTTCTTCTACCGATCACGAAGACGGGCAGAACCTCAGAGTCGAGCAGGAGACAAAGGTGGTTTCTTTTTCATCTCATTAAGCCTCGTTGGACTGAATCTTAAATCGATTGCATATTGTCATCACTTCCTTGTTTTGGTACGGTGGCCTAAGCGGGACAAGGCGTACGCGCCTCACTCTCCCGGCACCTGATCTACCTGTGGAGCTATTTTGCGGCCATAAATGTTTGAAACCCAAATAAAACATTTTGAAAAAAATATTGGTGTTTGTCCAAAAGAATGTAAACTGTCCAAAACTTTTTTTGCTATTATAAAATAAACTGCGTTTTTTCAGCTTCAAAAAAGCTTCATACAGATCTGTTTAGCGGGAATTTTGAGGTTCACAGTCGAAATCTAATCTGCTAAAATGATCAACCAGAGCTAAAGGATATTCACTCACATTGTTTTAGAGCAGGGGTGTCAAACTCAATCGTACGGGACTGGTGTCAAGCCAGCACGCTCTCGCTAAACTGCTGTCAAGTGAGCCCTCTCTGGAATACGGCGTGCGACTTTAATACAATCATTACGGTAGCAGCAAGAAAGGCTTCATTTCAAAGAAAGAGTAAAGGGTACCTCCTGTATTAAAGTCGCACGCCGTATTCCAGAGAGGGCTCACTTGACAGCAGTTTAGCGAGAGCGTGCTGGCTTGACACCAGTCGTACGGGGCCTACCTAAATCCAAAAAACGAAATAATTCAAACTTTAAAGATGTAACTTTTTAAATATAAATATGAGTAAAAACAGGTAGGAATATTATTCCAGAATAAACTTAAATCTTAAATAACTTATAACATTTTACTCTCCATGGAAGGCTAATATATTCTGTTAGAAATAAAAGTAAATATTAAAAGAAAAAAAGCCACAAATGTATCCACCTGTGTGTCATTTTATATAAAAACAAAACTATACTTATTAATATCCTAAAATAATTTGTTCCTCATAAAATATATCCTGCCAAAATTATATATTTTACGGGAAATCGGATGTTCTGCAAGGCAGCTGATGCACTGTATGATGGGATTTGAAGTTAATTTTGTAGTTACGCTCGCAGACATATTAAGCCTGCTGTCAGATCTGGAAGCACAAGGAATTGTGGGATATTTTTCTCTTTGCCTGTCTGGGTGGTTTGAGGTTTGGTGTGGCTTTTGTCTTTGTGTTTTGCTGTTTGATTGTTTTATTCTGTTTTGCCTTTAGATCCTGTTATGATAGAAATCATTCTAATTGATCTCTTAGCCTCCGTGATCACAGCGTTGCTTCAATAAAAGAAAACATTGGGCCGTTAATAACAATAAAATAAAATGACGTGGAGGCTGGATAGAATTACCCTGTGGGCCGGATCCGGCCCCCGGGCCTCAACTTTGACACGTGTCTTAGAGGCACCATGAAAAAAGGAAAAACATCTTAGAATTCGGGGTCTTCAGTGTGATCAGTGCTTCACAGGAAGGAATCCAGATTCTGCGGCTGAAGAGGATTTTGATCTTCAGGTTTGAAAAGGCTGAAGTGAAACTGCTTCTGTTCTTTCAGAGGACTTTCAACTTCTCAAGTCTTTGCTGCCTGAATGATGGTAGATACAAGGAACAGTGGAGGACTCATGTCACTGTTTGGAAATAGAAAACTGCAGCATTTTCAGTCCTATTCATAAAGCTGGTTTCAGTTCAACTGTTAAAATAGAATTGTCATATCATTTAATACATTTGCAAAAGTTTAATATCAAAGTATTACACTACAACCAAAGTAAAGCTACAGCCTGACTTTGTTCAGAGTTCTGCAGTGGAAAGTAGTCCTCTCCAGCTCCTCTTTGACAAATTTATCTGTTACCCGTTTAGTTTGTGCCGTTTGGTGAGGTTTTTGATCGTCTTGTGGATTGATGAAGTGGGCGCTGAAACCATCTTCGATTGAATATGAGAGAATGGCAGGGCTGTCAGTTCAATGTTTAATCCCGGTAAATTCTTTTTTCAGGTTTCCAGAAGTTTTTAATCAGCTGCACAAAGTTTAATTTCATTCCTTTATTTCTGTGCCTCACTTGGCCAGAAAATGCAGTTTAAACTCATTAAATACATAACACACAAACAGTTTTAATGTGAAATTGCATTTATTTGCTTTAGAATGGTCCATTAAAATAGTACTAAAAGTCTTTGCAAAAGAACATTTTCTTCCCTGACTGGTACACTATTAAAGGCTGATCATCAATTAAAGTGCATAGTTTTCCCCCAAACTCCAGCTTTAAGTACGTGGTCTTCAGTATTCACGGATGACACGTAAGACACTGATGAGAGCATCAGTTCACACTCTGAACATCAGTTCATCACATTTAGTGTTCAGATGCTAAGGCGGTCCTTCACACGGAGCAGCACTCTGCGTTTCATACAAGACTCCAGTTTCTATAAATAAATACGGCGCAGCATACTGCAGAAACAACATGGATGAAAACAAGATCCTGCTTTCACTCAGAATGATGGAGAAAAAAAGTTTTGTGCAAAATTCTCCCATTAATGAAACAATCATTTCTCTCTGGAGGCTCTTTCTGTGCTACAACGGCATACGAGACATTTCCCTCTAGAAGTTAAGCGTTTGGTCCTGAGTTTCCGTTCAGTCAGAGTCATGGCAGCTCGTCTTTAAGCATAAATAGCAGCAGTCAGTCCTGATGACCTGAGCTCACAGAGTCCACGTCTTCCTCTTTGGACTTTCCTCATCTTACATCAGCTGACATTCACAGAATGAGACGGCTACACAAACCCAAAAACCTCCCCGGATTCCTGAGCGGGCCCCAGGGGGGAGCGGGGTAGTGGTGGGGGGAAGGAGTCATGTGACTGTGGGTTTCAGCGCGACGTCACTCCCAGCTGAGTCTTCAGATGCTCGTACACCACGTAGCTGATGCTGACGGCGGGGATGACTTTGAGAAAGTTGGGGGCCAGGCCTCTGTAGAGACCCACCGGGCCCTCGTTCTGCAGGATCTGCCTGAAGATCCCGGTCATGGTCAGCTGCGTTTGGCTCTCAGTCACCGCTAAAAGGAAGAAAAGGAATAAAAACTTTAGTTCCAAAAAGAAGATCTCTACTGTAGTCCTTTAAGGTTACACTTTGCAAAAGACACTCACCTTGTGCCTGCATACGGGTCCGGATCAGAGCCAGCGGGTAGCTCGCGAGCTGCCCGCAGGTGCTGGATACGGTGCCGCACGCCAGCAGGACCAGGACGCCCGGGTCGGCACTGTTGGTGCCGTGCTGCTGGAGGTAGGTGTTCTTCAGCGTCTGCAGGAAGGAAGCGGTGAGAATCCAGGATGTTCTGCCCTCTCCCACACACACCCAGAGTGGCGCTCACCTCGTACACAGCCAGGTCGATGCCCGCGTATGGAATGATGCCCAGCATGTTTGGGATGTAGCCTTTATAAAAAGCTCCAAGCCCCTCCCGTCTGAAGATCTGCTTTGCACAGTCCGAGATGCCAGAGTATTGACCCGACTTTCTCAGAGCCAGACGAGTTTTCAGAACCTGAGGACAGATCCAAACAAGCTTCTTAACAAAGCTTCTTAACGGCTGGTTCTCCTCCAGCAGACGAGCATAAACAGAGGATTACCTCCATGGGGTAGATGGCGCTCTGAGCCATCACTCCAGCCAAAGAACCTGCCACGAAGCGCTCCAAGATGCTGAGCGTCTCCTTTTCATTCCCAATGAGCCGCTTAATCTGGAAGAGGAGCAGACACAACACATTAAGGAATGACAGCCGGATGAACGGCGGGTCAGGCAGAGCCCGGGTCGCGTCGTACCTGCTCATATGCCATGAACTTCAGCGCAGACTCGGGGGCGATTTTGATGATGTTCACCCCGTTACCTCGCCACAAGGATCTGGTACCGCCCTCTTTGATCATCTGCATCAGGCCGCTCATGATGCACATGTTGTTGGTTCTGGAGCCATAAACCTGAGAGGAAAAAGGACATCTTTCATCAGAGGACCGGTTCAGACCACCCAACACAAACTCACTAACTGGGTCGAGGTTGTTTAATTCTTGGTGACACAATTTCTGATCGATTTGGGTCAGAGTGTGCAGCGGGTCGGGCCGATGACGCATATTAAAGTCAAAGCCAGAACACAGTTCACCTTTAACCTCAGTGATGATGGAAGTACTATGCAGTGAGGGCGTGACAGGAGTTTCTACGCTCTGATTGGCTAACACACAGCGTCAGCACCTGGACTTTGGCCGCTTAAATGTTAACTTTGTTTAAAACTGTTAGCTAATGGACTCTTGAGCAACAGCTTTCAAACTAGCCCTGACCCACTGATGTTCCTCTGCCTGAACTTGAGAAAGACTTTAACCTGAAGGAGAAGCTACATGTCTGGAGCTGACGTTCTGAGAACTGATGAGGAAAGACCTCATTAAGATAAGGAGTCGTCATGACGACGTAATGGAGGTCCGGTAAACACTCTGCCTTTGAGCCAGCCTTACCTGCATCATGACTTTGAGCCGGTCCAGAGGCGCCGTGCAGGTCCTGGAAACCGCTCCAGCTCCTCCACCTGCAACCAGGTGCCTCCACCACATACCAGTCTGCTTCTCCTCGATGGTGAACTCATCAGGGACCATCAAGTTCTCCCCCACATCAAATATCTGTTACAAAGACACCACCGGTTATTAAAACTACCAGCACAAACAGATGTGGAACATTTTTTGTTGAGGATTAATACAAGGGCATTTCTTTCTATTTAAAGTCTTACATCAACTTATTTAGTACTTAAAAACTCAACACATGTTTAAGCCTTCTGGGAAGACCAAAAACATTTCTAATTGAATGTGTTTCCTTCCACAATAGTTCTAGTGAAAAGTTCTCCAGGGAGGAGAAACAAGAGTTGCTGGACCTTCCCAAAAGCAACACAAACAGGGAGCTAAGTGAAGTAACTCCAGGAGAACACACGTGTTTGTTTCTGTTCTGAGTCCATCGGCCTCTTTCACAGAAAACTGTGAATGCAGGTCAGGATCCTCTTAGTCATGAACAGGAAGCATTAAGCTACATCCGGCTCTTGGTTGGCCCGTCTCGACCTTCCGTTACCAGGAATCTGACTTCTACCAATCCACTGTGAGCAAACACGGGCAGATGAAGGTCATGAGATTATAATTTTTGAAATTTATCTGGGTCCTTAAAACTTCACATTTTCACAACTCCATTTTCTTGTTTCCTACAACTGGGAGTCAATGATGAAATGATTTCTGAATGTCAGTTTCGCTTCAAACCTCTGATCACCTTCAGATATGAACACTGACTCTGCTACAGCCAGCAGCAAGTGTCTGCATGGTTTCCTGGCCAAACGCTCGAAGCAACACAGCCACCAGATCAACTCAGATGACATTTGGGATGACGCGGTTCCATCAGAACAACTGCTGCTCTCGTTTATATAACAGTTCGAGGAGCTAGGAAACAACCTTCCCCATAATCCTTCTCTAATGGCTCAGCACCATTCATAGCTAACAGAGCTTAATTACTGACGCACGGCCTGTGGTGACGCCTCATCTCAAGGACTTTGCCTTTTTAACTGACCCTATTATTGCCGGCAACAGGAAGAGTACAGGTGCAGTGCTAGCTGATTACGCCTGAAGAGATAGCATTATCAACTGTACTGCATGTGATGTAACACTGAAGATTTGGGCTGAAATGCTCATTTGCTCTGCAGTTTTCCTGGTCAGAAAGCGTGTTGTCGTTGTACAGCCGTCGGACTGACCGTAGAGTGTTTCCAGTAGAGGATGATCTCAGGAATGCTGTCCGTCTTTTCCATAACCGGGTATTTGCTCCAATCTTTACTGCTGATGGTTATCATTCCATTCTTGTCCATGCTTTGGAGAAATGATATGAATAATCTGAATTAGTTTCACTTAAAGTAAGAGGTGGGTCAGTGGATCTAGTGGGAATTATCCGTTACCTCTTAAGGGCCTTCTCTGCATGTTGAGGGGAAATGTGCACCCCAAGGTCAGAAAGAGACTGAATGAAGTCTCTGGGATCAATGCGACCTTGATTAAAGAAAAGACCAGCCGGTTACTTCAGCACACTGACAGGTGAAAGACAGAAACTCGTGGCTGCAGCCTCATACCTGCATTCTTCTTATCAACACTCGTCACCACCAGCTTCAGGTCCTTCTCATAATCCTGCAGGTAGTGGACAAACTCTTCAAAGTCCAGCTGCGCATCAACTTCGTTTTCTTCCCTTTGCAAGGTTTTCTGGGGGAAAAGGGGAAGAGGAGATTCTTCAGATGGGTTGAAAGGGTGTGTCTGGGAGTCCACTGGAGGTCAGGACATTCATCAGATGTATTACAACCAATTTAACAGCCAATAAAGACAAGTATAGATAGTTCAAAATGTACTGCACGTCAAACTGTGAAGTATAATTTGCGATGGAACTAAAACCACTGCTAAATGCCACGGACGCCGCCAGGATTCAGCTCGGGTTTCATGACAGTCAGAGTGCATGGCTGCGACCCGCCATGGCCTCATTCCAAGACGCAGCCTTCTTCATGCCTCCTTGACTCAGGAGGCATTAGTACATTCCTCAGTCTATCTTTAACCTGCGCCGCACGCTGACCCGCCATCTGTTTAAATCTGGTCTGGATTGAAACC
Organism: Oryzias melastigma; assembly: GCF_002922805.2. Taxonomy (NCBI): domain Eukaryota; kingdom Metazoa; phylum Chordata; class Actinopteri; order Beloniformes; family Adrianichthyidae; genus Oryzias; species Oryzias melastigma. The sequence continues at coordinate 11,763,863 of NC_050520.1, forward strand.
TGCTGAGCTAAAACGGGGACAGGGACACCGGTGATCCTCCAGGCTGCTCTGACACCTGACCTGCAGGAGCTGCAGGCTGCAAGCTTAATGTCTCTGTCATTAAACCATAAAAAATGCAGCCGCTCAACACTGAATCAAAATCGCTCTTTTGATTTAAAAAAACTGTTTATTATGAAGACAAAAGAGCCTTTCATTTTAGAGGTCAGAAGCAAACAAAAGGGTTTGCAAAAAGCATTCCATCTGAACGACGGAATATTTTATATTCTTATAACTTGTAATCGTAGAACACAAATGTATTGGACAATCATCCTGAAAGCGCAGACTGCATTGATTAGAACAGACACGCGGAAAGAGCCTCGTGCCGCGTTGATCAGAGTCCTCTGAAGGTTCGTCTCCCGGTGAAATGAATGAGCGGACTCCTCAAACCTCACCGTCCGAACACACAACTGCGCTCGTCAACACAACCAACATTTTCGGTCCATTTAATTTGGGAGGTTTGGTATTTTGACTAAAAACACTTTCTAGACGCGAATTTTCCCGAAACCGGCTTTTCACTCTGCGGCCTACTCGTAAGGCTTCTTACTACGCACCGCTGATCCTTCCTCTCGCCGGAAGACAGGGTGGATTAAAGTTCTTTACACACAAGTTAACCGCAGATGAAAACCCAAAAACTCATTGTACTTAATGCACTTCTTACCTTTCTCCATTTTCGATAGGTGGTGAACTCCTGAGACGGCAGGAAGACGCTAAGTTTGTTAAAGAGAGACTTCAGCTCGGACGGCAGCCCGTTCGACTCAAAGTATTCCACCTCAACCGGATCCGAGTTAGACACCGGCACGTAAAGGCACAGACCGAGCATGGTTCCGTCCGGAGGGAGAAAAAAAGCTTAAATAAATAAATAAATAAATATTACTAATGTGGAGTTCCCCCTTTCTGGGACAAAACTGAAATGCCGGTAAGGAGGCGCCGGCTTCTAAAGCATGTGAGCAGGCCGCACCTCTTCCCAGAATAGGACTGAAGTATTAGCCAATGGACTCTTAGGCGGGATTCGTGACGTCAGTTTACTATAGACCAATCACTGAGCCGGCCCATTGATGGAGCCTGGCCATTCTCTTTCGTAAGACCGACCAGTGACGTCAGTTGACCAATCAGACGTGACTAGGTTTTCAAACAGTAGTCATCACTTGCTTATTTTTTTATAATTATTGCTTCTTCTTTTTTAACTTAAATACGTTTTTTTACTCATATTTTCCCCACTGTAATTATTCTGTGTTGAAATATTATTATTGTTATTGTCATTGCTTTGTTTTAGATGCATTTGTCTAACTGTTCTATAAATCTGTTTGTATATTCGATAAAGTAAAAAAAAAAAAACGCATTTAAAAAAAAGTTTTCAAACTGTAGTCCCTAACTTTCTTTTATTGACAAATATTAAAGTTTACAATACATGAAGCAGTTGTGCAAATTACAATTTGAGTAGTCACATAAAATGTAAATATCTATATATATATATTTATTTATTTATATATATATATATTAAAAAGTACACAAAAACTAAAAATAAAAAAACAAACAAAACAAAAAAACAAATGCAATTAAATAAAATAAGGGGGATACATAAACATGATGAACATTAAGTTAGGGGTTATCAGTTGTAAATTACATATGATACTTTGAAATTTCATAGCATGTCTATTTTCCATTACGTTATTATTTTAACATTAATGTCAAAATAAAATGTGCACATTAACTGCTTGTGCAGGCACAAAAGTATTGTCATTCCAGATAACTGTCTCTGAAATGGTTGAGTTGTTTACAGCTGAAAGAACCAGGCTCACTCAGAATGGTAACCAAATCAGATGAAACATTTACAGAATGACTGCATCAGAACACCGTGCTGGCTTCCAGCGGGTGTTTGATTTCTGCAAACATGAAGGAAAGTCCGACCTTTGAGTTTAATGAAAATGCACAACAAAAAGAGGCGGGACTTTCTGCTGCTCTCTGCTCTGCTCTGAGTTTTAGAGCTTTGATCCTGTAAAAAAGAGCAGAGAAAATCTTTTTCTGTGCTCGCTGAGTGTCATGGATCTTGGCCAGTTCTCTCTGGCTTCAGATTGCCTCCGAGTCCAGGCAGGTTGGCTCAGGTCCTTCAGCTCTGACATGGAGCAGCAGCTGTGTTTACAGGGCCGACCAAAAGTCTTTCTTCAGAGACAGGAGAAGTGCAGCATGAGCATCATTTTACCATACATGACTGTGTGATCCTGCAGCAGTGTTTACATCATTAGATATATTCATCATCAACCTTTCGTTGATGTTTTTCTCTGTCTAAAAGCTGACTAACTTACATTTGAGGTTAGCGACTCATTTTATTGTCAATAAGTTAGTGGTTTTTTTTTCTTTCAGAAAATCTGAAAGCTTCTGATGAGTTGAGATGTTTTTTCGCAGGTTTTGGTGGGTAGACATCTAATCAAGTAGAACAATCACTTGAAGAAGATCCAGGAAAGAGAGGAAAATGTTGTCAGAGTCGGTAGCTGAAGCTAGAGAGCAGAGGAGACCTTGGGATGTGGGCTGAACAGGATAAACATTTATTGAACATTCTAAAACTACAATTTGAAAACTTTAAAACTGTAACTTTTTAACATAACTATAATTGCATTACTGCCTATAATGCTTGAATGCTGTAAGCTGAATTTGGCCGCTGAAGATGCTAGTGCTGATAGCTGAAGATGCTGAAAATGATAGCTAAAAATGATGAAGCTGATAGCCAGCTAAAATATCAGCTAAATGCCAATTAGCCTTAAAAAAAGCCAAAATAGCTAGCATGTAGCTGTAAAAAATAGATAGACTTCAAGAAAACCTAAAAAACAAAAAAACAAACAAACAAAAACAACTAAACCTGGAATTAGCCAAAACAGCTAGCATGTAGCTAAAATATTAGCTAAACTATAAAATAGCCTAAAAAATCTTAGTGAATGCCAAAATAGTCCAAAAAGCTAGCAGAATAAAATTTTTTAAAACTTTAAAACCATAATTTTTAAACATAATTATGGATAATAAAAAGGCAGGAATATTATTCCAGAATAAATAACTTTCAATATTTTACTCTCAATAAAAACAAACCCCCATAGCGGCTGGATGGCTCAGTGGGCTCAGTATAGGGTTGCAGGAGCTCTGGGTTCGATTCCCCGGGGTGTCCACTGATCCCCACCCAGATTGGGTCCTTAATCAAGACCCTTGACGCTGCTGCCTAACTGGGTCCCTGTGCCCCTCAAGTACAGGGTTGTGTCAGGAAGGGCATCCGACGTAAAAACTCTGACAGATCACTGATGTGAAACAGTGGGTGCTGCAACGCTGTGGTGACCCCGGAAGTGAAGTACTACTCTCAATAAAAACAATGACCCTAAGACAACATCGGGCCATTAATAACACTAAAATAAAATGACCTGTAGGCTGGATAGAATCCGGCCTCCTTGACTTTGACACATGTGGTTTAAAGTTTTATCCTATTCAAAATATGAAAATTTAAATATGAGAAAAATACAGGAGTATTGAAAGTCTAACTATTGTTGGATACATCTGAGCACAAAACCTGCTGATGGTTCTCCACGGGAAAGCCCGGTATGGTCTTGGCAGAACACGGAGAACAGTTTTCCCTGCACTGAGTCAGCTGCTGCATCCACAAATAGAAGCTCCAGCTCTGCTCCTCACACCTCTGAGCTCTCTGGACCCAAAGACAGCACACATGTGATCTGTGCTCACTGAGTTTTGGTTTTAAGTTTCACAAACGTTGAGGGGAGCTTTGGACATGGCTGCAGATGAACATGAGTGATGCATCAGGAGGAGAGTGGTGTCCACACTCTGAACTTTGCTCTTCAGACAGAAAGATGCTCAGACACTTAAACATCAAATCTTTAATATACTCTAACTTTTGAACTGCCGCTTTTCTCCGTCAGAATCTGCTGGAATTATCATGTTAGCAGTTGACAAGTTACAGTATGTTAAAGGGCGTAAACACTGGAGCCACTGGAGACCATTAGAAACTCATTTCTGTGAGGATGGTTTCTATTTACTTCAGTTTTCTTGGTTTTCGAGATGGAGGTGTTCATGTTCTGCAAACTTTTTGCCAGTGAGTGGGTCCGTCACAGCCAATGTCCCCCTTCTGATGTTGACACTTTATCTGTTTCTGCAAGAAAGAGTGAAGCCAAAACACAAACATATTGTGTTGTTGCTGCGTCATGCTGCTCAGGTTAAGGACACACTGAATGTCGGTGGTTGCATCAGCAGATTCAGGAGCCCCTTACCCTGCAGGATCAAACTCTCACATCTGACGCAACACATGAGAGTGTGTGCATGCGTATGCGTGTGTTTTCTCATGAAAAACAGCAAAACCAGCTGCAAAGAAAATCTGTGAAATATCTCTTGAAAAAGTGAAACAAGTTTACGATTGGATGTTTGTCCCTCGTTATCCTGTTCACCTTCTCTGAAAATATGGGCATTATGTTGTCCTTTGTCATTCTTGTGTACTTCAAGGTTTTATTTGGTTCTAAAAACCTTTTCTGTTGGAGAGAAAGGATTGACACAAACAACAAGCATGAATTTTTGTTTGTGTGTCATTTTCTTTGTTCATTTTATTCAGAGTAAGTTTGTTTCTTGGCTTTAGTTATTTCTTGAGTTGAAGTGAAGCCATGTTTCTTTGGATGAGTCCAGGTCTATGGAAAGAAAATAGACTCACTCTGATTTGTGCGTAATTCTTGATTTGTAACTAATAAAATAGTTTTTTTGTGCACAAGTAAGAAAAATCACAAAATTACAAAAATACTATATACAATTTACACATGCAGAAATTAAAATTACAACAGATTCAAACTAATGACACACATATCAAAAAAAGTCAGGCACCAATCACATCTTACACACACAAAACCTCAGTTACACACAAATCTCCGGTGAGATCTTTTCATGTCTCAGAGATTCGTCCGTGAGTGATGCGTTTAAATACTGCTAGAATGCTGGGTCATCAGAGTTTTCTTATCAGTCGTTTTAAACTTAGATCGTGAATTTTATCTGGTGAAACTTGAAATTTCCGTCTTTCTTAAACAGATATGCCCACTAATTAATATAAAACATTCTAAATCAGTGTTTTTAGAAACACTTATCCCTTATAAAATAAAACTATTTTCCAGAGAAGAGCGCTTTTTCTCTGCAGCACATCCCCCGACAGCGCCTCCAAGACGGGGTTCTGTCCCAAGTTCTGATCACCAGTCACAGAGCCAGCAGGCGGCGCCGGACCCGTCTAAACCCCCGCAGAGTCTCACCACAGAAACATGCGTAACTGAGCTTTTGTGTGTGTGTGTCAAAAGTGATTTGTGCGTAATTTTTAAAAATGTACATGTGTAATTAGTTTCAAGCTGTTGTCATTTTAATTTGTGCATGTGTAAATTGTATTTTCCTTTTTTTAACTTTAGAATTTATGTACTTATGCACAAAATGTAATATATGAGTTAAAAAATCAAGATTTACTTGCGTATAAATTAAGAATACTCATGCATAAATCGGAGTGATACTTATTTCTCTCCATAAGTATCTGCTTTCATTTACTGAGGTGTTTCTGCAAAGCTCTTCTAAATGTCAGAGTGTTACAGACAGAATAGACTTTTCCCCAACAATGATTCCAGATTCTAAAAACCAAAATCTTTGTCTCCAACTGCACTGTTTTAGTGGAGGTGTGTTTCATGCAATTCTTGAAATGTTATTGACTCTGTTCTTCACAGAATTCCTCTTTTGGAATGCTCCTCCGATCAGCTGAGACGAGAAGAACTTTTCCTGGAAACACGGCACCTTCTTGTTTTCCATTACTGAGTTTATCTGTCCGTCCGCTGCAGGAACACGGCGGCTTTTTTCTGGTTTGAACTGAGTTCTTAAAGGTCTTTCATCTGCTCCATTCCAACTGAACTTATGCGAACCACAGTAACTTTCAATAAAAGACGATCTTCTCCTCCTTTTAAGTAGTTAAATCTGACCTTCAGTTTTTGTTTTCTTCCATGACTGAATGGATGGAGGTGGGCAGCACACATTGTTCTTCAGCAGCTGCAGTGTTCAGCATCTTTCCCTCCAGACATCAAGCAAGAGATCAACCGATCCGAGGTCAAGGGTCAGGGGTCGACTTTCACTGACACGAAGAAAACAAACACTTTGTGAAAAAAAGGTTTAAAAGTTAGTCCTTATTTTATTTTCAAACTCTGACGAGTAACTACATATGTGACACTTTGAGAGTCAACACACTTCTGTTTGGCTGAGTGAACGTTCATGTTGTTTAGTTTTTTTAATTAATTTTTTCCTGTAAGTGATTGATTATATTTCCCATGTCTGGTCATATCTATGGTACGTTTCTTGTCAGAGCTTGTAGGACAGAAATGTTAGATTTACATCACACTGGTGCAAAGGCCTCAGTCTGTGAAAGCAGAACATAATCAGAAATGGAAGTCATTATGTGGCCGTGTCCTGGCTCTTATCATACATGAGCTCATGCTAGTGTATGAAACCGTCTGATCCAAAGGTTGACACGAAGGGCAGTAAAACATTTTTTTTTAAAAAGAGCCCAAAAAAAGGGTTTGATTTTGGTAGAATATTCCTATAATTTTGAGACATATTTTAAATCAAAATTAATTAACTGTAAGTTTGAACAAAATATATTCCATAAGTCCATTTTCAAAGGGATTCTAAACTGACTGCAGGCTCTTCTTCCCGCCTGTTCTGAAACCATAAAGAGCTAACACCCCCCCCCCCACAACCTGCAGGTAGTTCCAGAAACCTGCAGCTCAGAGCAATGCTGCCCTCTGGTGGCTGATGAGGATTCAGCATTCTTTTACGTCACATCGCAGTTTTTAATCAAACCTATTTGTTATCAAATAATAAAACGTAAAAATCTTAATAATGTTATTCATAAACTAAGCTTATTTAACTGACGGACTTCTAATCACGTTTGGTTTACCTACAGATTTAAAATTCTCTGTCTATGCAATAAATAAAGAATAAAGCATGTAGAATTCAAAATTTGGCCAGTAAAAAACCCATCGGGTACATTTTGTCAGATTTTGTAAACTGAAAAAGATTTAAATCAGCGTCACGAGTTTGACGTTTTTTAAAAGCTGTTCTGTTCTCAAGAAAATCCAGTCCCCTTTGACCGCAGGGTGTCGCTGTTTCACCCAGAACCTCCGGCTTTATCACAGAGAAGAGCGCCGTCAGGTTAACGAGTGTGAGCCGGTCAGACGCCGGAAGTTCACCCACTCCTGACACATTTACTTTCTTATTTTATTTTTGGTGTGTTGAACCGTTTTTGTAGCGTTTGTGGTTTAGATTTGTTTTGCTTTTCTGATTATAAACGGCTATTTATAGCCAGATAGGAAAGAAATGAAGTGAGTTAACACTGTGTAGGCTGCAATGCCCATGTTTTCTATTCACACATTTGTAGTAGAAAAAAATCTGGATCAGTAAAAGAATATAGAAGTGTATATTATTAAAAAGAAACTCATGATAAAAAGAAACTTTTGTTGTTGTTTTTCAGTGTTAATTTTTAGACAAACTAATAGTAGGTGAACCTCAGATATGGGGGATTAACAGCCAGACTACTACGTCCTTCGCAATTATTCATCAATTACAGCATTCCTGTTGTCTGCATCAATCCTTCCTCTTAACTCGCTGTAACCCTTTCAGGGCCCACATTCTGCCACTCTGTGGAACAACAGAAATATATTTCACAGGACCAAATCCCTTTATCTTAGTGAATGGCATGAAAACAATATTTGGTCTGGACTTCATATGTTGGATGGTGGAGGTAATTTTCTCACCTATGAGCAGTTCAGTCAAAAATATTGTTTTATTAAAAAAAAATCAGTTTATGCAAAAGTCATCAAAGCTGTTCCTTAGGAATACATTTGCTTAATAAAAGGTGCACTATTATATCAAACTATAACACCACAACTAATACAAAGTGTCTCAATATTAGATCAAAAAATGTATTAATCTATTAATAAGAAAGGGTAATATTTTTAGTGGAAAACTTAATAAAAATAACATTTTACATAAATATGACCAGGATATAGTGACTAAACTTAGAACTTTTTATCTAAAATTTCCAATTATTCTTAAAGTTAAAGAAACATATTTCAAAATACTAATTTATGTTTATCCATCTAAAGAACTTTTACAATAATGGTTTAATATAAGTGATAACAAATGTACATTCCGTGAAACAGAAATTGAAACCACACAACTTTTATTTTGCTTTTGTCACCAAATATAATTTTTTGGAAAGAGTTGCATAACTGGCTGAAAAACATTTTTCCACAACTACCAACATTTTTTAAACACCGTCATATTTGGCATTATCTTAGAAAATAAATTAGAAGAAATCTGCTCGAATATAATCTTGTGTTTTGCTTAATTTAACACACACAGCTATAAATATATGAAAATCCTCCCAAAATTTAGAATTTGTATAAAAAAATTTAAGTTATATTTGGAATCATTGAAGCCCATTAAATTAAACCGAAAATAAAAACTACTTATGATGGACTAAAAACTTCCCTTGTGGATAGTTATGTGATCTTTTATTGTTTGACCCACTTTGCTCAGATCAATTTGATTAATATTATTAGCGTTTTTTATTGATTCTTTTTGTTGTTAATGCTGCAATTGCCCCTCTGTTTGATTATAATCATGTAAAAAACTCTGTTTTATAATTTCACGCCATGTTTTGTTTTGTTCCGCGGAGTGTAGTTGTTCAATAAAGAAGTAACCCCTTCAAGGTCATGTGGTTGCTGGAGCCTATCCCGGTGCTGTTGGGTGAAGGCGGGTACAGCGAGGACAGGATACCAGTCTGTCATTAGGCCAACCAATCACTACCACCACTATTCATAATGAGGTATCATATGTACTGATTGTTGAGGTCTGGTGTTTGAAGGTTACGTCGTTCATCTCTGATGGGGTTTCTTTCGTTTTTAAATCATGTTCGTCTGGTTTGTCTTCTATTCTGAAAAGCCTTAAGAGGAAGTCACATGACGCGCTGCTCCCGCTTGACGCTGAATGGCTGATGACAAAGTTCCTCTGGTCTGCGGACCGTAAGAAGCTGTGATTCATCTCTTCTGCCACTTTGATTCGCTCCCGCGGAGACTGGCGGAGGTCGACATGTCTTCAGGTGAGTTTGGGTCGCTGTTATCACAACTTTCTTTGAACTTTGTTGTCGTTTCCAGGCGGGTTTCGTCGACTCGTCTTCTTCTCCTCAGACTGCGGGGCCGGGTCGGGTCTGGAGGAGCGGAGTTCGCATGAAGCCCGAGTGTAAGGGGAGCCGCCGCCGTCTCTGAGCTGGTTTCGCTCGTGTCGTAGCTGAGCGCGTGCGTGGACCATGGCCTTCTTTGTGAAGAAGAAGAAATTCAAGTTCCAGACGCAGCTGACCCTGGAGGAGCTGACCGCCGTGCCGTTTGTCAACGGAGTTCTGTTCTGCAAGCTCCGGCTGCTGGACGGAGACTTCGTCGCCACTTCTTCCAGGTAAGGAAGCCGCACGAGCCACCCGGAGACCCCGAGGTCACGCGCGCGAGCGCGCGGCGGGGTTCGGCACAGAACACTGCGCTGGTTCAGATGGAGGACGGTGGTTGTTGGGGGAGTCTCTCCACCCCACCTCCAGCTCAGCTCGTCCGGGTTCTCCTCCCTCTGTGCTGAATGTGGAGCCCAGACAGAACCGGTGTGGTGCCAAGGCCAGCCCCCCTACCAGAACGTGTACCCCCCGTCTCTGGGATCATGATCTGTTTGGTAACACTCACATTTCCCCCCAAAGTGGACGACAGCGATAGACTTTATCCTGGGGCTTTTGGGAGTTTACTGTCATGTTTTCCCCTCATATTCTACGTGACGGGGAGCCGCTGCTGACCCTGAATCTGTGCCCCAATAATCTGCAGTAGAAACAACAATTATTTAATACGTTTCTGTTGTTGCATGATTCCATCACAAGGTTACTCTCATAAATTGTGAGTTTTATCGTAAATTAGTCAAACAGGTGTCATTTTTTCTTTATTTGCTAACATGAGAAGCTGTTGTGTCACATAGAAATGTGGGTGGGGGTGCAAATATGACCCAAAAAAACCCTCCCAAAACCTCAGAATATTGTATCGTAATCATCCACTTTCTTTTTATGCTTTTGGGAATAATAAAGGAGCGCTATAAAACAATTGAGACTGGGGATACACATTCTGGCAGGGGGATCCAGAACCAGAACCCTCTGTGGTCCTCAGCTCCAGAAGGAAGTCCTGTCTGCCAGGTTCTGACCTTTGCTGGAACCTGGACCGGTTTCCCATGCAGCGTGTGGACGGGGCGGTCCTGTTACAGGTTGCTCCATCACAGGTGTGGCAGGCTCAGGTGGGACTGTTGGGTAACGTTTCAGGAAAACAAATCTGCTTCTGCTTTGGTCTTTCAGTCCGTAAACTAGTTTGGAAGCTTAACCCTTTAACTCCTCAAACACAAAATCTTTAACTTTTCAACCGTTAAGAGGATCAGTGTTATTCCAGTAGGTTCTGAATCACTGGAATCACGTTGATCATGTTACAATTGAAATATTACAGTAAATCAAAGAACATAAACATTGAAGCTCAGGTGTTAAAGGGTTAAAGCAGCACAGCAGTTTCAGTCATTTCAGGTTTGTTGGTGTTTGTTCCTCTCCAAACCTGCTTCTTTCACATATTTGTTGTTATACAAGCTGTAATGCCATTTCTACACAGTAGTGTGAATGTGACGAGTAGAGGTGAGAAATCAGAGCTCGATCACGGTCTCTTCAGCTGGTTTGGATTCATGGAAGCTTGTCTGTTTCTCCAAACAGCAGCTCAGATCGGAGATGTTGAAATCTTTTAGTTTTTAAACGGATTACACAGGAAGTTTCCATTGTGAGCTTCAGCTCCTCCATGTTGTGTGAGACTGCATCAGATTTTGCTCTGCAGAGCAGGTCAGCCTCTGACTGCTGGAGCGCTCACTGCCTCTCGCCGCCTCTCGCCGCCCTCGCCGCCTCTGGCCTTCAGAACACGTGAACGCTGCAGAGCTCAGGATCAGCGGTCTCAGGGCAGATCTTTCCTGCAGCACGAACGTTCTGTTGCAGACATGAACCACTTCAGTTGACCTGTTGACTGGGCTCCCTCAGGGCCTCCTCCACTTGATCCCTGTTCTAGTTCAGACGGTGTCAGTTCACTTAAAGCAGGGGTGTAAAAACTCAATTGCACAGGGGACCAAAATCCACAACCCACCTTAGGTTGAACACTCTAAAACGACATGTTTAAAACTTTAAAACTGGAACTTTTCAATAAAATTATGAACTAGATGTATAGCATTACCGGCAATAATACTAGTGTGAATGCTGGAAGCTGAATTTGGCTGCTGAGGATGCTAGTGCTGATAGGTAAAAACGCTGAAGTAGATAGCCAGCCAGAATATTCGCTTAATGCCAAATTAACCTAAAAAACAAAAGAAAAAACATAATGTTAGCCAACACACCTAGCATGTAACTGAAAAAAAAATAGCAAAACTTCAGAATAGCCTTGAAAAACAAAAAAAAGCCTATATTAGCCAAAACAGCTAGCATGTAGCCTAAATATTAGCTAAACTCCAAAATGCCAAAATATTCCAAAAAGCTAGCCAAATGCCAATTTTTAAAACTTTAAAACTATAACTTTTTAACATAATTATAAATAATAAAAAGACAGGAATATTATTCCAGAATAAATCAACTTAAACCTTAAATAACTTTCAATATTTTACTCTCTATAAAAATATATTTTGTCAAAATTATACAAGTTAGAAATGAGTCCAAAATAACATCGGGTCATTAATAACAATAAAATAAAATGATCCGGAGGGCCGGATAGAATTACTCGGAGGGCCGGATTCGGCCCCCGGGCCTTGACTTTGACACACGTGGATTAAAGTTTGTGAAGTTCAGGATGGCTTTCTCTTCTGTCCAGCGTTTGGCTTCTCACAGGATTGCAGCTCTTAGAGACATTAATTGTGGTCCCTGTTGGCTCCGCCCCCGGCTCTTTGATGTTTTTCAGGGGTCTTCTCTCCCAGGGTTATGCTGGAGCTCAGATTGCCCCCCTCCCATCTGGGTTATCATCTGTGCTGTGGAAACAAAGCGTCCTCAGAGGGAGGGCGACGGCACCAGGAGGCTCTCTGCTCATCGGGATGAGGGTTATGTCACAGATCTGACAAATGTGCTCTTTGTGTTTCGCCTTGACCCAGAACAGAGTGGGACGCAGCGGTGGGCTTATCTAATGTGTCGCTCTGACTGGCCTCAAAGCCTCCCAGAGTCCAGGTCCATAACAGGCCCGATCCACTGCGTGATGTTCCTGCCTGATAGGGACAGCAGCCTGTTAGTCAGCTTCCCAGTGTCTTTAACGCAGGCAGCTGTGACACTGCTGCAAACGGCTGCATTACTTCTGCCTTGCCTCTCCCATGCATGAGGCGTGCTCCTTTGGGCTGCTCATGTTTACAAGTCCATGGGAAATAGTGACATTTTGTTTTGTCTGAAGATATTTGATAAATGTCATGAGAGGTCAGATGGTTTGCAGTGAGGCAAAGGTGCTGCTTTTCTCTGCTTGTTCATCACGATGCAGTTCAGGAAGTTCACATTTCTTACGCAGTACTTCTGTCAACTGCCGTGAAGACATCTGTGGTCCAGTAACGGATGAAACTTGCATGGTTTTGGTTGCATGTCCCTGCAGGCATTTATTTGGCTGGTTGTGATGGTTTGGGTATTTTTTTTAAATCCTGTTCTTTATGTCTGGAACTACATTTTCCTCAGTGAACTTGGGAAAAAAAGGACAAGCTGTATGGAGCTAAATTGGGGCCATTATTATTTGAAACCCAACTCAAACAAATTGAAAAAAATTGGTGTTTGGCCAAAAATACATTAAAACGTCTCAAAACTTTTTGCTATTCTGAAAAATATTTTCAGCTTCAAATGTTCCAATTTTAAGTTTCTAAACACGAAATGTCATTTTCAACACATTTTGTTCACTTTCAAATCTTTTTTTCATTTTTAATTTTGAAATTTTCTGATTCAAAAACAAAACAAAATAGTTGAAAGTTTAAAAAAAATTCGAAACTGAAAAAAAGTTTTGAAATTTAAATTTTGAGTTCTGAAACCTAAAAAACAGAGAATTTTAAGCTGAAAATAATCAAGTTTATTTTAGAGTAACAAAAAGTTTTGGACTTTTTGATTTTTTTGTTTTGGCCAAACACCAATAAATTTTTTTTTTTGTTTGTTTGTTTTGGGTTTCAAAAATTATGGCCCTAATTAAGTTCCATAAAGCGGAGGATTCCTGAGATTAATTAAGACATTTTAAAGTGCTTCTAAATAAAATGTAAAAGTAGAGTAACATGTCAATACGAAGGAAGCTTCCTGGTTGGAGTACGGAGAGATTGTGAATCTCAGAGGCAGTATTCTTGTGACAGGACTGTTTTCTTCCTGTTCCTACTCAGCTCAGGTCTGACAGCCTTAAGATTTGTTTTAATAAACTTTGAAGAAAGTATGCTGACATTTGGCATGCTGCTTTTCAATGGGGAGAATGCCTGTGCCAAAGGGTAAACCCAGAAACCAGCGACCCCACCGAGCTGAATGACCTTTTTCAGTTCAAACTGAACTTTGGTCGGCAAAAGCAACGAGGCAACGTGCCTCAGCATGTCAGGGAACGTCTCTACAGCAGGAGTGTCAAACTCGGGGGCCAAGATCCAAAACACACCGTAGGTCACGGGCCGAACAGGATAAACATTTATTGAACACTCTAGAACGACATTTTTAAAACTTTAAAACCAGAACATTTTAACATAATTATGAACTAAATATATAGCATTACCTACAATTATGCTGTGAATGCTGTAAGCTGAATTTGGCCGCTGAAGATGCTGGTGCTGATAGCTGAAGGTGCTGAAATTGATAGCTAAAAACGCTGAAGCTAATAGCTGAAACAGTGAAGCAGATAGCCAGCTAAAACATTAGCTAAATGCCAAATTAGCCTATAAAGCAAACAAACAAAAAAAACTTTGGTTTACCAAAACAGCTAGCATGTAGCTGAAAAAAATAGTTCAACTTCAAAATAGCCTAAAAAAACTTAAAAAAGCCAAAATTAGCCAAAACAGCGGAAATATTAGATAAACTCAATAACAGCCTTAAAATCTTAGTAAATTCCAAAATAGTCCAAAAAGCTAGCAGAATGCTAATTATTAAAGCTTTAAAACTATAACTTTTTAACATAATTCTAAATAATAAAAACACAGGAATATTATTCCAGAATAAATCAACTTAAACCTTAAATAACTTTTAATATTTTACTCTCTATAAAGATATAATTTGTCAAAATTATAAAGTTAGGAATAAGCGTAAGATAGCATCAGGTCATAATTAACAATAAAATGAAATGATCTGTAGGGCCGGATCCGGCCCCTGGGCCTTGACTTTGACACATGTGGTCCAAAGGTTCAACGTAGGAGAAAAGTGAATCTTTATTGGTGGTATGAAGGCTGATGCATCAGCAGACGTGTCCAGTAAAATCCGTATGTCAGTCTTAGCTTGACCATGAACCATGAGTTTGAACAGAATGACTGTGTTTCATGGCTGAAACACAACTTTCAGAGCTGTGCTGTTTATGGGATGTTTTCTTCACGTTCATCATCTTAAGTAAGTGCTGTCAGAATGTCAGTCTGGATGTAAGGAAGGACTTTTTGTCATCTTACTCCAAAGTTGGAGTTGTGGCTAGAACCACTGTCTGGCTCAGTGTCCGAGCAGTCGTCGACCAGGTTCAGTCTCCAGTGACAGCAGTCGCAGGTTTCACCCTTGTGCTCTCTTATGGGGTCCAGATGACCCCACCCTCATTTTGATGTGTGATTCCTCCCATGACAAAGGTGGGGAGGGTCTGCCACAGACACCAGTGAAGATAAAAACCCTGAAAAACAAAATTCAGTTCAGGTGACCCCACTTTAAACGTAAACATGCCAAGGATAGCACTACGGTTACATGTGGTTGGGCGGCACACTGAAGCCTTCGTACCCTCGGGGAGCTTTGGTTCAGCGACTGCTCCCCCATCAGTGTGTTGGTGTGAGGATCAGGCTGTATGAGTGCAGAACGACACTCTGAGGAGAAAGTAGTCCTCCCTCAGTTCAGCTGCAGTCTGTGGACTTCTACAGAAAGACTGACTCACAGTCAGAGGTTGGTTTCTGTCCAGCCTCAGTCAGGAGGTCAGAGCTTCACGGGCTTAAGAAGATTCTCTCTGTTGTGTTGCAGTTTGAGTCAGAACTGGTCAGGTTACAGCGCTGGAGTCTCTTCCGTCTGTGCAGTGCTGTCTACTGTCAGCTCCTCAAGTTCAGTCAGACGAGAGAAACTGCTAAAAGTTAGACAGGAAGACGTTCCTGGAGAAGCCCGCTTGTAAAGCGTCAGAACTCATGTGGGATGAGCCGAGTCTCCACAGCTGCTTCCTGTTTTGACGTAGCTTTTCCAGCCGTTAGCGCTTTGGTGGGACGGGAGGGAAGGAAACGTTATTCTGCTGGTATCAGGTGATCCAAGTGAACTTCCTCTCTGAAGGGGATGTCCCGATTGTTTTTAAAACGAGTCTGTATAGATCTCAGCGTCTAATGTAGTTAAATAAAATGTTCTTTG
This sequence comes from Oryzias melastigma, assembly GCF_002922805.2. Classification (NCBI taxonomy): domain Eukaryota; kingdom Metazoa; phylum Chordata; class Actinopteri; order Beloniformes; family Adrianichthyidae; genus Oryzias; species Oryzias melastigma. The sequence goes on from NC_050520.1 coordinate 11,779,545, forward strand.
AAGACATTAAACATCAAAACATTGTTAGTGATTATAAACAAATCCCTGAGACTATGACTGTAACATTATTACTGTTTATACTAGGGTCAGGGTGAATACTTGATACTGATTGGCTGTTGGCTGTGGATTAAAAACTGATAATGATCATTGATATTAACACCTAAGAAGACATAATATTCTATTAGTCGTTGCTTTATATGATATGGAGTCAGAGTGTAGTAAAGTTGAACAGTTGTGAGCGTTCAGCACCAAAAAATTTACTTTTTTATATTTGTGTCAGTGAGACCAAAACTTTCTCTTTAGTGAAAAATAGTTCCTTGTTTCAGATGTTGACCTCATTAGAGAGATCAGGAATATACTTTCCATCAAACTCATTCTGACAGGTGACCTTTGACCCTATATACCCTTTATGTATTAAATTGTTACGTCATCTTGAGGGGCGGGGCACCTGTCAGAATGAGTTTGATGGATGGTGTAGGGTCAAAGGTCACCTGTCAAAGGGAGTTTGATGGATGGTGTAGGGTCAAAGGGCACCTGTCAAAGGGAGTTTGATGGATGGTGTAGGGTCAAAGGTCACCTGTCAAAGGGAGTTTGATGGATGGTGTAGGGTTGACATTTTAGCTAATGTTGCATATTTGAGACAACAGGCATTAAGGGGTTAACAGTCAACCAGAGGTTCTAAACTCATTCATTCATTCATTCATTCATCCATCCATCTTCTTGACCGCGTCGTCCCTTTCGGGGTCGAGGGGGTGCCGGAGCCTAACCCGGCTACTGAAGGGCGAAGGCGGGGTTCACCCTGGACAGGTCACCAGTCTGTCGCAGGGCAGGTTCTGAACTGCTGTTATGAAGTTAGATTTGTTGCTAAAGTATTTTCTGTTTCTAAAAAATTTGTGCCTGTAAAAGATGTGTGTCTGTAAAAATCCTTTCACAGACGCACAAATCTCTTACAAAAAAAAACGAAACTTTTTTTTTTACGGATGGACAACACTTGAGCAACAAATCTAACCTCTTAAGGTGGACTTGTCTCTGCAGGCTCTGGGATTGAGTGGAGCTCCTCTGCTCCAGCTCCTGCTCAGCAGGGACGAGCAATGCGGTGTTGAGAGAACAGCTGAAGCGTGACTGGCTGCATTCCTGAGCCGAACCTGAGGCTGGCTCATGGGGCTGGCTGCAGCCTGTCCACCTGAGGAGGAGCTGCAGGAGCAGAGTAGTTGCAACAGGGACATGAAGTGTAGAGGGCATGAAGAAGAGCGAGTTTGTCGTTGTTGCTCTGCTGTTGAGAGTCTCTGCTCACTTGTTTTTTAGAGCTTTTGTTTTCTTTTTGTTGAAGACAGAGGAAGAGATGGAGTCAGACGAGCTGGTCTGAAGCTGGTCTGAAGCTGGTCGTGTGCTAAAGAGCACTTCAGCAGCTTCACGGGAATCTACAGTAGTCCTCATAACAGCTTCAGTCACTTTTTTGTTTTCTCTTCCGGGGTGAGAAACATTAGGCAATCATTCAGAACTGCCCAACGCACTGGTTTCCCTCTCATCACGTCTCTGGGGTGTTTTTTGTTTTCATCATTTTATCTGCTAATTCAACAGAGAGTGGAGCCAGCCTGAGCTGCCAGTCCTGAACCTGACGGCCTCTCTGCCTGCAGAGACTCAGTCCTGATGTCAGCCTCCTCAGCATTCTGCTGTTATCTGCTGTGGCCGGGCCGGGCCGGACCACTGTTTGTGTTTCTCTGCTGGCTGTGGCCTTTGGGAGCAGGAAGGCAGGAGAGATAAGCTCCAAACGGCAGCACAGCCGATACGCTGAGTCATCACATGCAGGGGCGATGTGCTCCTCCTGACCTGCTGATCAGACGCTGGCACCATGGTAGACTTCTCTCTGGGAATCACAGAATGAAAGATTCATGCTCAGTAAAATCAAGTGTAACTTTAGTATTCCCAAGAGACTTTGGTTGTTTTTTTAGGAACAGTTCTGTTTGTGTTCAGACCCGCGTTATTGGAGCGGGTTCAAAAACACACTCGGCAAATGTGGTTCATTCATGATCACATCACCAGACTTTATTTTAGATTTTAAGGAATGAAGTCAGAAGGTTGACATTTGTTTAGAAATCAGTTTTATGACCAAACAGAATCCGTTTCTGGGTTTATTTCTAGCATTGTTTGAAAGTTGATCTAATCCCCAATGAAACTGGAAGGATGGAGAGGTGAGTCGAAACTGAATAGATTCAGGATTTTGGTGACGTCTAATTCGGAGCATCACATGATTCAGATACATGTAAGGGGGCTGGGTTTTATTTGGGCTAGGTTAATAAAATAAATTAATCGATTTGAATTGATTTAAGTTTCATTGATCAATAATCGATTCATAAAAATATAGATTGATTTAGCACATAAAGCTAAAGTCCACTAGCTTGATGCTAACGTTTAATAAAATTTCCCATAGGGCGGCTAATGCTAACGCTCAGTCGACCTAAACATACATTCTAACTAAATGATCATCTTTATAAACTCAGACATTCCTTTTCCAAACTCTTTTAAGGAAATGTTTTCAAAGTAACTATTTGTGGTTTAAAACATTTATTACCTCATGCTGTCTTCTTCTTCTTCTGGAATAAGGCATTATGCTATAGTGCGATCGCCCCCTAGTGTCCAAACTGAAACATCCTCCAGGAGAAGCAGAACAATGTTTCCAATGTTAATGATCTGAACATTTTAGTTAGAACTTCTCCTTTAGAGAATCCATGTAACTCTGGATGATATTAACAATCTTATTATTTCACTGATACATTTACGGTATGTGAACTGGATCAGATTAATATAAATATATTCAAAACATGTAGTAGATTATTAATGTATTTGTATTTCTTTGAAATGAATTGAAGAATAAAAAAAATCGGAATCGAATCGTTTCTGTAAATTATAATCGATATCCAGCTCTAGTTTTATCCATTTAGCACATTTTTACCACAGTCCACCCTGAAACATCAGAACCAAACCTCTGTGGGGTTTTCCTCTCTGGATCTTTCCTGGGCCACAGAGGCCTCCCTTTAAGTCGGGTGGGGCAGTTGTTGGGCGTCTCTCCACTCACATTCCTGTGGCACACCAAACCTCATCCTCTGACAGGTTGTTGGGAAGTTCTGTGTAGCAGCGACTCTCCTCTTCCTCACCTCCAGATAGACCTGAACAGCACCTGAACACATGTTTTGGTGGTCAGGTTTGCAGACAGTTCCTCTGCTGTATGGATGGGTCCTGTTCCTAGTTGTCCTCAGGATGATGAGCTGTAGGGCTGGGCGATATGGGAATTTTCATATTGCGATATCGCTTTTTTCATTTTGTGCGATAACGATATTAAAAACGATATAAATCAAATAATCAAAGTAATCTTTATTGCAGAGATTTACGACTTCAGATTTTTACACCTTAACTTTGCCCCCCCTTAAATCTTAGTTAGTTCAAATTAAACTTCCATTATTTTTTGTATTAACTGTAGTATTGAAACTAACTGTGAGG
>NC_050520.1:11784692-11788553 GCF_002922805.2 Oryzias melastigma
ATAAAAGTATTTGTGATTATATATTGGTTATTGGTTTACTGAAATAATGTTTTCTGTTGTGTCCTTTTGTCATCATTCGGGGCCTCCGCCCCCCCTCTCAGTCTGGGCTCCTAGAATTAGACACTCCGTGAGAAGAAGAAGAAGCGCGGCTCTTCCGGGGTTTTCTCCCGTGTTATTTAACACGAAAGTTTATCGCAATAGTCTTATTTCACTATCGAAAAAAAGTAATATCGCAATAACGATAATTATCGTTTTATCGCCCAGCCCTAATGAGCTGTAGCGAAAACATCAGGATCTGCTAGCTCTAGCCCTGGACGAGAATGGAGCATCTCTAGTGTGTTTTGGTTCAGGTGCAGCAGGATCAGAGTCCTGCAGAAGGATGACAGAATAGGGCTGCCACGATTAGACGACTAATTCACTATTAAAATAGTCGCAGACTAATATAATATTCTATCAGTCGTTACTTTATAATATATGGAGTCAGAGTGCAGTAAAGTTGAACAAAGTTACGAGCGTTCAGCACCAACAAATGTAGTTTTGTTATTAGGGCTGGGAATCACTGGGTACCTCACGATACGATACGATACGCGATACATGGCTCACGATATCGATAATATCGCGATACTGCGAAAATTGGTAAAAATCCTCTCTAATAACTACCATTATATAGAACATGTTTTGGGGGGAAATATATCCCCATTTATCTTTTTTACCTTAAACACAATCATACTAAACAACTTTTCTTATTTTGTGCAACAAATTATAGACACTTTTGTGCAACATTGTTGAAATCAGTAAAACTATGTCTTTGACAAACATTGACAACAACTGAATTGGAATTATCTGTCAGATTCAATGTTAACAATAGTAAACATGATCAGCAGTGACACTACTTAGTGCAGAATTGTTGTAAACAGAGCAAAAATTAAATAATTCAAGTGACGACAGCTATCTACCTCCAAAAGAACATCACTCCAAAGGATGATGAATATAATGTTTTACAGCCTCTCTCAAAATTGACCTAATTTTTTGTGCACTTTTCCCTAACTTGAAAAGGGCTGAGCATCCAAAAATGAAGGCTGATTTACTCAGACTGTTACTTGAGATTATTTTTCCAATTTTTATCATTTTTCCATTTGGTCAGTCAGCAGTCAATAGGTAAAATCCTTAAAACACACATAATAATGGCAATAAATATAATTTTAAGTGCTTCAATTAATTAGCATTCTCCCTAATTTTACAGTGAATTCATGCACTTTAGTTTAATTACATTTAAAGTTAACTTCATACATCAAATCCTGTTTTTTTATTTGAGAATTACTTTAAAATTAACATTAGCAACAAGTAATTACATTGTTTGAAAACATCACATTATAAATTTATCAAAGTTACACCGTACAGCAGCAGGTTAAACATTGAAGTGCATGAAAGCGAAAATTCCGACGCTCCTTGAAGCGTACACAGACAACTGCGTAGCACGCGCTCAGTTCCCACAGCAAACAGAAAGTAAGTGATCGCTGACATTCTAGCGCTCAGACAAAGTCACTTCTTACCGGGTGGATCTCCTACAGATGGATGATAAATGCTGACAGGTAGACATGCTTCACACACGCGCTACAGAGCCTGTATCTCACCGGTGCTTCTCCCGAATGAGCGCGTGCATCGCTATTAAAAGTCCGACGCAGCGTGCGCCCATAGTTCCGGCGCGCGACTCAGACGCTCAGCGCTACAGCCTCTTTAAATGAAAATATAATATCGATACTTGGTGAGAACCCATCGAGAATCGATCGCAGGACTAAATATCGCGATATATCGCAATATCGATATTTTGGCACACCCCTAATTTGTTATATTTGAATCAGTGAGACCAAAACTTTATCTTTAGTGGAAAAATAGTTCCTTGTTTCAGATGCCGACCTCATTTGATTCCAGTCTTTAACACCTGAGGTGTCACCGGTGACACTTAAACTAAAACCTTTAACGTACTGCAACATTTTAACCGTTAACATGATAATCCCAGTAGATTTCTAGTGTAAAACAAAGGAGCTCCGGTGTTAAAGGGTTAATCTTGTTGTAATTCCAGAGGCTGTACGATTCATTCAAAGTTGAATAAATTAACATCTTCATTGTCTTTGTTTTTATTTAGTTCAAAGCTAATGATGGTTAAGATGTGTGGTTAACATTCACTTTGATCATGACCTGATTAGTCGACTAATCAGAAAAAATAATCAGTCATGAGTCGACTATTGAAATAATGGTTTGTAGCAGCACGTTGCAGACTGGATGATGGGATTTTCTTTGGCACTGATTTCTGGGAGTTTACCATGAGAACATGTTGTCATTTTTACCGTCTCTTAAAATCTGCCTCAGTGACTGGAAATGACGGGAACACTCAACTTTCAGCTTCTCGCTGGAACTGACAGAAAATCACGTTTCAGATGAAATGTTTTTGTTTTTATGAAGACTCGGTTCTGTTTGAATAAATCCACGTGTCCCTCTGAATTGAATTTTTAGTTTTTTATTTGCTTAAAGTCCCATTTGTACTTCTTGGTCCTTTAGACTTCCCATCCGTCATGTCTGGGCTTTCTCCATGTCCACAAACAAAGGGCTCCTCTGCGTGGTCTGATCAGGGTGGGTCGCTGTCATGGATCCACCCTGGACTGAATGTTCAACCGGGTGACTTGGTTTTATGTGGTCTGCTGGAGCATGGAGCAGCTGACCTGAGAGGAAGCAGTTGGGATGGTAAAAGCGGTTCTGCAGAGTTCCTGGTTAATGTTTCACTGCTGCTTCTCCGGCTGGAAAAGCTTTAGTGCTGGAGCGATTCAAGGGTCGCAGGCCAGATTACAAACAACTGACAGAAGGTTTACGAAAGCGCCTGCAGCAGAAAGAGGGATGGTGGGGGAGCTGCTGGGTTTCAGAGGGAGGTTTCCATGGAGCCTGAACAAAGCCATCTGGACGCAGGAATGCGCTTTGGGAACGCTCCACCTTACACGCTGGAGAAGCGAAGCGCGGGGGTCCTGATAAGAGCGCAGTCTGTGTGTGTGCACTCGTGCTCAGGTCTTCTTGGAACGTGGCTCGTTTCCAGGGAGAGACGGAGGAACAAACCCTCCCAAACATGGACGCCCTCTCCTCCTCCTCCTGCTCCTCGTCACGGTCTCAGCTGGCTGCAGGCTGTCGGAGGCCTCTTCTGGAGCTTTTGTCCTCGGAGTTCAACCTGCTCCAACATCAGTGTTTAAATGAATGTTTTCTCCTCTATATTTCAACAAATATTCAGCTTTGTGGAGAGACATCCATGTGCTCCAAACGCTTCCTGAAAAACCAGGAATTTGTTTACATTTCCTCCACTTGAGAGCAAATGTTTAGGAAGACAAAAACCTCGGAGGACTGATGCATGATGGGGGGCTGCAGACACCTCTGTGATGTCATTCACAGATTTCTAAAGCCAACTGCTTCTGTAGTTTCCTGAAAGAAGCAGTAAATCCTGATGAAGAAGAGCAGGGAGCTGCAGGTGAAACGGTCCTGCAGTTCGAAAATTTGGAAACAACACATTCATTTGAAGAATAAAAAAAGAAAATGTGAAAATACAAGACGTAAGAAAAAAGAAAAATTGGAAAAATTGTTTTGAAAATAAAAAAAACCCTTAAACTTGAAAAAAATCTTGAAAATGTGAAAAAAAGGAAAATTTGATTTTTTTTGTAAAATTAGGCTCAGTTCAGCAGTGAAAACCTAAAAACATCTGAATGGAAACTAAACTGATGATTGAAAGTAAAGGTTCAGAAAAGCAAAAAAAAAAGTTGAAATTCAAAACAGCAGCAGGATACATTATTTTTATTAGGAATTTGTTTACATTTATAGTTCTTT
>NC_050520.1:11788594-11795199 GCF_002922805.2 Oryzias melastigma
TTAAAGATTTATTTTCCAAAAAAATTGTTTTCACATTTTCATTTTTTTATGTACAATGTTTTGTTTTCAAATTTTCTAAATGTCTTTTCGTCTACAATGTCTATTTTTCAAGTTTTCTATGTGTTTTTTCATTCACTTTAAGCTGATCCTGATTTGATCCCACACAACCCCGCCCGCTCTTCCCATCACCCATAACTGAGCTCTGTTTACTCTCTCCTGCTAGTTTACAGCCCCACACACCCCCATAACATTCCCGCCCGTCATATCGTCTACGTCACAAATAAGTTTGTTTTTAATTAACATTTTTCCATCTGCTCCTGACTCACCACAGTTTGAACAAAGAAATACTCAGAAATCCCATTTGAATCCTGATTTTCTTTATCCTCTGTCATCAGAAAAATGCCACGAGAACATCTTGAACCACTAATTAATGAAAGCTGTGGAACTCTTGGATTGTTCTGTTTTTATTTTTTTAAATAGCAAAAGAAACATAGAAGCTTTTCGGCTTTTATTTGGCAGTTTTTCATTTCCATTCCATAAAAGTTGATATTCCATTAAGTGAATGATGAAAGCTTTTGTTCCAGCTCTTCACTGTCATTTGTTTTCAGTTGATGCCATATATATCCCAGCGTGATGCTGGCCAGCGTCTCCACTGAAAACCTCTGCTGGGTTTGACGCAGCAGTTACTGAAATGAGGGCCTTTTATCCAGCTACTACTTAGCAGCAGTGAGAAGTTTCTTCCCAGGGCAGCAGATCCTCATAACTGATGGGGACAAATGTGTACGTAGTGATTTCTTCCCCCGTAATGACTATCTGCTATTTTAAAAGGTCGTCTGTGTTTAAAGCTTCTGTTTCTGTCTGGAAATGACTCGCTCTCAGTGACGGCCTTTGCAGTTGCTCGAGTTCCATATTTGTGGAGGCCAGAGCCTCGGCCCACGCCGACATCTCTCTGCATGGAGTCCCGACGTCGCTGATGTTTGTCTAAATGCTGCAGGTTGTTCTTACAACCTGCAGAAATGAGAAGCATTTAGACCCTGTAGGGCGGACCAGACTCTGGAGGCGCTTTCATGTGGGACATTAAACCGTGCGCCTGCCAACGTTCAGGTTTACTGGCGCTCTGATCCAGCTCACGTGAAGCTGTGAGTGGAAAGACTCCCCTGTTTATATCCAGTCTACAACCAGGAGTCTGGTTCTGGAACCAGTCCAGCTGCCCTGCACAGTTTTCAATTACAAACCGCAAAGTTCTGCTGCTTCTGAGTCACAGGTTTCAGGAATTGGTGGTTGTTCTGATCATGTCTGCATTTGCTCTCAGAACGAAGTGGTTGTTTGGGCTCCAGGTTCTTCTCCTGTGTTCTGTCAGTGAAGCAGCATGAAGGCTCGTCTGTGGTTCTCGTGCGTCTCTCAGCCTTCAGAAAGCTGGTTTGTTTACAGAAACTTCCAGCTCTGTGAAATCAGAAGATCAAGTGCGCAGTGATTATCAGAGCTCCGCCGTCCTCTGGAATGTCCCGCTCGCGCTGCGTTTTGGTGACGGATGTGACTCCCCGTGGAAACGGCAGTCATGAGGCTGGAGCACAGACGTGCATGACTGGAAAAATGTCATTTGAAGCCTCAAAATAACACAGTTTGACTGAAAACGGAAAGCCAGAATCTTGCAGGTCAAAGCCTCAAAACACCCTGCAGATCTTTTCTAGTTTTTGTGTTTTTGTCAAGTCTCTAATCTGCAGTCCAAGTGTGACTTTTGGCTCTTCTTTTATGATGCAGAGAAGAGGTTCAGGAAAATTGCGTCCGCTGGAGGAAGAGGTTCACCTTTGTGTCCAAGATGAGTGCCAACCCCCACACTGGAGTTCTGGACCCGTCTGTCTGCAGGGTGTCGGTCAGAAAGGTACGAGCCAGTGTCCCGCTCACACCATGGCGCGCCTGTTCAGCTGTTGTCTGTGGACTTCTAGTGCAGCACTAAAGACTCCAAAACCTGGGAAGGAAATCACATTCAAATTTAGATCTGACCTGGAATCTGAACTTTCACCTGAGATTTTTTTTTAAACATTTTTCGAACAAGAACAACAACAAAAAATAGAAACTAAAAATCAAACAAATAAAAAGAAACGATGCAAATTATCCCATAAACGATCTCGGATGAAACAAGAATGCTCAGAGTTTGAAAAAAGAGCTTTGGGTGAAAAGTTTATCATGTCCTGTATTTGTTCTGATTCAGCCCAAATTAATTGTACAAAGACGTTTTCAGAGTAAACAGCGTAAACAAAATCAGAGTTTCTGACAGAAATTTGACAAAAAGTTTGAAATCTTCTTCAAGGAGCTAGGACTTCCAAACTAGGGCTGCCACGATTAGTCGACTAATCAACGACTAATCGACTGTTAAGATAATTGACGACTAATTTAATAGTCAGTTAGTCGTTACTTTATATTATATGGAGTCAGAGTGTAGTAAAGTTGAAATTTATATTCTCATTCTGCTAGCTTTATGGACTATTTTGGTATTAATAAGGTTTTTTGGGCTGTTTTGGAGTTTAGCTAATATTTCAGCTACATGCTAGCTGCTTTGGCTAATTTAGTGGCCACATTCAGCTTACAGCATTCACACTAGCATTATCACAGGTAATGATATATATCTAGTTTTTAGTTAGTTTAGAGATAATGATGGTTAAGATGTGTGCTTTACATCCAGTTTGCCCATGACCCAATCAGTGATTAGTCAACTATTAAAATAATCATTTGTGGCAGCACTAACTAATGTTTCAAATCTGCTGTGAAATGCAGTCAGTGTGACTGTAGGAATGGATTGGAGTCCAGATCTGTTAGGTCTGTTTGGAGTTTGGAGCTCAGGTTGAGTGGTTTCAGAGCAGCGCTGTCATTTCATGTGGAGCGTGTAATCACAGGCTTCTAAAATGAGAGAGTTGGTTCACTGCTTTAATGCTGTCTTCATGCTTGTCCTGCAGGAACTGAAAGGAGGAAAAGCATACATGAAGGTAAGAGCTGGTCTCCTCTCACTTTAGTAAACACAAGGAAGTCCTCTTTGAACTTCAGTGCCACGGCATGTAAATATTAGCATTTCTGGTGGCCCGTAGCTCTGCCGGGCCTCTAGCAGCAGTCCACCTCACACACACTTCAGGCCAGAATGTGCAAAAACATCCCTTCAGTCTCTAAGATGAGTCACGTCGTTCCTCAAGGTCAAAGCTTCTGTGAGGCTACGCTGAGGTGCAAATGCCCGGCCTGACAGGAACAGCTTCCTCTGTTTTACCCGCTCTTCATTTGGATTTCCTGAGTTAAATATACCCCACTTCCTTTCTTGGGAGTTGGCTTCCTTAAACGCACACCTATGAAAACAGAAGCTCTCCTGAAGAAAGGGAAACCTGTGGAGGAAGAGGAACTTTTACCTGAGGAAGACTGCAGCGTTTATTTGAAGAAACACAGATGCTGTCTGGACAAAGGAACCATTTCCAGCCGGCGGCAGGTCCCGGGGAGGGGGTGGTGTTTGTGTGGCTGTTATCGCTGCTCTGAGTGTGGAGATGGAATTTAGAGAGGTCTGTGACCTCTGAGCTGCAGGACGTGTTGGATTCTTGGACCAGTAGGCCTCTGACAGAACAGAATTTGTACACGTGACGGCTCTGAGATAAAGTCTGATAAGCTGAGAGTTATGGAGCGTTCTCCTGAAGCTGGAGGGGAAGAATCCAGAGGACGTCTGCAGGACTGAAGGGTGGAAAAACACCACGTCCTAGTAGTTCTGACTGAACTGTGCTGGGGGGGTCTGTCTGTACGAGGAGCAATCCTTCATTAGGAACAGGTTCTATTTAACCCTTTAACCTGAGTCATACCAAAGACTCTAAAAATGGGACCCAGTGCCTCCCTGCTTGGCACTCAGCACTAAGGAGTTGGACTGGGGGGTAAAACAACCAAATGGTTCCTGAGCGCGGCTGTGTCTGCAGCTCACCGCTCCCCCAGGGGATGGGTCAAATGCGGAGAACAAATTTCACACACGTAGGTGCGTGACAAATAGTGGGACTTTAACTTTAACTTTAACACCGAGCGTTTCTCCGGCGACACATTTGCACAAGCGCTCTTTGAAATACAGTCATTCCTGAACGGTTTGCTCTATTTGAAAAATCCCAACAATTTCTGAAAGCTGAGACCTTGCACTTTCTTTTCAATATGGTGTCATTACGGTAATCTCACTCGGAAGCCCGCGAGGAGCTGCTTTGTTTACGGGCGAGACAGTCGGAGCGGTAGAGAGATGAAGAGAGCGGAGAGGTCGAAAAGAGTTTTTATAACAGTGAAAAAAATAAGAAAAGTGTCTGAAAGACGACCATCCTGGGAAATATAACCTTCATGGAGGTTCAGAGAAGACTTTGACACCGAAGGAGCAACGGAAGGAGTCATTTTTGGCAAGAAAAGGTAACGTTTATGGAGATGCATTTCCTGTTTTTTTTTCTAAAAAAGATTCTGCTGATGTGGTCAGAGACCAAAGCTGCTCACCACATCAACAACAGTGGAACACAGATGCTGAAACTGATGATGGAGACCCTCATCCACTGAGATTTAACCCCACACACATCCCAGGTGTCCAACCATCTCTAAATACAGGGAACCATCAGCAGGTGAAATCTTTTCCCACTGATGCTGCAGCATCTGCAACAAGAGACTCCCTGGAAGTTTGGGACTTGTGACTGTCACTGGCAGCATCATCAAGACCTTTGAGGAGCCAAAGAGGACAGAACTGCCCAGTGTGACCAAAAACACCTGTAGATATTTTGCATTTTATGCACTGTTTATGCACATTTAGAGAGCAAAATACTGAAAATTTGTTGTAAATACTTGATACTGGACAAATTTAATCTTTTAACAAACAAAACCTGTTGTTCATGTACATTTGCACTGTTTTTCTCACTAAAAACTCTAAAAATCACATTTCGATTGTGTTTTTTTTACAATTTAAATTGGTCTAACACTATTATAAAATAGAACAAATTATAAAATGATGATAGATATTGAAAATGCAATGTCTTCTGGAAAAGGGACAATAGCACACATTTGTAGGACATTCACCGACCCTTTCATAGTCAAAATTAGTAGAAAGGTCCAGGCGGACATTTTGAGGCTTAGGTGACAAAGGGTTAATTAATGTGTCGTCCCTCCTGAACTAACTGAGCACATTTTAACAGGCCTTCTCCACCCCAGCTCTCGGTGGCTCACCTTCACCCGGCTCTGACGCCATTGACTCTCACGCGGCGGCTCTCGCCCTGCTCTCACGGGACACGTGCATGTTCCACATCACATCAGTTCCTCTCTGGGATTGTTCTGCTTTGCATCAAAACCACAGCTTCCATAGTTTCAAACCAACCGCTGCACCACAGAGCTCACAGTTACTGCACTAAAGAAGCCTTTTGCATTTACTGCAATAAAGACCTGACCTAATGCACAAACTGCATCTCTACACGTCTGCATGCAGTCATTTGTTTAACTTCACCGTCTTCAATGAAGCGATTTCCTTCATGAACCCAAGACATTCTAAATGAATGTACATAAAACACTAAACGTTCATCAATGAACACCTAAAATAAAAGCATTTATGGCCCTGACTCGTTGGGGGCGTTGTTACATAAAGAGATCCTTTTCCTGATCCAGAGGGCCTGTAGGAAAAGTGCAGCTTCTAATGAGCGGTCAGGTGTAAACATGGGAGTCACTCAGTAGATAACACACAGGCGACAACACGAAGACAAACTACACAATAAACCCCAACACAAACACAAGTGCAGCGGTGCAGGATAATAGAATAGTCACACGGGGAGCGGGCTGAGCAGCACATGTGATGTGACGGTGGACGCCATGAGTGTCAGGTGTGGGAGGCGGGTCCATGTGTGGATCCCAGCAGAGATCATTGCACACCAACACCACAAACAGAGCACTAAAACAATCCAGAGTTTTACAGGGTTCACTTTACAGCTTTAAGGTGCGTTTACAGTTTTTATACTCTCACATGACACCCTGGAAGAAGTCTATCAGTCAGTAAATGATTCATGAATTCAAATTCCTACCAAGTGTGTAGAAGTGGACGGTGAGTGTCTCTGTTAGAGGCTGAGAAACCTCAGTCGAGTTCAAGTTAAGAAGACTCACACAAATATTGACCCAATTAAAAGTAGAAACACAGCTGTTCTAAAAAGTATTCAGGAACTGTTTGAATGTTTGGCACTTCTAGTCTTTAGCCAGATATTGGAAGAATTTTTAAAAATGTCGGAAAGCATCCCTTTGGTCTGACTGATGTGTTGAATACATCAATGATTATTTTTGAGTAGTGCTAAAGAGCTACTCTCAGGAGTACATGTGTTACAGTTACCAAAGTAAATCAATGTGTTTGGTTGGTATTCTCCTCTGGATACAGACAGAGGAAAAATTAATCGATAAATTGATTTCTATTCCTATGATTCCTCTGAGGCAAGATCTTAATCAAATCAAACAAACCATCCATGGTGGCTCTCTGGACAAACGTAAAATAAGTCATGGAGACTGCTGATCCAGACATGTCGACCGTCAGAGTCAGCAGCTCCTGATAACATAAACTACCTAAAGAAAACAAATAAACAAAGCGCACAAAC
>NC_050520.1:11795319-11814932 GCF_002922805.2 Oryzias melastigma
TGTCGACCGTCAGAGTCAGCAGCTCCTGCTAACATAAACTACCTAAAGAAAACAAATAAACAAAGCCCACAAACTAAGACTACCAAGGTTCAAGCATAACAAAACCCAGCAGAGTAAGACTGCTGAGGACAGAGAGGGGAAACAGAACTAAAATAAATACATAAAAGTAAAATAGCAATAGGATTACTTAATTATCATTTATTTCATTTAGATGAGTTAAATGTATAAACTGATGTCTGAGGTTCACATAGATGATAAACTATGTAGGTTTTTTCATCCTGTTGACCTGAAGACGTCTTGTTTGATCAACTCTACCTCCAGAATGAACAGATTTATATGGAAGAGAAACTTTGGTAAAAAGTTTGATCTTTTATGAGTTAAAGGTAAAAGTACATATTATCTCAAGCCGTACAACATTGGATACTAGCTGTCCAGAGCTGCACTGAGATGATCCTGTTTGGCACAGAGCATCTCTTGTTTTGAAAATAAGTTTAAAAAAAAAAAAAAAAACCAAAGTTACATTTTAAGAGATGCTAAGTTCTCTTTATGTTTTTGCTTTTGTTCAAGCCAAAAATAAAGATAATTCATATTTTATTATTAAAAAAGAAGGTCATGAATGTAAATCCAAATTTCTCAAAGTCTAAAGTAAAACTACGGCTCCTTCTAGGTTTGATCAGTAGAAAACGAGCCCAAATGGCTCTTTTCCTGGTAAAGGTTGCCGACCCCTGACCTAAACCATAATAAATAGTTTAATATAAAATACATCAAATTGACTTAAGAACTTACCATTTGGATTGAAGTTCAAGAGGTTTATTTTACTATAAGGTAAAAACAACTTTAGTGCATCACAGGGAACGACATGCACGATCATAGCTAGAAATGATCAGCTCCGATTGAATCGGATCGTTCAAAATGAACCAATATTGACTTTGAATTGTGTCTGCAGCCACCAACTATGATCTGAATGTGATCGTTGGTAGAATGAATCTTTACACCTCTGATAAATATGATAGTAATAGAAACACAGCAGCTGTGTTAAAAAGAGACTGAAAACAAACACTAACATTTACAGCTTCAACATGAATCCCAGCATCTTCACATGAGTGTCAATAAAAACAGTTTGATGTCTGCAATAAGGATTCATTTCTGATTAACAAAAACTATTTTTGATGAAAAAAGTATATTTTTTTTCATATCACATTGTTAGTCCAAAAATGTTGGATCATTTTAAAAAACTGGACTCCGCATTTGGTCCATGATAAAACTCCCATCATCCTCTGCAGGATCCCATGTGGTGTAGAATGAGCTTCGGTGGGTCAGTGGGAGCTCTGCTGTTCTACCAACATGTGGAAAAGGGCATCATGAGGAAGCGGGAAAGCTCAGGGTCCTCAATCCTGATTCAATGCTCTCCTCTTCATCCTCAGCTGGGCTTCACAGACCTCAACATGGCAGAGTTTGCCGGTTCTGGCTCCACCGTTCGCTGCTGTCTGCTTGAGGGATACGACACCAAGAACACTCGGCAGGACAACTCCATCCTGAAGGTGAGCGGACAGGAGGCTGAAGCATCCTCACGGTTTCACATCCCAGCACCTGAAGTTTTAGAGTAACCCGGTGGATCAGTGGAGATGAAGCAGCTTTCAGAGGAGCAGGATGTGAGGGAGAAAACAGCCAACCACAGGAGGGCTGCCACAAACCATTGCTTTAACTGTCAACTAATCACCGATTATTTTTTACCGATTAGTCGACTAATCGGGTCATGCATTAAGTGGGTGTAAAGCACACATCTATACCATCATTAGCTTTAAACTAACTAAAAATAAGACAATAGTTTATTAAACCTTTAATGAATCCTGCAGCCTCTGTCCTTTATCAGATTCTGGGAATAAAACAAGATTCAATCAAATGAGGTCGACATCTGAAACAAGGAACTATTTTTCACTGAAGGAACTTTTGTTCTCACTGACTCAAATATAAAAAAGGTGCACAACTTAGATCAACTTTACTACACTCTGACTCCATATAAAATAGCCCTAAACCACAGACGTGCTCAGAACAGCCAGAGTTCAAGTTGTAGATGGAAAAATTCAAAGTGAAACTTCTGCACATGGAGGAAGATGTCAATGTTTTTAATCTCGCTGGAATTCTCTTCAAATGGACAGTTTTGGAGCACCTGCTCTACGTCAACATTTCTATGGCAACCACTCTCTCTAATCATTAGTGAGCATGTTAGGCCACACCCCTCCCACTGAAGACGGCCTCAGGAGAGTCGGTCCATGTGAGGCTCCGTACTTTTACTGAGGCATCTGATTGGTCAGTTTTTTGACTTGAATAACTTACACTACAGCAAAAATATTATGGAAACATAGGATTTGGCAAGAACATGGTAAATAAAGTCATCAGACACAAATGATGACTAAATGCTGTTCAGTTTTCTATAGAAGTCAATGGGATTTTAGCTTTTGGGACTGGCTGTTTAGAAATGAAGGTGAGGGTGGGGGTGGGGGGCATTCACTCTAGTCCTCATTCAATGAGGTAGACACCGGAATATATAGGGATTATCAACATCATTTATACCAGTGTGATGGGCCAGATTAAACAGTTTAACGGCCGTAGTTTGCCCACCTCTGCATTAAATCATCTAACAGTAAATGTGCTGTAAATGACTGTAATATGAACTCTGTTTACCTTCATAAAATAAACCCCCAAAATACACATTTTCTGACATTTATTTTAACTTAAACCTTGAATCCCATCTGTTTGAGCTCGTCTTACTAATGTGATCCTGTTTGCTTCTGAAAGAACCTGAAGTAGAGAACAGAGTTCGTCTCATCATCTCACTGGGTCTGCTGGCTCTGACTGGATGCTGTTCAGAAGTATTTCAGACATGAAGAAGGTGATGAAGACGCCATTTCTCCCCTTGAGTGAACCTGTCTCTGTTTTAAAGGTGATCATTGGAATGACTCTTTTGTCTGGAGATCCCTGTTTTAAGAGGTGCGTATCCCACATTGTGACTTTGGTCTGTCATTGATTGTTTTGATGTTCTGCATTTATCTCATGATGGATCTGAAGAACAAAAGATTCCTAAAGGTAATGAGCTAAATGAACAACAGACAGTGGAAAACAAATGTTTAGCTGCAAACCTGCTTAAAGCACAACTGCATTTCTATATACACAACATAAACAGGAAGATTTAAGGCAGTCCTCGACCCAAACCATGATGCTGCCAACACCATGCTTCACTGTTGGGAGCTCAATTAATTAAATCAAATTAATTAAAAAAAAATAAAAATACAATGAATCCTGATTAGAGACTTGTACATATGAACCCAATTGGAGATACAGTGGTGAGCTTTGGCTCTGAGGTCCTGATGACTCTGGAAGAGGTTTTCTTCTGAGACATCTCTGTACTTTACTGCATTCATCTTTCCTTCAACTGCAGCCAGTCGTTCTGTCCTGCTCCACACCATGATGCTGCCACCACCATGTTTCACTGCAGGTGATGAGCAGTGTGTGGTTTTCTCCACACAAACTGCTTAGAATCAACAGCAACAAGTTCAGTTTTGGTGTCATCAGACCAAAGAATGTGATTCCTCAGAGTCTGGGAGTCCTTCATGGGTTTCTATCAAACTCTGTGTGGACTTTCAGATGTCTTGAACTGAGGAGAGGTTTCTGTGGGGTCACTCTGTCATGAAGCCTCGACTGATGGAGAGCTGCAGTGATGCTGACTAGTGAAACTTTCTGTCCTCCTCCTACTGCATCTGTGGAGCTCAGCCACAGTGATCTCTGCTTCTTCTTCACCGCTCTCACCAAAGCTCTTCTGCTGTGATTGATCCGTTTGGGTGGACGGTCCGGTCTGGGAAGAGTTCTGGTCGTCCCAAACTTCTTCCATTGAAGGATTCTGTGTTCTTAGGAACCTTGAAGGCTGCAGAAATTCTTTGGTAATCTTGTCCAGATCTGTACCTTAATGCCACAGTTCAGTCTCTGAGCTCCAAGCAGTTTGATTAAACACAGCTGGACTCCAATGAAGAAGAAGAATCTCAAGAAGAAATGAACAGCATTGAGTTCAGAGTGAGAGTCACAGCAAAGTCTGAACACTAATGACCAGGAGGTTTTATCTACATTTACAGAAATGTGTTTGTATCTGTCATGATGGATCATTCAGTGAACATGAATGAGGAAGCAAATGAACTTCACTGGTTTTGGTAAATGACTGCAATCATACAGAGTGAAACATTGAAAGTGACTGAATACTTTATGTACTGACTGTACATGGACACAAACAACACAAACATGCATTCATTGTACATGTGCACATGCACACACACTCTTGTAAGCTCACAAACATACAATCACTTGCATACAGACTTCATGCATGCACAAACACCCATGCATGTAAGGACACGCACAGGGCTGCCATCATGCCTCCTCTGTAATGTAATCGTGACAAAGAGTGTTTGTTCTGGCTTGTTTTCTCCTTCTTCTGAGCTCTCCATCTTCAGAAACGGCAGACATGCTCTCAAGTTGAGGCTTATCTGAACCGAGTCGCTCCTCTGATTCGTTTCATCTGCTCCAGATTGATAAACAAGCTGGTTCCTCCTTTTTCCCCCTACAGGCCTCCAAGCACAGCCAAGTCCATCTCTGTCCCGGGACAGGAACACGCCCTGCAGCTGGACTGTAAGGGGGAGGGAACGGCCGAGCCTGGACCGGCCGTCGGGGTTTCTCTGGGGCGGGCCCCGAAGCCTCGGCCGTCCATCAGCTCGGGTAACGCTCAGAAAAATGGGCTCTTGGGTGAAGAGCGGACAGCAGCAGTTATGTTTTCACAAACATGACCTTTGGTGGTGTCGTGTTTGACAGGTGGAAATCCCAGGTTCTTGGGTCAGAAGTTTCCACAGCGAGGTGGAGCTGTGTGTCTGCGAGCACAAAACACCAGGATCAGTTTAAACTGACTGATGTAACACAAAACAAGCTCTTCTCGTTTGAACTGTTTAAGTTAGTGCTGCCACAAACGATTATTTTAATAGTCGACTAATCTCCGATTATTTTTCCGATTAGTCGACTCATCGGGTCATGTGGAAACTGGATGTAAAGCACACATCTTAACCATCATTAGCTTTAAACTAACTAAAGACTCGACATATACCATTACCTGTGATAATGCTCGTGTGAATGCTGTAAGCTGAATTTGGCAGCTGAAAATGCTGAAGCTAATAGTTAAATTATCAGTTAAACTCCAAATTAGCCTAAAAATGGAAAAAAAGCATTTTTAATTTATTTATTTATTTGCATTCATCTGATCATTGAAGTTTTTCTTTGCTCAGGTTTCTGTCACAGGTAGTTTGTAGTTAGACATGTTGTTCTTCAGTGAGGACTCTCTTCATTCCGATGAGGAGAGTGAGACTTCTGCAGGGATGTTGGAGTTCCTGTCTTTGTGTCTTACTTCCTGTGGTCTCCTCCAGGTCTGCTGGATGAGTCAGAGGGGAACCAGAACCAGTCCACTTCCACAGAAGCGTTCCAGTCCGGTCACTCTCGTAACTCCAGTTATGCCAGCCAGCACAGCAAAATCTCAGGTCAGAGTTCCACTTTTAACAAGTCGATTCCAGCTTCAGTCAGACGGTGGTGATGATGTGGACCGTCTTTTCCTTTCATTACCAAATGTGTATGAATAAAACATTTTTGAATGAAACATCAATGTTCCTGGAAATGTTCTTAGAAGAAGTAAGTCAGTGGCATCTCCTGGCTGGTTTTGAAGAATGTCTACATTTGTAAAATATTTATTGTATAAATGTCCTACCTGGTTGTATTCGTTTCCTCCTCTTAGATCGTTCACAAATCAAAGTACAAATGTCAGTAATCCTGTCGGATCGCACTAAAAATACGTGCAAATAACATCAACTAAAATAGAACCCGTTAGAATAATATCTGCTCAAATGAAAGGTTGATATTTTCAATGAAACCTCCAATATTGGAGGATTATTCAAATTAGTATTTAGATGTGTGATCGATCTGAGACAGGAAATTAAAATACAGTTCAGCAGGACATTCATGAAATAAATATTCGAAAACATTTCCATCAGATTTGGTTACCTTTAATTTTGTATGTAACATTGTGTTGAACAGGGTTCATCTGTCAGCTTTGCCTGTTTAGACCCGTAAACTGGAAGTCACTATTCACTGTTGTCATTTTGTCTGACGTCACCATGAAGGTCTGTTCACCAGTTTAGCAGCTTTACTTTAACTAGTTAAGATGAGGACATGGGTGGGAGCCCTAAAAGTTCTGCTAGGTTCTGTTCCCGCCATGCTGGAGTTCATCCAACATGAGACCATGGAGGCCGCGTGTAAACCAGGTGAGCTTCTCCGGTCTCACCTGACGGCGTCTTGTCTTCAGGCTACAGCACAGAGCACTCCTGCTCGTCCAGCCTGTCGGACCTCACGCACCGCAGGAATACCTCAACAGGAAGCAGCGCCTCTGGGGGTGTGGGGTTCACCGCTGATGCTCCACTTGAAGGCGAAAAGGATGCTGGACGTCTGGAAAAGCCGCCTCGGCCCCCACGGCCTGCACTGCCCCCAAACAGGCCTCCCAGGTAGAGACGCAGGTGTGGTCGGGCCCGAAAGCGCCGCAGCCACACCCAACTCACTCATTTTCTGGCTGCATTTCAGGAGGAAGCAGGACTCTGTGGAGACTCATCCGTCCTGGGTGAACGACACCCGCATGGATGCAGACGACATCGTGGAGAAAATCGTCCAAAGTCAAAACTTTGCCGACATCAACAACTCTGAAGGTACGGAGTCACAGCAGCTCAGTGTGTGCATAGGTTTGTATGTGTGTGTACCAGTGCTGTCACGTGATTATTTTTTGTAATCAATTAATCATGATGATTTAATCTAACCTAAAAATTGCTGTATAAAACTCATTTTGAGGTATTTTCCTTTAAATTAGTGATATTGGGCTAAGAAAAAGATCAAAATACAATGAAAAAGTGTTTTAAAGAGGTCATACCATGATTTTCTGAAGCCTTTAGAGTAAACTATACCCACATATATGATCATATATTACCTTTGGAACACTAAAAAACAAATTATTTATGAAATATTAGTTATATTTGTGAGTTTTTTTCCTACCTGGAAGTAAAACACCTCAATCTCTGAGGCTCCGCCTTTCCCTTCTCACAAGAAAACAGCTGGATCTTTGTTCTTATGTCTGAGAAGATGACAATAATTCTAGATGAAAATGAGATTAACTCAATTAAAAAGCTAATTTATCTGTAATTAAATGATGAAACGATAATTTGACACATTCAGTGTGTACACTCGTGTGGGTTTGTGAGCAGGTATGTGTGCACGTGTGTATATGTTTGGGCTGCCACAAACAGTTATTTTAATAGTCTACTAATCACTGCTAACCCACAAATTGGGCCAAATTCTCACTGACTCAAATGTAAAAAAAGTTCATTTTTTGGTGCTGAACGCTCACAACTTTGTTCATCTTTACTACACTCTGACTCCTTATAATATAAAGTATCGACTAATCCACTATTAAATTAGTGGTCGACTGTTTCAATGGTCGTTCAGTCGACTAATCGTGGCAGCCCTGCTAAATGTGTGTGCATGTTTGGGTGTGTTTTTTTGTCGTGTGTGTGTGTGCAGTAGTGTTTGCTCATGTGAAACTCTGAAACAGCAGAAAGTTCCAGTTCCATGAGGACAGCAGATGGGATTCCACTTGAAGCTGTAACAGAGCGTCTCTGTCTTTGGACCACGTGCGCTCCTTCAGCTCTGTCTGACCTGACGGAGCGCACGTGAGCTGGTGCACGGCTGACTGTGTTTCTGGTCCACAGACAGTAACCTGCGGCTGTTCGTCAGCAGAGACGGGACCACGGCGCTCAGCGGCATCAGGCTGGGAAACAGGTGAGAACACCAGCTGGGTTTCACCCACAATGCCCCACATGCACGCATTAACATGCACACACAGAACTGTGCTGTGAAGGAAAGCCTGTCGCCGTGTGTTTCCACCTGATCCAGTCTCACTGCTCCCCCTGAAATCACAGCTCACTCTTGTAGACCAGTGTTCCTCATTCCTGGTCCTCGAGAGCCGCCACCCTGCCTGTCTTCCAGATCTCCAAGCCCTGCTAGCTGCTGATTCATTCAGTCAGATGTCTCCACATTCTGACTGAATGAACACACCTGGTCCAGGTAATCAGGAGCAAACAGTACACAAAGAGCTGGAAAACAGGCAGGGTGGCGGCTCTGGAGGACCTGGAATGAGGAACACTGTTGTAGACGTTGGAGTCTGGTGAGATGTGATCACACACCAGCACTGACTGCTCACAGATGACTCATTTAAAATTCTCCACCCAACTGACACAAACAAAGATGGGAGGGGTCAGCTTGAGACTATTGACCAATTCATGTAAAAATAAAAATATTTAGAACAATGATTATGACATGAAACTCAGTAAGTAAAATGGTTTGAGCCTCTTAAGTCTCCACAGAGAAGAAGTCATCAGATCCCACTCACATGATGGAGAATTCATGATGGATTTTGGGATTCCTATGCAGACCTGCAGGTTCAGGTCAGACTAGAGTTAAGTGCAGCCTAAAGGTCAGAGCAGGGGTTTAGAACGTGGAGACACAAGGGTGTTGCCATAATCGCTCGAAGACGTGATGAACAAATGAAAAATAGCAGCCGTGCTGAAGAAAGGAGTCTAACATTAGTTGAAGTGATATAAACCTGTTTTTGGTGAAAGATATGTCAGCTTCTAAGCTGAAACGTTCACACAGCTTCAGGACCAACCATTCAGTCTGAGCAGCAGGATCTCCTCTGCCAAACACTCCAGTCTCAGTGTGCTATACGGTCAAGATACATTTATCAAATCCTTTATTAGCACGGTTGGATGCCGAGATTCAGTTCAGTAGGAACCATTATGATTTACGCGGTTCTACCGGAACTGAGAAAAGCTGAAAACAGTTCCTCATTTCAGTGTTTAGTTTCATTGAAGGTCTATTTGTTTGAGGACATGTCAGTCACTTCTACTCTGCTCAGTACGTTGAAGTTTTAGATAATCATTCTGCCTTTCCAGTGATAGTGGGCGGGCTCATATAAGACCGCTGACAGGGCGAGCACAAGAGTGTGCAGCGCTCAAATGTCTGGCTGCATTTCACAGCAGATCACAGAAGTTTGACAGGTCGCTGCATCACATCAGCCAATCAGGAACTCAGCTTTGGACATGTGACGTTTTCAGTGACCCGATCAGCGAGTAAAATACTGATCCAATACGAGTGTTTTGTCCTGTCACAGCACGGCAGTACTCTGGCTGCAGTCAGCCTCCCAGACTTCACCTGAGCTCGCTCAACACGCCAGAGGACAGACAGCTGCTGCGGGGAGAGGGAACAGCCTGGTCGGGTCTCCTGAACTGAGATGCTTTACTTATTTTTGTCGAGATAATAATAAAAAAAGGTCCCCTACTTCCTCCTCTTGGGTTAAAATCAGTCACAGAGACACAGAAACACCATGGAAGCAGCTGTAATGCAGACAAATAAAACCCAGTCGGTGCCCAACCCTACTCATTGATCCTTCAGTTGTGTGAATGCTGATTCAGCATTTGTTTACACAGCCACGTGATAACTATCGGATATTTGATGTGAACAGCAGTAGTGACATCTTCTCTCCGTTTGTGTCTCTTCTCAGGGTTCCCGCCGGCGGATACGAACCTGTGGTCATCGAGAGCCACTGAAGCGCCGGCACATTCACCTGCAGACCCTCTGCTCTAATGTCTCTGGGTTTTCTTGGGCTTCAGCTGGTCTGGCGCCCTCTGAGGGGAAACCCTTCCGTTTGCACTTTATGTGAAGCTGATCGCTGGGCTCTGCGATCTCCGGGGTCTGCCGATCCCCGGTCTCTGCCGATCTCCGGGCTCTGCGGATCTCCGGGCTCTGCGATCTCCGGGCTCTGCGATCTCCGGGCTCTGCGATCTCCGGGCTCTGCCGATCGGCCCTTGTGTGTCTGTCATTTTAAGGGTTGCTCGACATAAAAACCCCCATGACTCTCCTCTTTACTTTCTTTAGATGTCAGAAAGCCTGAAGTTTTGGGATTTCTTTCTGGTGAGGTTCAGCTGCCAAAATCATCCATGATGTGTCTCCCCAAAAAATTATAATTAAAATGAACCAAACCAACTTTTTACTTATTTTTTGTAAATCGCTGCTCAGTCTCACCCTTGTGCCTTCGTTCTCTGTGAGCGTACAGCGTTTGTTTAAACCTAACTTCCTGTGTGCGGCACAGTTGCTTCAGGTGAGAAAGGTGACCTGATGTTCAAACACTCACCTCAGGTTCAGCCTCACGTTTGAGCGCCACACCGCTGCGCTTTGTTCTGACAGCCTGACGTCTTTCACTGAGGCTGTTCTTCCTCACCTTTCCCATCCTGAATGCTGATGCTGACTTCAGCTGGAAGCTGGACTCATCCCGGGTCAGCTGGGATGTAGCCACAGGTTCTGAGCTGGTTCCGGAGAGCAGGCTGGGCTCTGCAGGACTCAACGTCCTGGGGGACACATTGATGATGATGAATGTGTAAAAACGGTTTCTCCGTCTGCATTCTGGGCTGTCTGTGCGTTTCCCTCTTCAGTTGGAGCAGCATTCTTCTCTCTGTCCGGCTGCAGCTTCTTTCTGGACTTGAGCTGCGTTTGTGGGCTGAAAGCTTTCAGCAGAAACTGCCGTTTCTCCGTGTTTGAAGTCGCTCCCCGCAGATCTGGGATAGTTCTCCATGTCTGCAGAGCTTCTCTTGAATGACCATGAAGCTCAGTGATGGTTGTGATGACAGAGGCTGAAGACGAGGAGAAATGTTCCCTGTTTGATCTGGTCTCTGCCTGAGCTCTTCAGCCGAGAAACTAACGTTCTGCTCTCTCACTGCTCCTGTCCTGTCTGCACGCGCCTCTGCTGCCCCCTGGTGGCCATGATCTCAGTCCCTTTGGCATCTGGATTCAGACTCTGAGGCCTTTTTCTCTGATGGAGACAGCTTGGTGATGCTAACAGAAGAGTCGTGAAGCAGCTGTCTGGAGTCTCACCAGCAGGACTGTACAGATGTGAACATCCATTGTTAGGGGCGAAGATACGTCCTCATTCTCACAACCTCATCAAAGCCTTTGAAATGATAACGTGATGGAAGGAATGTGCTTGAAAATAAACATCCCACAGCTCTCCCTCTGGTTTATGTGACAGACCTCAGACATTTTAACAGCCTTAACATTGAAAGAAGCCGATGTCATTTGCAGACACGTGGACGTGCTGGCTGTGGTGTAGCGTTTCAGATGTCTGGTTCTGAGCCTCTTCAGTGGATCCATCATGTTTGGAAGCTCCTGTTTCCCGTTTCCTCCACCTGCTGGCTGATCCCAGCTCATGACTCTAGTTACTTCACTTTTTCTAATTCATCACATTAGTCACTTTTGGGGATGAACCACTGAAAGCTTCCACTAAATTTGGGTTTACATCACCATGGCAACGTCTTCTCTTTTAAAGCATTTATTTAATATTTTAAGCCTTTTTGCTGGAGGTTGTTATAAGCTACGCACACTACTCTCCTCCTGAGCTTTGTTTCTCTTTTAGTGATTCTAACAAATTTTATTGTAACAAACTAGTTTGACCTAATTGTATAGAAGATGGAGATGAACCTGAGCTTCATGTCTCCACACACTTTAGGCACAACATGTTTCTGTGTTTTTGTGCAGAAATGACTAATAAACAATAAATTACACGTTGAATTGGTCTCCATTTTATTTCAGTTTACATTTCTGACACCATGCATTTTGGTATCTGGTGAAGGATCAGTGGTTCTGACACGTTCACCTGCGTCTGGAAGAACTTCCCTGATGGCTGCACTTTATTCTAGTAAAGATTAAAACCGTCTTGTGCTCTGGTCTGGAAACATTCAGGGAAAATCAGAAAAATCTGTTTCCTTAAAAATCGGGGCTCTTGATGCTTCTAATTTTCTTTTATTAAAAGTAATTGTTTGGCATCATCTTCTTATTCAAAGACCCACAAGGCTCTGCAACCTTTACCATGAAAAAAGCCGTTCAGACTGGTTTCTCACCCATCAAAACTTAGTAAAGTCTGGTTTCAGCCTTTAGAAACATTCAACACTTCCTTTTATTTTTGCTACATTTGTTAATAGAGTTTGAGTCAGAGTTTATTGACATTTGTACATGTTAACACAAATAGATAATATTTAATTAAACTGAAAAACAGAAATAAAAATAAAATAAAATTGTTTTTTACTTCTGTCAACAACACATGTGAGCTTCTTTCAAAGAAGAAGACATTCGTGGTCCATCTACACCACATCAACTTCAATTAAAAATGTTTGTACCATTCATCTGTTTTCTGAACCTGCCGGATGCCTTTCAGGCGATGGGGTTGCTGGAGCCAACCCACCTACTGTTAGGCTACAGACTCCAGGAGAACCTATACAGACAACGATGAACCAATCAAGGATGCCGTTGGGGTGTGCGGGGAAGCTGGAGGGCTCAGAGAAAAAAGACTCCACACAGAAAGGTTCCTGCTGGGATTCAGACCAGTTTCTTCTTGTTGTGAGGCAAAAGCAGTAACCACTGCACCACAGCACAATCTAGGACAAGGAAAAAAAGGCCTTTTGTTTTATACACTCACCGGCTACTTTATTAGACACACCTGTCCAACTGCTCGCTAAGGCAGATTTATAATCACTGGATCCCACGGCAGCAACTCAAAACATTTGGACTTATAGTTTATACTTGTAGAACGTTTCTACCTGCTTGAAGGCCCAAAGTGTTACACAGTCTCAGACTCATTCACACTCTGCTGCCGAAAACTGGAGCCAACCTGTAACCACCGGAGGGAAATGTGGGGTTCAGCGTCTTTGCCCAAGGACACTTCGACACAGGGCGGTCTTTCAATCAGAGGTCAGCTGACCTACTGCTGCATCAACACACAACGACCTTGATACAGATGAACTACAGCAGCAGAAGAACACACCAGCTATCACTGCTGTCAGCTAACAACAGCAAACTGAGGCTACAATTCACACAGAATCACCAAAACTGGACAATAGAAGATGGAAAAACGTTGTCTGGTCTGATGAGTCTCTATTTCTGCTACATTCAGATGGTCAGAATTTAACATCAACAACATGAAAGCATGGATCATCCTGTCTTGTATCAACAGTTCAGGCTGGTGGTGGTGGTGGTGTCATGGTGTGGGGATATTTTCTTGGACCCCTCAGTACCAACTGATCATGGTACTAACCCCACAGCCTGGCTGAGTATTATTATTGACCATGTCCATCCCTTTATGACCACAATGATGGAGCAAACTCTGAGGAATGTTTCCTTGTTGAATGTCTGCCACCAAGGATGAGGGCAGTTCTGAAGACAGAAGGAGGTCCAACCCGGTACTATAGTACTATATGGATCTGATAAAGTGGCCGGTGAGTGTCATTAAATTCAGTGAATGACATTTTGGTTTTTCTGGTGTTCCCTTTAAGGGTGGGGGGTGCTCTCAAACCCTCCCCTCCATCATTTCTCATGTCCTCCTCCTCTCCATCCATGAACCTCTTCTTTGATCTTCCTCCAGATCTCTTTCCCCAACACCATCACAGTTCCTCCTCTCAGTGTCCAATTATCTCCATCTGCTTCCCTGCATTGATCTCCAGAACATCTACCATGATTTGATCCTCTGATGGATTCATTCCTGATCCATCCTGATCTCTCCCAAAGAGAACCTCAGCATCTTCATCTCTGCTTCCTGTCTCTGCATCAGAGTCAGAGAACAACATGCTGCTCTCCACAGTCTTCTACAGCTTGATGACTGTCTTCAGTCACACATCACAGCTGAAACTCCAACCTCCTCTCAGATGTTTCTCCACCTCTGTCACACTCTGCTGTTCTGGACTGTTGATTTCTGTTTCATTTACTGCAGGTTGAGTGACATAAGCATTGTGCTCTTTTCACCATGGTGGGGGTATTGTTTTATTAACAAGAAAGATATTTTACTGAAAAAAACTTGCCATAGATAATGTTGAATGTAAGTGTTAGGAAACTTGTTTGAGAGTGGTTTAGTGAGGTATGTTTGAGAAAAGCATGAAGATTCTCATTCTTTGACGGAATGTTTATGACATTTGATCTGTTTTTTCTCCCAACAGACGGACCAGCAGCATCATGGCTGCCCTCATCAACATGTGGACAGCTGACCTCACATCCCTGCTTCAGCCTCCTGGACCCTGCAGACCCCTCAGCACATTTCCAGTTCCAGTTTGATGTCTTTGAGAATGTTTTCTGACGCGCACGAGCCGCCGTGCTCGTTTGTTTTTTAAACGTGCACCTTCTCGTTCCTGCGTCTCATGGAAAGGCTCCGCGACATCCCGCCTGTTGGTGTCTGAAGCGCTGCAGATACACAGACGCACGCGCTCGAGACCGACTATAATGAAACTCCCAAACACCCAATCATGTGTTGCAGTTGGGTCACGTGCAGATCAATCCGAATTGGATCAATCAGGCTGAAAGGGTCGAGTTTCTGCTCTCCCTCTGCGGTCTGTCACCCCTCCCTCCCTCATTTCCTGTCTCCCTCTCTCCTCCCTGTTGCCATGGAAACTGGGCCGGTCCAGGTGGAGCCGCTGCTTGGCGTCTCGGCTCTGTGGATGAGAAGCAGCGCAGGTCCGCGGTCTGAGCCTGGTTTCTTCTGAAGCAGCAGATTTCCCGCGTTCGTCGGGCGCGTCCTGCCGGGAATCATGTCCTGACTCCGCAGGGAGGCGGGCCGAGGCGGGGTTCTGGTTCTGGTTCTGGCGCGGTCTTCTCTGCCTCCGCGGAAGGAGCAACACCCGAGAAAATGATGCATCATGGAATGTGAGGGTCCAAACTTTCAGCGACACGCCTGCGCCGGGCAGCCCGACTCCAGGAGCGGCAGAGGAGGGCAACCCGCCCGACACTGACGGAACCGAGCCTCGGAGGTGCATGGTGGACTCTCGTGTCGGTGGCCCGCAGCCGCGCTCTCAGGACCTGCAGAGGGACGGGCCGCCTCCGCGTGTGGGGATGCGTTTCCATTTCTCCTCTGGTGTTAGTTTTGGTGTCTCCGGGAAGATCCGCGCTCTGCCAGAATGGCTCGCTTTGAAGACGAACTGTCCAGCCGCTATGGAGGCGGCGGTCCCGCGGGGCCGGCCCGAGGGGCCCCCCGGCAGCAGGGGCCTCCCGGGGGCCAAAGGATGTACAAGCAGACCATGGCCCAGAGGGCCAGGACCATGGCGATCTACAACCCCATCCCCGTCAAACAGAACTGCCTCAGCGTCAACAGATCTCTCTTCATCTTCAGCGAGGACAACATCATACGGAAATACGCCAAGAAGATCACCGAATGGCCATATCCTTTCGGGGCTTAAGCCCCCCACCCCACCCCGCCCTCATCAGCACCACATTTACATGGCGGGAGCAGCAGCAGGCTGCGCCGCGGCCTCTGGGCTCATCAGAACCACATGGTTTTTATTCAGATGAACATTAGGCAGATCCGGGTTCTGGTAGGTTGTCCTGATTCGGAGGTTAGTCAGAGTTTGCGGGTCGGTTTCCCTCTGTCAGTGTGCGGGACGGGGGCTCCCGGTCCCGGGCTCAGTCTCCGCGGGAACTGTCCGCGGTGCTGAACTCAAATGAAGGCGCGTCTTCCTGACGCAGCCGCGCGCCTGTTCCCCCCTCACTTTAACAAAGTCAGTCCACCTGTTGAGGTCTGAGTCCCCGGATGCTTGTTTCAGGTGATAAGCGGCAGAAACGCAGTCACGTGACTCTGCTCTGACGGTCCCTCAGGCAGCAGCGTGTTGGTCAAACGCTGAAGGCTTCACTCTGAACGTCTGAACTCTTCCATCCCCGCAGCTCATTGGCCGGTTTCCTCTGCTGTGCGTGTCTGTGACGCACACCTGAGGCGGCGAGGGGGCGGGGGGATGCGGAGACACCTGAGCTGCGGGCAGAGACCGCCACAGTCTGAATGTTCTTTGAAAATCCTGTTTGGCTGCAGAAAAACCTCTTAGTCTTTGAGAAATGTGAGATGCAAAGAGACAGCAAACACAATACTGACATTTGTACTTTCTTAAAGTCCTAAAACAAGCTAACAGATTTCCTGTTATCTCATGCATGACTTTTATTTTATTTCAACAATCATCTAATTGTCAGTTCTGGAACAGAAAGATTTCTACAGAAATTTCAAATTTTTCTTGGTTTTCACATTTAAAATCAGCTAGAATGTTTGAGGATTATTTCCTAATTTAGCTCAAATGATATAAATAACAGAATCAGGAGAACATCCACAGATCAATACTTTGTCAGTGGAGATGCCATGAAGCGGTTCCTTCTCAGTGAGGAGGATCACACCGACATTGATTTGCCGTAATCTGTTGGTGAGTTCAGACCAAAGGGGAGGTGCATGAGGGAGGAGGTGAGTGAGGAGACAATTAGATGGAGGTGGATGCTTTGCTGTGGAAGGGAGCAGACAAAAGAATCTGTTGATGACTGACTGTATAGACCAGAGGTCTGCAGCCTGCAGCTCCAGATCCATGTGTCTCTATTATCTCTCCACGGTGGATCCTCAGACAAACATAGAATAAGTCATAGAGACTGCTGATCCAGACATGTCGACCGTCAGAGTCAGCAGCTCCTTCTAACCAAAACTACCTAAACAAATAAACAAAGCCTGTAAACTAAGACTACCAAGATCCAACCCCAAATTAAAATAACAAAACCCAGCAGTGTAAGACTGCTGAGGACAAAGAGGGGAAAAGAAGAATAAAAAGAAAATATACATAACATAGCAGGTTTTTAAAAGTACGGATTACTTAATTAGCATTTATTTAGTTTAGATTAGTTACGTTTATAAATTGATGTCTGAGGTTCACATAAATGATAAACTATGTAGATTTTTACATCCTGTTGACCTGAAGACATCTTGTTTGTTCAACTATAGTAACTCAACTATATAAAACCCAGAGACTGTTGACCTCAAACCACTCAGGTTCAGAACTCTCTGGAGTTACTTGTTCAGTAGAAAGTGTAATCAGCTTCGTTTCATTTCTCTTTCATTGTGATGACCGTGAAAGGACTTTTTTTGAAAACAGAACTGAGTTCTTGGTGGACTTGGAGGAGCTCGGTTTGGGTTTGTGTGGTTCTGCTCCCTGATTTGTTGGCTCTCCACATGTCTGGAATGATGAACAGGAGGAAAACAAAACTCAGAACTCTGATTTCTCAGAGATGCTGAGCCATAAACCAGCAGTGTGATGTGGGATCTTCAGACAGCACTATCTGGAGCTCTCCTGTTCTTGTTTGCTCATGTAGGCACCTGCAGACTTCCTTAACCCTCTCACTCCATTCGAGTACATGATCCTGGCCACCATTATTGCAAACTGCATAGTGCTGGCCTTGGAGCAGCACCTCCCAGCCTCCGACAAAACCCCCATGTCCGAGCGTTTGGTGAGTACGACCGTCTACAGGCTCCGCCTGCTCATGTGATGCAGTGCAGACCCGTCCACAGTTTCAGTTCACAGGCTGTTTCTTTCTGGGTCTCGTTGTATATGTGATCATTTTTTAGATTTGAAACCTTTTATTCTTTCTTCAAATGGTAAATGGTGTATTCCTGTATAGCATTTTACTACCTTCCTTGAAGGCCTAAAGTGCTTTACAGTCACAGACCTTCACACACTGATGACGGCTCCGCTGCTGAACACTGGAGCCAACCTTCCACCAGAGGCAGGACCAGCTCGTCTGACAATGAAACGCTCCATCCATGTTGGGTTAAAAGGTTTCATAGTTTCAGGACTGGAATCATCTGTGACTGGAGACATGAGACTCAGTGAAGAATATTTAACAACTACGCTCAGATTTTATAACTAAATACATGAATGAATGAAGCTCGGAATTCAGTACAATAAGCTCTGTGAGGAGTTTGTATGAACTGCTGCTGGATCCAGCATGGAGCTGCTGATAACATGACAGACCCCCCCAATCCCCATCAGTTTTGTAAGCCAATTTATTTACAAAGCACAATTCCTACCCAAAGCAATTCAAAGGGCTGCACAAAAATATCTAAACTTACAAAAGGAAGTAAAAATGTATTGATAAAATACAAGTAAAATCATAAAAATCATTAAGATTAAAATTCAGAAATTTAAAAATCATTAAAAACATACACATACAATAGTTCCTATTTTAAAACATTGCTAAATAAAAGGTTTTCAGCCTAGATTTGAACATTTTCAGACTTTGTCTTGTTCATCTGTTGCCTGATGTCTTCAGGAACGTGTGAGCTTTTGAGCTTCTCTGTCTGCCCTCATTCTGAACCATAGACATGATAGAAAACAGCGTAAAAGGTAAAAACTTGGTTTATGTTTTATTGGAACTGGAACAAGATGGAAATCCTGGTAAATCTGAGCATAAACACACATCTGCCTCAGACCATCTTAAAGGGAGCTGCATGAAGGATGTTTCCAGGCCAGAGGATCATCCAGGAGGCGGTCTCACTCACATGTTTGACTGTTAATGTGCACAGTTGAACTTCCAGTCAGATTCTGCAGGAGCATGTTTCTGTGGACAGGTAAATGCTCACCTGTGACCATTCTGTCCAAACTGCTCCTGAAAGATCTGCAGGACGTAAGGGAGTGAGAGCATGCACTGCTAACTGAAACTGTGGAGCTGCAGACTCCTAATGAGGAATATGAAGAGACCTTTGATGCTTTGACTGTCTCTGTCTGCCCTGCAGGACGACACAGAGCCCTACTTCATTGGAATATTTTGTTTCGAGGCTGGCATCAAGATCATCGCCCTGGGCTTTGCATTCCATAAGGGGTCCTACCTGCGGAACGGCTGGAACGTCATGGACTTTGTGGTGGTCCTGACAGGGTGAGTGGCTGCAGCTGGGATGGGGGGGGTCTGTCTGTGACATGCTGAAAGCTGCAGAAAGCTCCTCACATCAGAGAATGCCAGCGTTCTCCTGATCTCCGGGTTGCTGGGACATTCTCTGAGTGAGAGCGGTTTCTGTGATGCTGAGGCCAGGATCCCACATGTGCTTGAAAACCATGAGCAGAGCTTACATAATAACAAACCTTGTCCATTCGTCCCATCCGGAGGCGTCTTCTGTGTTCATCACAGATTTAAGAGAAAAGAGAAACGTTTCCTCGACTTTTCTGATCCTGAGATGAAAAACTCCACCATTTAGGAAGAGCAGACATCTATGAAAGTGCTGGCTCTTTGTCCTTATCTTCTTTGTTGGTGGATTTGTGTGTGGGGGTCATCACACTCACTGACAGTTCTCACATCCTGCTGATTTATGACTTTTCATCAGGAACCTGGAACTGTAAGAGTCTTTGTTCAGTGGAACTTGGAGATCAGAGGTTCAGGTTTGACTTGATTCTGAATGAAGACCCACGTGCTCCTCACAAGTCTGCAGCCCGACAGCAGCTTTCAGCTGTTTGGATGCACTTCTGTTTTAGCGTGGAAAAAGCACCTCACGGATCAGGTCTATGAGTCTGTCCTTCATGTTCGTGTTAAATTAGGAGAGTTTCAGTATTTTTAGTTTATTGTTAAGACTATTTTTTTTTCAAATTGAGGAGTAATCATTTAGGGATAGAGAGAGG
>NC_050520.1:11815117-11838151 GCF_002922805.2 Oryzias melastigma
CCTGACCCCCCCCCCCCGGGAGACTCATTCCCGGGACATCCACTGGAATGGGTCCTGTTTGACTGGGATGACGCACACATGCACACTGAGTGGGGCTACATTCCTAAAACATGATGTGTCCAGGATATGATGGGTGATGGGTTCAAGAGACCAACCTGGACAGAACCACAGAGTGCACAGACTGTGTTAGCTGAAAGGTTATTGACGGGTTGTTGCGAGCTGTGCCGGTGGAGCTGCTTGCTGTTTTCCTGAGTGTGTGTGGGGGGTGGGGGGTGGGGTGCCTGATTGAATTGGCGCTGAGCAGACTCACATGATAACCATAATTGCAGGGCTGGGCGGGGACGGAGGCCATTACAGCGTCTGTCTGGACCCCTTATCGCAGCCGTGCTGCATGGATGGCTTGTGCGGCGTGGTCCGGTGATACCGGATTGTTTGAGAGATTTCATGCACACTTTCACACGCATGCATGCACATGCAAACACACGGTGCTGTGCTTCCGCAGTGACTCAGGGAGTGTTTTGGCTTCTGCTGGTGACAGCAGATCCAGCTGCCGTCAGGGTTTCATGAACAGATGAGGAGGCTCTGCTGTCACACAGACTAAACGGTCTACGATGAACCTGAGTGGCTGTACTGCTGCAAAAATGTCTCTACATCAATTCTTTATTTTCTTCTGCAGTCAAAACTTGCAGCATGTCTGAATACAACAGTCTCATTGGACCTGAAAGAGTTTTTCAAAAGTCTGTTTTCCAAAAGATCCCAGTGAATTTAAAGAGAGATAAAGCTTTAATGCTGTGAAGGTGAATGATGGATTCCTGTGTTATGCAGAAACACGTTCCTCCTTATACTTGTCAGAAACTGCAGGAGCCTGCTGGACACAGTTGTTGGCTCTCTCGTTTCCCATCATGCCTTGGCTGGACTGGGCTTGTTGTCAGAGTTTGTGTGAACGAAGATGGCGGTCAGTTTTCATTAATGTTTTCACGTGGTGAATTTGGTGTCAGGGTGTCATAAAGTCTGTTCTGAAGCTGTTCGATGATGCAGATCTCTGCAGCTTCTCAACAGTGAAGGATCTGAGTTGTTGGGAGGTCAAAGGGCAGCTGGAGGACTTTCCTACAGAATGAAATGTACAACAATCAGCACAACACAGTATTGGGGAGTTTCCCTCTCTTCCATTCCGATGGTTGCAATATGGGGGGTATTTTGATGGATTCATTTTGACCCCGAGGCTTCCAGGGATGTTAAAGTCCCTCTTTGATCATCTCTAGATTTATTTTTAAAGCGTTCCCACTGGTTTGTCATTGTGATCATGGCAAAGCCAAAAACCTGTCATTTTCTAGAACATAGTTTCTGCAGAGCAGCAGGAGTTCATTTGAAATTCACCTCTGAGTTGTGAGGGAACAGTTGGAGCAGAGCAAACCCACCCTCACTCCTCGGTAACCGTCTTGCAGCCTGTCTCCACTGTACCGGTGCACGTACCGATGTTGATACAGATGTTTAAAATTGATCAGAGAACATAAGATTGAATCAGTGGACTAACCCGACAAGGATTGCAAAGCTCAGGACTCCCATGATTCCCTCTCTAGTTTCCTTCATAATTACTGACCAATGACTGAAGAGATCTTTAGTCATGTGGTGTAGTTGTATTTGAAAGCTGTCTTGCACAAGTTACGGAGCATGTGCTGAGTACAAAATTACTAACAGTTCAATAGTAACCCTCACACGACTTAGTAACGCCGTGTTTCTGTAGAACACCCCCTGTGTTCTGAGTAAACCCGACAGTTCAAACTGGAGGCTGCTCTGCTCTGTGAACTCCTGCTGATGCTGAAGGAGACGTCTGAAGGGTTTGTGCCGAGTTCCTCACAATACGAACAAAACTCTGCCGAGGGTATGAAGATGAAAGCAAAATCAATTTGCATATTCATGATCTATAAAAACTCATTTTTACTTTGCAAGCTGCTGTTCCTGGAAGGCAGATTATTGAGATGCTCAGACCAGAATGAATCCTTCTACAGAAACTTTAAGATTTAAGATTTAAGAGTCAGAAGCTTGCCTTCTTTTTTCTCCTTCTGATACAGAGTACAAGAGGTTATTTTTCCTGCCTTTTCCATCAACCAACACGTAAATTCCTAGCA
Source organism: Oryzias melastigma (assembly GCF_002922805.2). NCBI lineage: Eukaryota > Metazoa > Chordata > Actinopteri > Beloniformes > Adrianichthyidae > Oryzias > Oryzias melastigma. The sequence continues at coordinate 11,817,247 of NC_050520.1, forward strand.
GATGCCACGTCTTTCAGGCTGCAGGAAGATGGAGAGAGGTGCTAATAAGAGCACACATCTTCCTCCTCCGACCTCCTGCAGATCAATACTGTATTGAGCTAAGCTCTATGGATTCGTCTTCATAGCAGCTGCTGCTGGAGCTCTGCAATAGAGCCACAGATCCCAGGCACCAAAACACAGACTGAGGCTATAAAACATCTATGTAATGCCAGTGAAATGCCCTCTCTCATTTAGTTTGGGGTCCTTTTTCATGGCAGATATTCCTGCATGTTCCTCCGTACATGACCAGAAACATGGAGAAGGTGGTGGACATTTATACTGCAACGCCTTATAAAAATAAAGTTGCATTTCCACAAAAATCAAGCAGAGGTACTATGATGAGCCATTTGTAAATCTAAGAAGTAACATTTTGACATCAGTGTTTTCAGATATGTAGCCTGTTTTTCAAGTGCATATTTTCACCCTTTAAATTGGTGTATTTATTAATGTTACATTTACTAAGTAAATATTTAGTTAGCCAGCTAAATATTTTTAAGCTAAATATTCATTTTAAAATAATATATTTAGCTTACAAACTAAATATTTAATTTTATGAAATCAAATATTTAGTTTGTATATTAAATATTTATATCTAACCTAAATATTTATTTTCCAAACGAAATATTTAAGTTTTGTAACTAAATATTTAGTTAAAGGTTAAATATTTAGTTCTCTTACTAAATATTTAACCTTGAATATATGTCCTCCATCAATCAGATAAATACTTCAAGAACATGTTAAAAACACCAACAACACTGTTTTTGTTGAAGTGGATCTTTAACTCTTTAACACCAGAGCTCCAGTGTTTATGTTCTTTGATTTGCTGTAGTATTTTAATAGTTAACACGATAATTCCAGTAGATTCAGAATCTACTGGAATTATCGTGTTAACGGTTGAAAAATAACGGTATGTTAAAGATTCTGTCCAGCAGGGGGCAGTGCCTAAGCCTACTGCCTTTTTAAATAATTTATCAATTAGATCAGATAATTACTAGAATCAACTTCTTTTGTCGAGGTTTTCTGTGCGAGCTTTTTGCATCTCCACTTGAATTATTGTCAAATATTGGATCTGCTGGATGACTGAAACAAAACTTTTTCTCAATAAAGACAATGAACCAGAAATCCAAGAGAAGAGCTGAGCTCCTCTCTGCTGTCCCTAAAGCCTCAGGCGTTGTCCCAGGCCGCTACAGAAGCCTCCTGTGTTTGGGTCCTTCATTTTTAAAACTTTGGGGAAAAGGACTTTTCTGTTGTAGCTGAATTTGACCGCTGAAGATGCTAGTGTTGAAAGCTGAAGATGCTGAAATTGATAGCTAAAAATACTGAAGCTGAAAACGATGAAGTTGATAGCCAGCTAAAATATTAGCTAAATGCCAAATCAACTTAAAAAAAAAAACCTTAATTTAGCAAAAACAGCTAGCATGTAGCTAAAAAAATTAGCTAAACTTAAAAAATATTGAAAAAACTGAAGAAGAGTCAAAAGTTGCCAAAACAGATAACGTGTGGCTGAAAAAATTGAAAACTTCTCTGAAACGAGCATCTGAATGGATGAGCTCGTTTCAGCATTTCTGTGGCCGTTCTAAAGATCAGATTCATTCATGAAAGTCACATCTCTCTGCAAACAGGTACGGTGTGTGGGAATCACCTGTTCTTGTCTGTTCTGTCCCTCAATCATCCGATCCATTTGCTAACAAAGCTTCCACATGCAACTCCTCTCGTGTTACACGCCGACAGACTGCTTTTAGTGCTCGAGCTAATCCAGAAATTACGGTCAATTTTCAAAGTAAAAATAAAAGATTCCCGTCTTTAAAAAAATAAAATAAAATTCTCCTGCGGCCCGGTGGCAAGGGGTCCATGGACCGGTACTGGTCCGCGGCCCGGTGGTTGGGGACCATGGACCGGTACTGGTCCGCGGCCCGGTGGTTGGGGACGACTGCAGTAGAGGACCTGCCATGGGATGCTCTGTGTTTGGCAGCGTTTCTGCAGACAGCTGGAGCGTGTGGAGCAGCAGAGCAGACCTGCTTCAAGAACTGCAGGGAAGATTTCATTTAGACTTTTGTGCTAGCTTAGCAAATGAGTCAGGAATCCAGAAGCTCATTCAACTCTTATTCCAAATCAAATCATGTTCATGCATTGACTACAGTCAAACAAGGCGCACATTAAAAACTCAAAACATTGAGAACAAAACCTAACAGGTTGAAACAATGAAAAAATACACTTTATCAGGTTCATCTTGCTAGTACCGGGTTGGAGCTCCTTTTGCCTTCAGAACTGCCTTAATCCTCAGTGACAGAGATTCAACAAGGAAACATTCCGCAGAGAATTTGGTCCATATTGACATGGCAGCATCAAACAGTTGCTGGAGATTTGTTGGCTGAACATCCATGATGTCTATCTCCAGTTCCACCACATCCCAAAGGTTCTACTGGGTTCTGGTGACTGTGGAGGTCATTAGAGTCCAGTGAAGTCATCGTTCTAGAAACCAGTCTGAGATGATTCCAGTTTATGACATAGAGCCTTATTTATTCTGGAATAATATTCCTGCCTCTTTATTATTCATAATTATGCTAAAATTTTATGGTTTCAAGTTTTAAACATTGTCATTCTGCTAACTTTTTGGACTATTTTGTTATTTACTAAGATTTTTTAGGATATTTGGGAGTTTAGCTAATATATCAGCTACATGCTAGCTGTTTTGGATAATTTAGTAATTTTTTAGTTTTTTAGGATATTTTAAAGTTTATCTATTTTTTTCAGCTACATGCTAGCAGTTTTGACTAATCTAAGTTTTTTTTTTTGGCTAATTTGGCATTTAGCTAATATTTTAGCTGGCTATCAGCTTCAGTGATTTAGCTATCAATTTCAGCATCTTCAGCTGCCTAATTCAGCTTACAGCATTCACTCTAGTATTATATCAGGTAATGCTATAAATCTAGTTCATAATTATGTCAAAAGTTACTGTTTTAAAGTGTTAAAAATGTAGTTTTAGAGTGATCAATAACTGTTTATCCTGTTCCTCCCGTGATCTAAGGTGTGTTTTACATTTTGGCCTCTTGTGCGATTGATTTTGACACTCCTGCTGTAACTGAAAAGGAAATATGCAAAATACAGAGATTTTGAGGATAAAAATGATTAGGATCATATGAATTACATTTATGTCACAGATTAGTGGAGACGTTTATTTTATTGTTAGTATTCTTCTCATAATGACAGGTGAGGCAGATCCTCCACACATGATAACTGAGAAGCAGCAGAGCAGCTCTGAGGTCAAATTACGTTTTTAACCCTTTAAGACTCATGAGACTTCACAGCAGGTTTCCTGACATCATGTTGTTGAAAATGGAAAGAGATGGAGTTCAGTTCGTGGAAACATTTTAAGATTTTGTTTGGGATTTAGGACCTGATAAAAAAACCTCTTTCCTTCTCACAGAGAGTCTGTGTCATTCTGCAAAAGACAAACTGTGAAAACAAAGTTTGTTGTGATGAGTCCAGTCAAGTCAACAGAGACTCTTGCATTTTAAAACTCAGGTCTCCCACAGCTCCTGTCCTGAAATGAAAGCATCAGCAGAGTGGTAAATGTGACCTGTGCAGGGCAGTGATGTCTTCTCATAAATCCTTAGCGGCTTCTGGGGTGACACAGCTGAACAAAAGCCCAGTCTAACGGTCCCTACAGATGCCACACATCCTCCTATTGTGGTGAAATCAGACTTCTGTCTGTCGATGGATTGATTTTCCTGTCGTGCTTGCAAACTGGACAAAGACAGCAGCGGACAAAGCAGCCTTGAGCTGTAGTTTGGCTAAAATGTGAGTGAATGTATCACTGACTGTTTTCTTACCATTTCTGTCCGTTTCTGTCATCCATCTATCATCCAAACACACTCTATCCCTTTGGGGTTGCTGGAGCCTATCCCAGCTACTGTGGGTGAAGGTGGGCTTCATCTTGGTCAGGCTGCCAGTCTATTGCACGGTAACACAACACACGTTCACACTCACACCTGAAGAACAGTTTAGAAACACCAATGAACCTTTGAATCATATTTTGGACTGAGGGAGGACTCCAGAGGACCCACACATGCATGAGGGGAACATGAACTCCACACTGGAGGGCTAAACAGCCACTGTGTGCAGTCTCTACTCTGCCTTCCATTTGGTAAATTCAGAAGTTGTGAATAAAGTTTTAAAACTCAAAGTCATAAATGTTATTGAATACACAAATGAATGAAATACAGACCATAATTCTCTGTTGATCAGGAGGTCAGAACTAAGAGGTTTACTTCCTGACAAAGAATGCACATTTGTGTTTTCGTGCACACTTTCACAAATAATACCAGTTCCAATAAAACTGTTAGTTTCAACATTTGGAATGTGATGTTGGGCTGAGTGTTGTTGAGGTTCTTTTGTCCTCAGCATTTGTCCAGCGTAGATGGTGGAGTGTTTGAGCAGCTCAGACTTTAGACACTTATGAGAGATTACTCAGAGAAAAAAACATCTGCTACAAATCAGCTCAAATATTCTGTGACTTACTGAAATCAATGGAATCTTGAAGAAATAAAACATTCATTTCTGGCTGCTGTAAATATATTTTAAACAACAAAAAACAATCTTAGTCTGATTGAGTCTGTGGGAAAACTCAGAAAGTATTCAGTCAAATGAAAGGCTCTTCTCTTGTGTGTGCTGTCAGTCTTTCATGTTCAGTCGGATTAATAACATTTACAAACAATTGTCAAAAAAACGCAGCAGTGAGGCGTGCACGCTGCTCTTGAGTGCATGTAGGAGAGCATCTTCTCACATCCAGACGTTCATCTAAAGACCGTCACGACTCTGGTGTGGGTGTAAATGTCAGGGTGGGACTGCACGTGTTCAACATCACTTTGGGAGGGTGTGAAGATCATTCAGTCTGTGATGACCTTCTCATAGGGCACGTCTTCACAGTCTGCAGTCGAGCGTTTCAACTCTGACACCCACGTGTCTTTGATGCTTTTTCCACCATCTCCAGACCAGGTCCATCCACATGGTTCAGAGCTGTGGAGTTCAACAGATCAATATTCATGGGGGAGACAGGGAGGATTTCCCTTCTGGACTCACAGTTTGGCTTTGTAAACAGCATCTGCGTTGCAGTGATAGCAGATACTCAGGCTTCGTCATGTCCAGAGCTTCCGTGAATTCCTAAATTGAATTATGTGACAGTGTACCTTTCTGTAAATCCCTGGTCAGCAAGGTCAGTTTGTGCTCAAATGCCAAACCTCCGCCAGTGAGCCAGCGGTCTGCAGCTCCGGAGCCACGAGTGGCTCTTTTACCCCTCCATTCAGGCTCTTTGGTCAAAGACAGATACAAAAGTGTCTATATGTTTAAAAGTAACTAGAAAGTAAGAAGGGAGGAAGTAGTAAAGAGGGGAAAAAATTAAACTAACTCAAACTGTAACTCATTTACAAACAGTAGAAGACAGTCCGTATCACAAATCAAACTACAACATTTTGACATTTTTGTGCGTTCTGTCCTGAACTACAGAAAATCCATGGACGTCAACAGTCACAACCAGCATTACGGTGCACCGGATTATTACGCATATTTTGTATTTTAGAAAAATTAATGAATTTCAAGTGTGTTAGAAAATGATGTTACGGGTCACTTAATCAGCTCAATTTCATTCTGGTTTGTTAGATTTACATTTCTGACAGAGATGCACCAACAACAGTGAAATTAACTGTTTTTATTTAATCACATTACACGTACTACTACTTTTACTGCAATGATGATCACAATTTATTTTGAAAGGAACCTCTGTCAAAAGTAAAAAAAATATATATTTTCTTTTAATGTTTGTGTTTCGTTCATGCAAAATGATAGCATAAATACAAATCTGTGTCTTATTTTTTTAAAGGTTGACGGAAGACTTTGTGGCTTTTACTGGGTTGTAGTCGGTTAGAAATCAACTGGAATGTCTCTTTCAGAGCTGAAGGTTGCAGAGTCCTGGTCTAAGAGTTGGTCTGGTTGCAGTTCAGTCGGACTTCCAGTGTTGTTTCAGTATGCATGTAATTAATCAAGCATTGGTCAGTTGTTAGTGTAGTGTGCCCAGTGTTGAACGATTGTTTTTTGTCTACATTTTTCCTTTTTGTGAACAGATTCAGAGCTGCAGAGGACATTGTGATGAAGGCAGCATGGTCAGGCTAATGCACCCAGATCTGTGGGAGCAGCCAGACTGCTGATTTCTCAGTGAGCTGCTCTCTGATGAGCTTCTCTCACAGGAGGGATGCTGCACTAAATTTGTATCAATAATTAACAGACTTTGTGTGGATGGCTCAGAGAACATGGGTATTCTTTGATAGGAGCAGTGTGCAGAACAGCAGGAACGTATTGCTGTCAATGGCCTGCAGTGAACGTGGGGCTGCAGACGGGTCCAGGGCAGATGTCACCCAGCGCTTGTTTTTGTGCTAACCTCCAGTCAGTTCAGCCAGCTGGAGTTGGTTAATACACAGAACCTTCACGCAGAAATTGGACACATTTCCCCGAAATATGAAGTCAAACTGATCAACTTTCTCTGTTGATAATGAGCCATTTGAAAAAGACAAGACATAAACGAAAGAGCAAAAACAGCTAAAGTGTGGAGGAATGCTATTGAAGATGGAGGCCAGTCTGCTGCTAAAGCAGGAACAGACTGTTGAGGTGCAGAAAGAAACAGCTGATGAGACCTCTGTGATTGAGTTGATCACTGTGACAACGATCAGCTGATGCTGGGCTTTTGGCGGCTTTACAGCTGCTGATAAAAAGAGTGAAAGGTGCATTTAATCATTTGCAGTTTTTGGATGGTGCTCTGTTGGGACTCATATCAAGAAGCAAGTTTTCTTTTTTGAAACTGAGTTTTTGATCCTTGAGTTTAGAAAAACTCTGAGTTTCTGGTTTCAGAAACTGAGGTAACTTGAACACATGGGTTAAACCAAACCAGTTTCAAGAAGCAGGTTAAGCTGAACTCAGAATCAATCAGTCAATCAATCAATCAATCAATCACTGAGTCTGTGAACGAAACCTGGTCGGTAGCAGGTTTTCTTCAGGAAACTTAGAGTTCTCTGAGGTCTCCGCCCCTTTTTAAAGTGAAAGATGTTCAAATATGAGTTCCTCATTAACTTTTAGAGAACATTCACATTAGAGACGTCACGTTTTCACCACTCAGAAACCAAAATGACATGTTTATTCATAGAGGATCATGTAGAGAGGAGGCTGATTAATCCAGAGGAAATGTTATTTACGTCGGTAGAGGATTTGGAGGACACGAGTCGACTGACTGCAGTTTCCTGATTCATTTTTATTTGAGCGATAATGTTTTCCAGGGACTCGTTATTAATAATACCAAGCTTTCTTTTGCTCTTTTTAAACCCTTAATGATGGAAACCTTTAAACCTTAAACACTGGAGACGTCTGTCAAACCATCTACCATAGTGTGGGTGCCAAACCAAAAGTTAATGTCAACGTGAGCGCCTTCCAATGCAGAGTTTGGGGGTTTGAGTCCTCGTCATGGATGTTTTATTATGCAAAAAAAACATTTTCAGTGATTATTATTGAATTCTTGAGAATTAATATTAAATAAATGCTTATTTTAACATATTCCAGGCAGCAGACAGTGTTTCTTTTTAGCGTGCAGTGATATCTGTGTGTGTGGGGGTGGGTGGGGTTGAGGAAAACGGTGATTCATTACAGAGATTACTGGTTAAATTATTAACAGATCAAAGCCGTTCCTTACTTAACAAGTGACTAAATAACCTTCCTGACATTATTATTTATTCATGAACTGAAATGATTCAAATGTAGACGTTCGCATTAACTCTGCAGATATTTTCTCTCTCTGTTTTACCGCTGCAGCTGTGTTGATCTTCTTGATGAAAATGTGATGTGTTTGTAGTCGGCATATGCTTGAAGGAACTCATTGATTTCTGTCACCGTGAAGTATCTTGCACCTGATTCTGAGTCCAACAACTCAAAGTTGATTGAATCAACTCTTTTCAGCTGTTCTGAAACCGAAAAAATTGTGTTTGTGAATTTTGAGTCAGTGGACTCTGAGTTCAGGTTTGAATTCAGAGTTTGTTGAACCTGCTTCTTGAAACGGGCCCCTGGTTGTTTGTTAAGTTGTTACTGTAAACTTGCCTATACATAGTTGAGCTGGGTCTGGGATGTGCACGAGTTTAACCCTTTAACACCAGAGCTCCAGTATTTATGTTCTTTGGTTTACTGTGACCTTTCAGCCTTAAACAGGATCAACTCCAGTAGATTCTGAAGAAAAGTGGCTTGATGAGCTGCTTTTCTTCAGAATCTACTGGAATGATCGTGTTAACGGTTGAAAAGTTACAGTATGTTAAAGATTTTGTTTTTATTTGTGTCACCAGTGATGGCTCAGGTGTTAAAGGGTTAAGTTGATTCTGATGTGACCCCCCGAGTCTGAACTTTCGTCCCAGTCATCATAAACAGGACAATGGAGGTGTTGTTATCACAGGGGTAATTCAGCAGCACTGGAATGGATTTGGAAGAACCTTTCCCTGAAGCCGTTACACACACTCACAGTTCAAGCTGTTTCCCTTCCATGGAAAAACAGCCATTCAGTGATTTGGAGAATTAAGACATCCCTTTGGCGCGAAGCATGACATTTTTTAAATATTACAGTTTTAAATCATTTGTAGTTTTACATCTAAGGCACACATGTCAAAGTCAAGGCCTGGGGACCGGATCCGGCTGCCAGGTAATTCTATTCGGCCCTCCAGATCATTTTATTTTATTGTTATTAATGGCCTGATGTTATCTTGCACTTATTTCTAACTTGTATAATTTTGACAAAAGGAGGATTTCCATCTAAACATGATGTGATTCCCATGTTTAGTCCGGAGGTGAATCCTCCCTCTGCTCATCTGAGGTTGCTACCATCATTGTTTCTGCAGTATTAGCATGATTCCTCCTAAGTTCCCAGAGACGCTGAAGACAAACTGTTTTTCTGGGGGGAGCAGGGCTGACATGCGAGGCGGCTCCTTTGTTTCATCAGCTCCTCCTCCTGCAGGGAGCTGGTTGCTCTGTGAGCAGCTCATGGCAGTGCTGCGATCCTGCTGCCTCCTCGCTGTGAATCCCTGCTGGATGGCTTGCTTATCCTTTCAATTACAAGAGCAGCGTTAAGCTGAGTGCATGCTGGAAAAGCAACAGTCTCTGTCTGAACACGGGTATCAATCACGCCAGACCGCCAACATAGAGCCACGCCCAAATCCCAGTCTTCACAGGTTCTCCTCACAGCTGTTTTTCATTCACCACATCTCTGCCTTTGTGTGTTATGAGTGTGAACTCACAACCGGTGTTCTGACGACACTGTTTCAGGCAACCTGGAATTCTTCTTGAATCTTGTGTGAATGTTTAGTGAACATTCACACTACAGCGATTCTCCTGCTCCTTTCCATACGTTTTTTGGCACGAAAAAACTCAATCACACTTTCAGTGATTTCAGCACTCTTGGTATCAAAACATTCAGCTCCTTCAGGACATTACAGCTTTTACTTTTGATATTCCATCCATCCATTTTCTTGTCCGCTTCTTCCCTTTCGGGGTCGCGGGGGTGCCGGAGCCTATCCCGGCTACTGATGGGCGAAGGCGGGGTACACCCTGGACAGGTCGCCAGTCTGTCTCAGGGCCTCAATCACACACCCATTCACTCTCACATTCACACCTAGGGGCAATTTAGAGTCACCAATTAACCTATGAAGCATGTTTTTGGACGGTGGGAGGAAGCCGGAGTCCCCGGTGAAAACCCACGCATGCACGGGGAGAACATGCTAACTCCACACAGAAAGGTCCCAGCCGGGATTCGAACCGGGGCCTTCTCGCTGTGAGGCGAGAGCGCTAACCACTGCGCCACCGTGCAGCCCCTACTTTTGATATTCACAAACTAATAGTTTTTAAATTTTGAGCAAAATATGCCCCATAGGAAATGAATAAGGAATCGCTCAAATCCTAAAAAAAAACTTTGTGTACTTTAAAAACTTGTGAACTTCTGCATTCCAGCCAGAAACACCATTCAAACTTTAAAATGTTCAGCAACTACTTGGTTTGTAGATTATTTTGGAATTTAGCTAATATTTCAGCATTATGCTAGCTGTTTTTGGCTAATTTTGACATGTTTCCTGTTTTTTTTTTTAGCTAATTTGGCATTTAGCTAATATTTTAGCAAGCTTCTTAACTTCAGCATTTTTCAGCTAACAGCTCTGGCGTCTTTAGCGGTCACATTCAGCTTACAGCATTCACGCTTGCATTATCGCAGGTAATTCTGTATATCTAGTTACAATTTACAGTTGTAACAATAATAAATGATTTGGATTCAAATCGCCTGTATATGACATGCTCACTTCATTTTCTTTGAAAATACATAAGTCATAATGAAATATACATATATTCTGTATTCAAATTCTTTGAGTGGTCTAGTGAAGTGCATGTGTCGGACACGAGGAGGCAAACTATTAAACTCCACTTCCATGGTCTTTTCATCTGTTGTAAAATCATTCCCAATAGTCTCTTAACCCTTTAACACCTGAGGCATCGCCATTGATGCTGAAACACAGAATCTTTAGCTTACTGTAACTTTTCAAATGTTGACACGGTTAACATTATTCCAGCAGATTCTGAAGGAGAAAAGCAGCGTGAGCCACTAACAACGTAACAAAAATGGTAAGTAATATCGGAGCTATGCAGCCGTCCAGTTGGATTTAAATTCTAGCCCAGATGAGGAAAGGACGAAGACGTTCATGGATCTATTTGTCTGCAAGCGCAGGGATCAGAATTGTAGCTGAGGAGGGAGACTTTGGCCCGCCCATTTCAGTTGCTGCGACACACTTGAGAGCCTTTTCAAACCGCAGGTTTTCATCCAACCTGATTTGAATAAAGTAATACTTAGAAACCCATTTTTAATCTTCAGTTGTTTCATTTATGTCCTCCATCATGAGTTTAATTGGTAGAGGAACACGTTAAAAACATGACTGTCATTGGAGTGGATTTTGAATATTTGTTTTCAGCTGGAAACAATAGATACCAGCCTGCTCATCAGTAAAGTGTCTCTTTCAAATCAGTTATTTCATATTTTGTTGGTGTTGTGCTCAGTTTTTTCACGTTAAGACGTTGGTTTAGTGAAGCAGCTGTGGAGGACGGGTTAGGTGGTGTCATCATTCAGCAACACCAAAGATGAAGCGCTTTGACTAAACGAGCATGAACCACTGTTTCATTATGTAGGATCGTGAACCAAGCTGCCTTTGTTTTAGAGTCATTTATTTTTCCTATTTGAGCTGAATCCAGTACTCAGTAACTGAGTTATAAAACACTGTCAGAGCTGAAGGTCTGTTACTGCCGTGTTTGTGATGATGCCCAAATTAACACACACACCATTACCCACAGCCTCATGCACCTGCTTCACACAGTCAAGACGGTGGGATACCTGGCAAATACAGAGCTTACACACACACACACCGACACACTCTCAGAGGTATGATGAAGTAGGTGAATCCAAAGATGAGAGCTGCTATGAAAACCATTTGCCTCTTTACTGAGGTTAAGTGAACTTCAGGGAGTTAAAACGTCATGCTAGCAAATGTTCAAGACCCTCATGATTTTTACAAAACTTGTAGTAGTGAGGCAGTGATCATAAAAAGGAGTCATCATTGGAGCTTTCTGCCAAGATGTTTTGAAACAGAAACAGCAAATTGAGCAGGAAAAGGCCAGATTCATCTGTCAGTATCATCAGCTGCTTTAAGACTGAAGAAAACAGAGGTTTGATACTCAGTAACGTACAGTGAAGACAAATGTCTTTGCTTGATGCTCCGTATATCTGAACTGCGAAACAGTCCTTTCTTATTTTGGTTGTCTGAAACAACATTAACTTACTTAATATTCTTGACTTTGGTGAACATGAAAGGAGACAGAAAGAAGATAATTTATTATCTCTGCCCCGTTTAACAAAACCAATCAATCTGTTTTAACCAAATATATTCTATGTAATACAAATTAAATACATCAAACGATCAGCAAAAGCAACAAAAGGTGAGTGATAAAAAACAAAAAGAAACATAAAAAATACATCAAATGCCTCAGAATATATATATATATATATATATATATGAAATAATCTTTTCCCAGTATCCTTATAGTTCAGTTTTAGTGTCTGAGCATTTTTTGTTTCACCGTTTTTTAATGTATTAATTGAATTGGACTCTTATAGATTTCTCAAGAATATTCCATAAGCTGAAACACTTTTTCCTTCATTTTTTTCTGACTTTGTTAGTTTTCAAAATCTCATGTCCTTTTAGGTAACAGTTACTTTTTTCAAACATTTTTGTATGATTTATGGGATATTTTTGTGATTTGCTACATTCATTAATTTTAAAGGAATGACTACTAAGTCTTTACATTTGAATACTTTAAAACAAATCTGTTATTCTTCTTCAGTGTTTGTCATTTGGTGATCTGTTGTAAAGGATGCTTTTCCACATTCTTGACCAGCTGGGTATATTAATCATCCATCCATCCATTTTCTTGACCGCTTCTTCCTTTTCGGGGTCGCGGGTGCTGGAGCCTATCCCGACTACTGATGGGCGAAGGCGGGGTACACCCTGGACAGGTCTCCAGTCTGTCTCAGGGCCTCAATCACACACACATTCACTCTCACAGTCACACCTAGGGACAATTTAGAGTCACCAATTAACCTATGAAGCATGTTTTTGGACGGTGGGAGGAAGCCGGAGTCCCCGGTGAAAACCCACGCATGCACAGGGAGAACATGCAAACTCCACACAGAAAGGTCCCAGCCGGGAGTCGAACCGGGGCCTTCTCGCTGTGAGGCGAGAGCGCTAACCACTGCGCCACCGTGCAGCCCGTATATTAATCAATCAATGTATTATTTGTACAGCACTTTTAAAAGCAGAAGCAACCAAAGTGCTCAACATAAAAAGAAATATAAATAAAATCAACCCTCTTTTTACTAACTTTGAACGGGTGTTTTTAGGTCACACAGATGACCTGTGAATGCTGATATTCAGAGAGCATCAGAGATTCAGGGATTTCCAATATTCTCTTGTTCTTTGTTCACTCATGCACCACCTTTGCTCCTGGCTTGCTGAGAAGTGAACTCTCATCCAACTGAAATGCTGTGATGGAATACATTCCAGAAACATACCAGACTCTGACCATGTTCTGAAATCATTGATCACATCCTGCAGATCTGTGGTGTTGCTCTGTTTTCGGTGTACAAAGACACTTAAACACGAAGAAAGAGTAAGTTCTCTCTCAGAGCATCTCTTGGTCTCCTGGCTGTTTGCCTCTAATTAGATCAGCACTGCCTCCTTTGTTTCTATGGCGACACCTGCAGTTATCTCCTCTGTGGTTTTCTCTCTCGAAGCATCTCCCCATCCCATCCTTCATTCATCTCTTTATCTCTGGTGCATTGTGCTCGTCATATGCTATATTCTCTGCCTCCCCCTGCCCCTGCTGTTAGCTCAGTGATGCTTCATGAGGACCTGCAGCTTATGATGCTGATCTCACAGGGAAACTCGTGAGAGCCGGGGTGGGTGGAGGACAGACTGAGGTGGAAGACTTACAGTTTTTTCTGAAATCATTTTGTCAGGCAGGAACCTCAACATCTGAAAGCATCAGCTATTTTTGTATAGGCCCTTTCAGCTTCAAATAAACAGAACTTTAAGAGTAGCCCTTTCACACTGGAGCTCCAGTGTTCATGTTTTTTGATTACTGTGGGTTTGCAATTGTTAACATGATCACCATAATTCCAGCAGATTCTGAAAGAGAAAAGCGGGTCGAAACGAGGTCAGTTGAATTTTTTGATTGGTCAAACCATGTAACGCTAGGTTCACACTGGACATGGAAGCCCCACGTTTAAGTGTGCACGGCCTCCGCTTCACACCAGACACACATTTTTCCACGACGGTCAACAGGTGCTTCTGCTAGAGCTTTTTTTTGCTTTTGCCATCATGGGGTAATATTTTTAGGTTATAAACTTACCCATGAACAATAAAAAAAACAATGAAAAAGCTCTAGCAGAAGCGCCTGTTGACCGTCTCCACTTCTGCGTCGTGTAAACCCAGCGTAGGTCCCACCTCATGATCTGCTGCTCCAGTAATGATAACAGTCCTGTTCTCCAGCCCCGCCCCTCTGACTGGACTTTAACATTCAGCTGTGGGTGGAGTCAGCCTCCAACTTCCCTGTTTGGTTACCCTTTAAATATCTATGGGTCTTGTTCACGCCTGAGGGAAGGTCAGAGGGTGAGATGGGAAGGCGGCTGGCAGTGGCGTTCGCCAGTGAGGAGGGAATAAATGATTTTCAGTCTGCTTGTCTTCTTTTGATGCAGCATTTCAGCGTTTTCATCAGAGTTGTCTGCAGTGTCAGGGTCAGAAACCTTTTTTGTCCTTGCTGGAGTAGTTCACATCTGATGTGCTCGAGCAAATAATGACTCACATTAGTGCTGGGCGAAAATTTTTGTATCACTGTATCACAATAACGATATATATCACAATATAAAACAATAAAGTATATTCTCAGTTATTAAAAAAGCTCTCGCTAGTTTTACTTTGAAAACAGGAAGCTTCACTGAGACTTTATTTTGAAGATTTGTTTACTTCCAGTGACAGTAGGACCGCTCATTCGGCTTTGTTTTAGTTGATACATTAAAATCCAACATTATTCTGTATTTCAGAGCAATGAATATTTTACTGCATGATAATTTACTAAACTCTAGTGTATTTAGAAACATTGTGACTCAGAGATCTTGGTCATCACAAAATTCATACTTGAATCTTCTGGATCAGATCGTGAGAATCTGAGTTCTTAGATACTCGTTTCAGTCCCGTTCCACTGCTTGGTGTTTCTCTTATTTTTTGTAATCTCATATGTTCATTTTCCTGGACTTTCCTTGAGTGATAGAAGGTTTGTTGTGTTAGCATCGGTGCAGGAATAGCCTCCTAGCATAGTTTACATATTACTGTCTTCTGCTCATCTTGAATCTAAAATGCAACCAAATCACAGACGTTCCCTCTTTAGCTGAAAGTTCTTCTTCGTGGTCCGTCTGCATCGCTGTATCTGTCTGCTTCAACTCCGAGGAAACAGCTTCAAGCTCTTCCACATCCATCGTTCTGCACTCGTGTTAACCTAAAGCCTGTCGTAAAACTCCTGTAAGTGTGAATCAAAGAACGTAAAGCAGCTTTATGCTAAAAAAAAAATCACAAGACAGAGTTTCTTTGAGAAGAATTTCTTTTTCATTTGACGTTATTTTCACTTATATAATTTTTTCTGAACACACTGACGAGGTTCAGACCATTTAATGAAATATTTGACATAATTGATCAAATTTGGTTATGAACAATATAAACGATAGAAGAGAAATGACATGATAGACACTTTTCTATTGATATGTATTGTCATATCTCCCAGCACTACCACACTGACTCTAAAAGTCAAAGGCAAGGCAAGGCAAGTTTCTTTATTTCATGTACAGAGACAATTCAAAGTGCTTTACATAAAACATTAAAAGAAACAATCAAAAGAAATAGTAAAAATGTCATTCATCATCATTCAAATCATTAAAATAAAATTAAAATAAAGTAAAAAGATTTTAATTTAAAACAAGCATAGATAAACAGTGCGGACGTAAACTTTTGAATACATATTAATCAAATGCAGCTGAGAACAGGTGAATCTTTAACCTGGATTTAAATACACTGAGTGTTTCAGCAGATCTAATGTTTTCTGAAAGTCTGTTCCAGATCTGTGGTGCATAGAAGCTGAATGCAGCTTCTCCATGTTTAGTTCTGACTCTAGGAACTGATAAAAGACCGGATCCTGATGACCGGAGAGGTCTGGCTGGTACATACTGGGTCAGGAGGTCAGTCATGTATTTTGGTGCTAAACCATTCAAAGCTTTATAAACCAGTAACAGAACTTTAAAGTCTATCCTCTGACAGACAGGTAACCAGTGTAAAGACCTCAGAACTGGACTGATGTGGTCTACTTTCTTGGTCCTTGTGAGAACCCGAGCAGCAGAGTTCTGAATAAGCTGCAGTTTCCTGATGGATTTTTTTGGTAGTCCTGTAAAAACACTGTTACAGTAATCAAGTCGACTAAAGATGAAAGCATGCACTAGTTTCTCCAGGTCCTGCTTAGACATCAGATCTTTAATCCTTGAGATATTTTTGAGATGATAATAGGCTGATTTAGTGACTGCCTTAATGTGTTTATCAAAATGTAGGTCTGTGTCTATCACTACACCCAAGTTTCTGGCCTGGTTGGTAGTTTTTAGTTGAATAGATTGAAGCTCTGTAGTGACGTCCAACCTTTTTTCTTTAGCCCCAAAGACAATAACCTCAGTTTTGTTTTTGTTTAATTGAAGTAAGTTGTGACACATCCAGTCATTAATGTCCTCAGTGCATTTACCAAGAGCCTGTACAGGGCTCAGAAACAAACAGATCACCCCCTCAGAACCACAGTTCAGATGTCTTTAAACAGAGACACTCACATTAGAGCAGGATTGAAGGGCAGACCGCTCAATCTCATCCTCTTTGCTCGTGTGTCACCTGCACCACCAGCATGTTGTGTTCCCAGGTTCCTTGTTGCCTGTGTTCACTTCCTGGCCTGGTTTTGTGTTCTTGCTAAGTTGCTGAAGCCTGATTTTGCTTTTGAAACTAAGAGTTTTCTGGAGGAAAGGACTAAAAACAAAACAAAAGATGTTACCAACCACTGTCTGACATACGCTGTGCTGCTGAAACTATTCTGCATTTACTTTAGTTCTTCTGCACCTCCAGCCTGAAAGAACCCCACAGAAATTCAGGTTCTGAAATCCTAACCTTTTCCCTAAACATAGTTTTCTTTCATTGCTGGTGCAGGAGCGGCTGTTGTTTTGGTCAAAGCTTTGTCACCATGACTACCATTGAAAATCACCACTTTATTCTTTTGTGAACCTGACTTTGTGCAGTTATTTACTCTTCTGCGTCTTCAATGGCGTTGATTCATAGATATAAACTTTCATATTTATGATCCTAATTTTGAAAATCACAAAAAGAATAAATTATTGTGTGTGAAAAAAGGAGGCACCTCTCAACTGGAAAAACAACTTTAAAACAGCATGGAAGTGCTATCCTTCCATCTTAATTCAACCTTTTAGCACCTGAGGCGTCGTCAGTGACGCTCATTTTTTAACATACTGTAACTTTTCAACTGTTAACATGATCAGCTCCAGTAGATTCTGAAGGAGAAAAGCGGCTCAATGAGCCAAATTATGTTGATCGCGTTACCAATTTAAAAATAACAGTAAATCAAAGAACATAAACTCTGGAGCTCTGGTGTTAATGGGTTAAAGGGTCTATATCATGAAAAATAAAGTGTTTTATACTGTTCATTCCTCACAATAAAGAACCCCAAAGCGCTATTTTGATTCATACACGCATTTCCTCTAAAAACCTGAGCACCAGCCCCTCCTAACTAGGGCTGCCACAATCAGTCGATTAATTGATGACTAACCGACTATTAAAATAATTGACGACTAAATTAATAGTTAATTAGTTTGTACTTTATATTATACGGAGTCAGAGTGTTGTAAAGTTGAAACTTAAAATGGCATTCTGCTAGCTGTTTGCACTATTTTTACATTTATTGGGCAGTTATTTAGGCTATTTTGGAGTTTAGCTAACATTCCAGCTACATGCTATCTGTTTTGGCTAATTCAGGGTTTTTTTTAGGTTGTTTTGGAGTTTAGCTAATATTTTAGCTGGTTATCAGCTTCAGCATTTGCAGCTATCTGCTTTAGCGATTTCAGCTATCAATGTCAGTGATTTTAGCTATCAGTACTAGCATCTTCAAATTCAGCTTACAGCATTCACACTAGAATTATCTCAGGTAATGCTATATGTCTAGACTTTAGTTAGTTTAAATCTGGTTAAGATGTGTGCTTTACATCCAGTTGGCACACGACTCGATTAGTCGACCGATTGGAAAAAATAATTGGTGATTAGTCGACTATTAAAATAATCGTGTGTGGCAGCACTTTTACCAACCCACGAAAACGAGCGGGTCCTCACATTGTGATGTCATGGAGTGAGAACAGCCCCTTCCAGGAAGAGTCTGTGCTGCCAGCACCGCCCCCAGGCTAACACAAACACCCCCTTTCTCAGCGGAGAAAGCAAAATGCTTTCATTTTACAAGCACACTATGCACATCCATCTTTGCAAAAGTTGGGATGTTTGTTTTTATGGGTAAAAAGCAGACAAGAAGCCAAGGTCAGCTCTAGGATAAGGGGTGAAACCCGCAAGGAGCCAAAGGCGGAGCTTCAGAGATGAAGGCGTCTTACTTCTGGGTAGGAAAAGGAGCTTGAGAAAACTCATATTTCATTAATAATTCATTCTTTAGTGTGCCAAAGATAATATATTCTATATATGGACATAGTTTACTCTGAAAGGCTTAAGAAGAGAGTGATATAAGCTCTTCATGTTTGGAGAGTTCCTCACAGACATGACTGTGAGAGGATCACCTGTTGTTGGCTGCTCCTGCTAAACACTGCGAAGATGAGTGCTCTGCTGTTCACCTCTTCAGACCTCATGGTCAGTGACATCTGTTAGTTTGTCCAACAACAGAAGTTATAAGCCCACCATCCACATATAAGGTGCGGATCACAAGGACGCAGACTCACATGCACACATACAGAGTTCTGACGCAGTCAGGATGCGTTCAGCCTGAAGACGTCTGTGGAAAAGAACACTCCATCACGGTGCCATTCTGCCTCATCTCACAGCGGCGTAGCCTGGAAGCTCCATTACCAGCAGGCTGCAGCAGGTGGAGTGGAAAACAGTTAATTATCCCAGGCTGAGCTGCATTAGAGATGCGCAAAGGCACACACGTGCATGCATGCAGGTGAATACTGCGCACACATTCACCAACACAGAGTCATACACACAAACTGGAGGATTGTGAAGACGCTCATCAAGAGATGCTGGAATCTTATTTTACACTTTTTATGGAATGAAATCAGAAAAGCATTTCTGAGGTCAGATTTGCAGGTAAAATATTAGGCACATTTATGTGGAAGTTAAGTTGTTTTACTTACAAATGAAAAAGACTGAAAGTCAACTCTTCTTAGGTTTTGCAGAGAGCTGCAGCTCAGCCTGACAGCTGCACCCTGTGAATTTACCATGCTGCTATTTAGAGGATAGTGCAACTCAACAGAGTTTCTCTCCTAATTAATTTATGATCCTGCGAATAGTAAGAACCTGTTAGGTTCTGCTGCAGGAGACCGACTGGGTATTTCTGGTGAATGTCTCTCACTGTGGGCATGCACTTCTATGAAAATTTTAGATCTCTCCATGATTTCTAAATTGAAGGACTTGCAAGCCAACAGGGTGTTCACATACTTATTAGCCTTGCTGTAAAAATGCTTCAAGAACTGTTAAAAACACCAAAGACACCATTTTCATTGGAGTGGGTTTTTAAGGGCGTATTCAGACTGGACACATTTGGTTCTCTTAAAGCAGGAGTATCAAACTCAATCACACAAGGGACTAAAATCCAAAACACACCCTAGGTCATGGGCCGAACAGGATAAACATTTATTAAACACTCTAAAACTACATTATTAAAAGTTTAAAAACACAACTTTTTAACATAATTATGAACTAGATATATAGCATTACCTGTGATAATGCTAGTGTGAATGCTGTAAGATGAATTTGGCTGCTGAAGATGTTGGTGCTGATAGCTGAAGATGCTGAAATTGATGGATAAAAACGCTGAAGCTGATAGCTAAAGATGCTGAAGGTGATAGCCAGCTCAAATATTAGCTAAATGCCAAATTAGCCTAAAACACAACAACAAAAAACTAGCATGTAGCTGAAATATTAGCTAAACTCCAAAATAGCCTAAAAAATCTTAGTAAATGCCAAAATAGTCTAAAAAGCAGAATGCCCATTTTAAAAACGTTAAAACTGTAACTTTTTAACATATTTATGAATAATAAAAACTACTACTTCCAATAGTGGAAGTAGATAAGACACATGACCGAGGTGAGCGTTGTGACCTGTATTTAGGGTGAGTCATAAACAAAGGTGGTACAGGGAATCTGGTAGTTTTCCTGAATCAAACATCTATCAAAATCAGATAATAAATGAAGTGGCAAATGATGGGGGTTAGGGGACCCCTGCTGTTGACTACTCATTTCATAACCTTTTTGATTTGGTCTTAAAATCAGATTAACCCTTTAACACCGGAGCTCCAGTGTTTATGTTGTTTGATTTACTGTCATTTTTTAATTGTTAACATGATCATTCAAGTAGATTCAGAATCTACTTCAATTATCGTATTAACAATTAAAAAGTTACAGTATGTTAAAGATTTTGTGTTGATTTGTGTTCAAGCGTCACATAGTGTGACTGATGTAAGGGACGATTCAAACCATGACATGACCTAAACCATAGCATAACAGACAAAAAACAAACGAAAGTTCACAATACACACTTCTGGATTTATTTGACTTACTTGCAGTATTTATTTGTAGTAACAAATGTAGTGTGTTGTTGATGGAGTGAATTATGATTGTTGGCTTCTATTTGATCAGTAGAATTTGTCACAAAGGGAAGCTTTAGCTGTATTCACGTCTGATAACTGCATGTCTTTGGATGCATTCTAGCGAGCTCCGCTGTAGCATTCTAGCGAGCTCCGCTCCATTATTCTAGTGAGCTCCACTGTAGCATGCTAGTGAGCTCCGCTGTAGCATGCTAGTGAGCTCCACTGTATCATGCTAGTGAGCTCCACTGTAGCATGCTAGGGAGCTCCGCTGTAGCATTCTAGCGAGCTCCACTGTAGCATTCTAGCGAGC
>NC_050520.1:11842611-11910649 GCF_002922805.2 Oryzias melastigma
TTGCCACTAAATATTAGACAAGCCACTTCCCTGTCCATTTTTAAAACTAGACTGAAGACTCATTTTTATAGCCAGGCTTTTATTCACGAATAAGATGTTGCTCTGATTTTACTTTCAAATTTTATTGTATGTTTTTTTACCTTCTGTGTGTTCTTTTATCGTGTTCTTACCTTTTATTATGTTGCTTTTATATTTATTCACTTATTTTATTACATTTGTTTTATTACGCTTTTTAGTTTTTAATGTTCAGCGCTTTGTTTCAATTTTAAAATTGTGTTAAAGCGCTTTATAAATAAAGATGATGATGATGATAAATAGGAAAATACACGTCTGAAAGCAGCGCAACCAGGGAGACAGCAATGAAAGGACGAAGACAGAGCATTTGGAATTATAGAATACGTATTCACGGAAATAAATAATAATTAATATCAGTCTGTGATTCAGATATTTTTAGGCCAGCAGAGAAGGCCTTGCAGGCCCTGACGGCCCACCACTGGTAAAATACAAGCAAACTCCGCTGTAGCATGCTAGTGAGCTACTCTGTAGCATTCTAGCGAGCTCTGCTCCATTATTCTAGCGAGCTCCGGTGTATCAAGCTTGAAAGCTCCTCTGTAAAATACAAGCAAACCCTGCTGTAGCATGCTAGTGAGCTGCTCTGTTTCGAGCTAGAGAGCTCCGGTGTATTGAGGTAGCGAGCTCTGCTCTAGTGAGCTAGCGAGCTCTACTGTCCACCGGGTAGCTGGCGTGTAGCAAGATAGCCCACTGAGTCCACTTAAGTCAATGTGGGCAAACACAGGAGGAACTACCACGGAAACTGCAGACAAACCCACATTTGTGGTCTACATTTTCTGCCCACTTTAAAACTGTATGGGGCCACTTGGACTTGCTGGCTGGGTAACCTGAAGAAGGTTCGGACGGTTGGGTGCTGATCCATCTGTTCTGATGCACTCAGCGCTGCATCCAGACTGCAGCTGAAACTGCCGTAGAAGTCGTGGTCCCACAGCGGCGAGGGTTGGATGAGATCTGCACGCCCACTATCCTCACATCTGCAGTGAGACGAGCAGCAGAGCTGTGGGTGTGTCAGGTTTTGTCTATTTCTGCTGCTGTTCTGCTGTTCTGAAGAAAATGTTTCACAAAAAGCTTGGATCTCCATGCTGACCCTGGTGATGAAGAAAGCCTGCAACATTATTATTATTATTATTGAATGCCAAGATAGTCCAAGAAGCTAGCTGAATGCCAATTTTTAAAACTTTAAAACTTTTTTACATAATTCCGAATAATAAAAAAGCAGGAATATTATTCCAGAATAAATCAAGTTAAACCTTAAATAACTTTCAATATTTTACTCTCCATAAAAACATATTTTGTCAAAATTATAAAAGTTAGAAATGAGCTCAAGTTAATCAATCAATCAATCAATTAAACTATTTGTTGAGCGCTTTTCATGTACTTCTGTACAGCCCAAAGTGCTTTACAAGTTAAAAACAAATTAAAAAGAAAAACATATTTCAGCAAAGAACCACAAGACAGAAATCAGAATATCCACCCCATTAGGACAAGAACAACATTATGTAGAAACAAATAAAATGAAAACATCAATTAATCATAGGTTAAAACCAAGACTAAATATTAAAACAATCTAAACTCTAGAAGGTTTAAAGTGAAATCATTAAAAGCTTTACTAAAAAGCTGCGTTTTTAATTTTTTTATAAAGATCTCCACAGTTTTACAGGCTCTCAGATCCTCAGACAGGCTATTCCACAGGCGAGGACCAAGACACTGAAAAGAAGCCTCGCCATGAGTCTTGGTCCGAGTTCTAGGGATGATTAATGTCGTAGAGCCTGAGAATCTGAGAGCTCTTGGTGGTTCATATGGACTAAGGAGATCTAGTAAACACAAAGGACCTGAACCTTGGCAATATTTTTTAAATGAAAGAATGCAGTCTTTGTTACATTAAAATATGCATCTTAAAATTGAGATCAGCATCAAAGACTACTCCAAGGTTTTTTGCTGAGCTTGTCACATCCATGCCAAAGTTTTGACATTTCAGTCTGGCTCTCTCTCTGTCTGCTTCCGGACCAATGATCATTATCTCTGTTTTGTCTTTGTTAAGCTTTAAATTTTTTTGCTGCCATCAGGTCTTTTTAAAAGTTTGCTTGTTGCAGTAGGTTCATCAGGAGACACGGCAACATAACATCGGGCCATTAATAACAATAAAATAAAATTACTTGGACTACCAGATCCGGCCCCCGGGCCTTGACTTTAACACGTGTTCCAGAAGCTGCTTGGTGTTCAAAGGTCTCCTGATCCACTGCACCACCAACATTTCCTGTGTGGTTTGTTGCTGTGATTGTTTCTGCTGATGCGTTTTTGGAAGATGTGGTAGAAGCATGAAGATGCATGTGAGTTTAAACTGATCTTGTGTGTGCAGGATCCTGGCCACTGTGGGGGCAGACTTCGACCTGAGAACACTAAGGGCAGTGAGAGTCCTGCGGCCCCTCAAACTGGTCTCCGGCATCCCAAGTAAGTTCTCACAAAACATCCAGAACCAGCTTTGTGCTCCAAAAAGGCTGTATAAAACCAGTGGAAAAGTCTTCAGGTCAGAGTTTTTAACTGGGGAAATGGTGCAAAAAGAGAAACAAAAACCACATATTTCCAAGAATGTTACAATACTAGTATTGTAGTGTGTTACAGCAGTGGATTGTTTTTACAACGCGAACACAGAGACAATTAGATTCCCTTCCATGATTTAATGGGAGAAGCTGCAGACAAATACAGTCACAATTTATACTGTGTCAGCACTGTCATGAGGAGCTTCTTCATTTAGCCAGAAACGGCGGAGAATCTTTTTGACCTGAATAAGCCACTCAAACTCAACGACGTCTGGATTCATGAGCCACAAAATCTGAGAGATGTTTGCTGCGCATGTCCAAAGCCAATGCACAGAACACTGCTGCAGTCCTTTATTAAAAATAGTTAAACATTTTCTAAAAATAATCTAAACATCAAATGTCACACATTTCCCCCTAAAACATTTATAGATTCCTTTTTCCTAAATCTCAACCCAAAGGTTTGGAAGAACTTGCATTAATCAATCGAGAGGCTAACCCATGACTTCCTCCATGTGTAATTTGCAGCGTCCTGTCTCTTCACCCTCTCATTCTTTTCCCTTCAGGTCTACAGGTTGTCCTAAAGTCCATCATGAAAGCTATGGTACCTCTGCTGCAGATCGGCTTGCTGCTCTTCTTTGCCATCCTCATGTTTGCTATCATCGGCCTCGACTTCTACATGGGCAAATTCCACCGCGCCTGCTTTAGGACAGACACAGGTGAGCTGAAGGGAACCAGCAAAATCTCACTCAGGAACGGGGAGAGCCTTCAGTAGTTGACAGTCGGACGGATGGCCGACTTGTAAGGGAAAATGAGAACAAAGAAAAGGAAAAGGAACACAATAAGACAAAAGTTAGTGTTTTTTTTACCTTCTGTGTGCCTCAATGGTAGGTGATGTTAATGTTAATGATGTTAATGATGTTAGTGATGGTTAACCCTCTTGATGGGATATCTCCACCGACTGTCCTGGGATGACACGTAGATTCAAAACAAACAAATTAAATAAACCCTATGTAAAAATGTACAAAGTAAACGACTGTGCTTCAGAAACAACCAACAAAGTTGTACATGCTTTATCAAGTAGAGCTGTTCTTTCTGTATTTACTAATAATCCACAAGCTCTCAACACAAAAACTACACAAACATGAAAATTTACTCTGCCCCATGAAATGAAAACATTGTTTCAACCAACCCCAGTCTCCACTACAATGGTTGGCAATAATGTTTAGAAAGGATGCCACAAAGTTCAGCTGTTTTGTGTTTTAGGAGCCCATATTCCAGCTGGTTTCACTTCCAGAGCGTGATCAATAAATGCATGATCCATACATAGAGCCCGAGGACAGACTTCAAAACTTGAGTAGTAATGAGTGAACTGGAGAGTTTTGAACGTGGAAGCCTGAAACGCAGATGTACAACTGTTTACATGAACAATTCTTTACACCACTTTAAGTCTGAAACGATCCACGGGTGCACTTGTCAAACATGTCAAACTAAATTCTATATTCATATTTTTTGCAAAAATGTACACTTAATAATTTGTGCAAAATTGTATCTTTACGCTGACAGTTATCTTACCGCTTGGTTTCATGCAGCTTTTCATGGTGCAGCTTTGTGAGTTTCTGCGGTGGGTGGAGACATCAGCTCTCATACTCTGTTCAGACTTCTGACATGGTTTGGTTAAGGTGCAGGTGAAGCTGTCCAAACACTTTCTGATTAACTACGAGTTATATTTTTATGCATACACCTCTTCCCGCAACTGTTTCAGGGGGTGGAGTCAGCCACTTTACTCCACCCATTTTTCCTAACTCCTATAGGAAGGAGGCCTGAAAGTTGAGGTTTCTAAGGAGAACGGCATGTTTGAATCTTCTGCTGTACGTTGGTGTTTCTCTACAGCTGACGGTGTGTTTGTGCTTGTAGGCGAACAGGCAGCAGATTTCCCATGTGGCCTGGAGCCTCCTGCGCGTACCTGCGGCAATGGCACCGTCTGCAGGGAGTACTGGATCGGACCTAACTTTGGGATCACGAACTTTGACAACATCCTCTTCGCCATTCTCACTGTTTTTCAGTGCATCACCATGGAAGGATGGGTGGACATCCTCTACGACGTGAGTCTTTCTGTTAGGATCCTTGGTACCATCAGCGGGTAACACGACAGGCTGGATCTCTGCTCGTTCTGTTCAGTAAAAGGGATGGTTCTGGTCTTTACATGTCCATACATCATTTACTTCATGGCAACAGTTTAAAAGATTCTACTTTAGTGGGGAAAAATGACTAAAACAATCAGACCATAAAAATTAAGGCTAACATTACTGTTAAATTTTGATCTGCAACCAAGCACTAAAACAGACGGAAATTCATATTGGCCACACCTAATATTTGTGACCAACACGCAGAATGATGCATTGCTTGCATGTATTTTAACCCTAACCATAACCCCACCCTAATTACACGTGAATAGTCACTCCCAAAAACTAAAGACACTTGAGATATTTCAGGCCTGATCCCCCACAGACCAGAACGACACAGCAGGAAGACTCTAAAGCTGGTTAATACCCTTTGGGATAAAATTACTCATCATTATGCTTCTCACATAACATCACCATGGCAACCCCAGCAGCATAAACTCTGTTAAAGTAGAGGGATGGATGGTCTCACCAGAGCTCAAATGATGGCAAACACTTGTGAATGAAAGGAAACACAGGAAATAACTCCAACTGATGTGCAACCTCCAGTAAAACTGAAGGAAAATGGAGCCTCTGCCTGCTGCAAATGTAAACCTGTAAGCTAATTACTTTGGTAAGCAAGGCAAGTTTATTTGTATATTGTGTATTGTATACATATTATAGTGTATATAGAGACAATTCAAAGTGCTTTACATGAAAGATTAAGAGAAACAATCAAGAGAAATAGTCAGGGTGTGATTATTAAAATAAAAATAAAAAGAAAGACAAGGAAGAAATAAGCAGTGATGGTCTTTGACCTTCAGTTTCCTCTGCCAAAGTCGTCCTCATTAATAACAGTTAACTACACTGAACAAAAGGCAACACTTTTGTTTTTGCTCCCATTTGTCCTAACATGAACTCAAAGATCTGAACCGTTTTCTTCAAACACAAAAAAAAAATCAGTGTGTCCCAAACATTGTTATCAAATCTGTCTGAATCTGTGATAGTGAGCACTTCCCCTTTGATGTGATAATCCAGCCCACCTCACTGGTGTGCCGTATCAAGATGTTGATTGGACAGCATGGTTATTGCACAGGTGTGCCTTAGGCTGGCCACCATAAAAGGGCACTCTGAAATATACCATTTTGTTTTTTGGGGGAGTCTGACTCAGAAGACCAGTCAGTATCTGGTGTGACCACCACTGCCTCATGCAGTGCAGCACATCTCTTTCACATAGTTGATTAACACTAGTTTTTCATGGGATTGAAACTTGTTTTTTGTCTGGCAAATGATATTGTCCAGAATCCTGCTGGGAAGCTGCCAGTAGTGGGAGCGATTACTGCGCGCTAGACCACTCATGCGGTTGGAGTGCCTGTGGTGCGTTCAGTGACTGCATAGATGTTATACAGGCATTGTTGTGACTCGAGATTGTCATAAAACTCCTTTACCTTTGCCAGACAAAAGTGTAAATCTGTCTTTTTGTCCTGAAGCATTAAAAAGAACACGGCTGAATATAAAAAAATGCAGCTGAATTAATTGCAGTATAAAACTAAATTATGAATTATCCAGTCGTGCCCTGAAGCCATCAGCACAATGCACTAGGTCCTCATCAAAGTCCTCACGATGTTCAAAAATGTAATCTAACTGGTTCTAGATAAAGTCTCTCTTCTCAAGGACCTTATTGATCAATCTGGATGTGTACTGCCAGCGTCTTGGCGCTACACAAGGGGAGGTGACACTTGCAGATTTTGTCCAGTGGTTGTACGCGCAGAGGTGATCTAGAGAAAAGCATGGCCATTGAGATGTGCAAAATGTATCATTTTTTTCAGTCTGGCCTCAGAGCTCATGACCATAGGAGAGTACTGGAACAATGTTTGACCGGTAAATTGAAAGATTTGGTTTCTGGCTCAGCTCTCTCTTCACCACCACAGATCAGTTCAGCGACCGCATAACAGCGGACAGCGGTCCAATCCGCCTGTTGATCTCGTGCTCTGATCTTCCCTCACTCGTGAACAAGACCCCAAGATATTTAAACTCCTCTACCTGAGGCAGGAGCACTCCACCCACCGAGAGAGGACAAACTACCTTTCTGTGGTCCAGAACCATGGCCTCAGACTTAGCGGTGCTGACCCTCATCCCAGCCGCTTCACACTCGGCTGTAAACTGCTCCAATACATGCTGGAGGTCCTGGCTCGATGGAGCCAACAGAACAACATCATCTGCAAAGAGCAGAGAGGAAATCCTGTGGTCTCCAAACCAGATTCCCTCCGGCCCCTGGCTGTGCCTAGAAATTCTGTCCATAAAGACTATGAACAGAACCGGTGATAAAGGGCTTGAGTCCAACATGCACCAAGAACATGTGAACACCTTCTTCTAATCCACGAAACACATGGACTGAATGAGCTATGTGTTTGGCAGTGCTATGAGGTCTGGTTGGTGCTTTGGTTAGACCAGGGGTCACATGCATCTGGAGCTGCAGGTTGTAGATCTCTGGGTTAGACAAAGACATGTCCCAATCTAATGTGGCTTCAAACATCTTGTCTATCAGTGGTAAATGACAAGCATTCAGCAATATAGTCTGCAATGTCTAAATCAACGTATGACCTTTCTTCCATTGTTCATTGCAGGTAATTCAAACACCAAGCAAGTATCTCTGCTTCCCAAAATGAGAAGTTAGCCAGCTCTTAGTGGTTTGAGCTTTGACCGCCCAATCAGAATGCAAAAAAACGGTATAATTGATTAAAATACCACTGGGAACAATTTTGTAATGATGCAAATATAATTGAAATGGGACTTTATTGTAACCCTAACTTAACCCAATAAAATCAATCCTTACAATTATCAAGCATCACACCCATTTCAAATCTTTCGTCTCATAACTAGAGGAAACTGATCCTGTCATGGGAATTGGAAAACCCAAAAAAGGCTCTAAGGATCATTATCTTTGATTTCTAAATCTAAAGTGTGTTCACACTAAATGTGATTTGTGTGGTAGATGCGTCCAGTTTCAGATTTAGATCAATGTACACACATGATCAGAGCTACTGTGGCGCAGTTTGAGTGTTGAGTTCGATTTGAGCATCACTATATATTTATATAGCCCAATATCACAATACATTTGTTTCAATGGGCTTCACACAGGTAATTGTACAACAGCTTAAAGTCAGTCATAAATTATAAACAATAGCTGGTTACTAAACTAAACTAAAGAGACTGAACTAAGGGCAGGAATGCCCTTAGTTCAGTCTCAAACTCAATCACACGAGGAGCCAAAATCCAAAACACACCGTAGGTCGTGGGCCGAACAGGAACAATATTTACTGAACACTCTAAAACTAAATTTTTAAAACTTTAAAATCGTACATTTTTAATATAATTATGAACTAGATATATGGCATTACCTGTGAATGCTGTAAGAGGAATTTGACTGCTGAAGATGCTGAAATTGATAGTTAAATCACTTAAGTTGATAGCTGAAAATGCTGAAGCTGATAGCAGGGTAAAATAGTAGCTAAATGCCAAATTAGCCTGAAAAATCAAACACAACTTAGGTTGCACAAAAAAGCTAGCATTTAGGTGAAAAATAACTAAACTATCCTAAAATATCCTAAAAAACATGAAAAAAGCCTAATTTATCCTGAACACCTAGCGTGTTAATAACAATAAAATTTAAATGATCTGGAGGGCCGGATAGAATGACCTGGAGGGCCGGATCAGGCCCCCGGGCCTTGAGTTTGACACATGTGCCTTAGACCCTCCTTCCCAGTAAGGAAAAACAGATTCCGAGAGGAAAAAGAAACCAGACGGAAGTTGCTTTCCTGGTGCTGCCAGCTCGCCGTATTTCTGATCGTAAACCAGTTTATTTCTGTCACAGCCTGCATTTTATTATAGGCAGTAAAACTAAAGAAGGCACAGGCAGCGCTCATTGAGTGGATCATTTTGCTTTTGATGTCTTCTGTGTTTGCATATTGATCATCCGACCCAGCTCCACTTTGTAGTTCTTCCATCATCATCATCTTTACTGAATCTGGGGACCTTGCCATGCTTGGTGCCGGATGCTGTAATGCTTTCAATGATGAATAATTTCTGCTGGGCTGATGTGATGTAGAGATGGTTCGGGAGCCTCTGGGTTGAGATCCCCCTTTCATCCATCCACTCCCCAGCTTCTACTCCTGCCTTTTGGCTCATCATCAGACAGTAAGGCTGTCTTCCTGAGCCAGTCGTGCTGCTTGCACTGAATCCTGTTGATGGGATTCTCTGATAGTAATGCCCGGAGAGGAGTGACAGCTCTCTCATTTTGATCTGGGATAAAGCTGCATCTTCTTCATGTGAGCGGCTGTCCGTCACTGCCAGGCTGTGTTGTAACCCAAGGCTGATGGGATGGGCGGTAAGCTCAGGCTGTCAGCTTCTTGTGAAGCCACGCCTACATCCTCTCAGCTGTTCACCCAGCGTTTACAGGAAGAACTTATTATTTCTGATTCCTGCAAGCTGGTTCTGCACAAAGAGTAAGGGTAATTTTACACAATTAAAAGATGTTTCTTACAGAGAGGGAGGGTCTCCTCTGTGGGAAGTTATTAAGAACCGTCACTGTAGTCTGGGGTTAACATTTCAAGCCACACCAGCAGTAAAAGCTGAGCTCCAATCAAGTTTTCCTTAAACATTTTTAAATTGTCCCATGTAGTCCATGTCCCATGTTTGGGTTCATGCACAGCTTCATTATTTGGAGAAAAAGGCATTTCAGATTAAAGCAAAGTAATCTGACAGACTGTGGGCGGATGGCAGTGAGGCAGACACGGGTGTGGCTGGAATCTCCAGGGATGGCCTGGAAGCCATCAGGATGTTGGGTTGGTATCCTAGCAACCCCTCAGCTGATGTCACATGTCAGCTGGGATCTCAGGTGAGTTATCTTCACAGAACCTCACATGTTTGGTTGAGGTGTTTGTTAAAAAGCGCTGCATCCATCTGCTCCGCTGCTCTCCTTTACCTTCACTGCTCTGCCTGCAGGCCCTTTCACCTCATCGGTTGGACTGTGTTCTTTTAATCTGACAGTGAGCTTGTGGACTTGATATGCATGGGGGGTGGGGTCTCATGCAGCAAGATTATTATTCCTAAGAAATTTTGGGAAATGCACTAATTGCCGGGAGGGAATTTAGTTGGAAAAGCACGAGATGCTTGATGGTGATGCTGTCTGAGACAATGCAGTGTGATCAAAGAGCCTTACAGAGTGCTACAGAGAGCTTTTGAAAACATTTGTTTAAGTCTTGTTGGGATTTCCTGTATATAGTCCCACAAAAGACCAATATTTGTTGATTGTTAAAGAAAAGAGACACATTTTGTAAATGAGCCCATCTCAAATGATTGGATCAATGATGTGATGAAAATCTCTTGATGTTCATTCTGTGACTCAGAAATATTCAGCTCCACAACGATTTCATACGTAGAACCTCAGACTCCTATTTTTACCAAAGGGATTTAAATTGATTTGTTTGTAAAAGCAAAATGTTTTGCTAAAAAATGCAATTCTTCTTGTGTTTGTCTTTGTTATGTTTATTTTATTATTCATCAGAGATGTGTGACGATATTGAAAACATTTGATGAATCACTTTAGCAGATTCTGCATCAAAGCAGTTTCCACTGCAATGCTGTGATCTAAAGTTGGATCTGTGAAAAGAATTCATGGTTGATTTATTGTCATGTTCAAGCTGTCACTGACATCCGAAATGATGTTCCAGAACAGGATCAGACATACAGCAGAAATACACACACACACTTCAGAGTCGACTGGTGCAGCAGCAGTCAGCATCAGAACCAAGCAGCTCCTCAGAATCACACATGGAAGACTGTGAGGTGAAAACAGATTCTGAGGAGACTTAAGCAGATTTGGATTTTGATGGTAATTGTGTGATTGCTTAGTAAGCATTCACACTACAGTGATTCTTCTGCTCCTTTTTGTACATTTTTCAGCACGTATAAACTCAATCACACTTTCAACAATTTCAACAATCTTTGTATCAAAACGTTCATCTTGTTCAGGACATTACTGCTGGTATTAATAAATATATAGTTTTGAAATATTGAGCACAATATGTCCCATAGGAAATGAATTAAAAAGTCTTTACATTTCTAAATGTTAAGTAGATTAGCAACAAACCTTTAAATATATTCATGAGCTATGTTTTCATCTTTTAGAGTAATTATTTTAAAAACTTTTATATGTTAGCAACAGGCTAACATTTTTGACTAATTTAGTTTGGATTTTTTTTAGTTTAGCTGATATTTTAGCAACATGCAAGCAACATTTTGGGCTAATTTGGAGTTTAGTTTCTATTTAAGCAACACACTAAATGTTTTGCAATATAGACATGTATTGGGGATTTTTGTACAATTTTACCACACTTTTTTCTGTAATTTGGGTCAATTTTAGCACTGTTCCATAAATTTTTTAAACAAAATATCCAGTCTTTCAGCAAATTTAACATTTTGCAAATAGTTTTTTTTAATTTTCAGCAAATCCCTTTAGCAGTTAAAGTAAATTGCGTCACCATTTTCAGCAAGAAGCTTCAGCATCTTCAGCGACTAAAAGCATTCACACTAACATTATCACAGGTAATGCAACTTTACTATTTTTGTACACTAATGACAACATACAATACATGTAGCGTTTACCAACTTTAATCGTTTTAAGGTCTAAAAAGGACATAATATTGATAAAATATAATATTATATATATTGGAAGGCTTGGTTGATGGAAACTGAAAATTTCATAATAAAAGGGGGGTGGGGATGTGCTTTTCTTCCCTTTATTCCATTTACG
Organism: Oryzias melastigma; assembly: GCF_002922805.2. Taxonomy (NCBI): domain Eukaryota; kingdom Metazoa; phylum Chordata; class Actinopteri; order Beloniformes; family Adrianichthyidae; genus Oryzias; species Oryzias melastigma. The sequence continues at coordinate 11,854,197 of NC_050520.1, forward strand.
GGTATTTCTTATTTGAAAACAACTTTAAATAATTCAAGTCAGATTTTTTTTATTTCGATCTTTTGAATGTTTTCATAGTTCCATTCAAGAAAACCAAAACATTTAAAATATTGGTACATTCTTTGAATCTAGAGCGCATGTTCAAATGGTGTACCCTTGCACTCTGTTTTTCTACCTTCCTTGAAGACCCAAAGTGCTCTACATTCACACACATTCATACACTGACGGTGGCTCCGCTGCAGAACACTGGAGCCAACCTCCCACCAGAGGTCATGTGGGGTTCAGTGTCTTGCCCAAGGACACATGGGCGGGCAAGGTGGGAATCGAACCTGCATTCTTCTGATCAGAGGTCGACCGGTCGACCACCCTACCAATGCACCATAGACGCCCCTTATGTGTGTGTTCTGTATGAGAATACTACGTTTAATGGTCGAGTGTTTTAGAAAAATACTAAACATTTGATCTTTCGGCTAAAAATGAAAACAGATGTGATCTTTGTTTTTAGAACACATTATTATTATTATCAAATAGAATCAATATTCTTATAACTTATCAAGTACACATTTGAGATATATATATATATATTTATGTTTTAGATTAGATTTTTTTCAAGCATGTAAATGGTTAAAAATAGAACATGTTAGTTCATGTTTGTGTGGAGTTTGTGCTCCCTGGTGTATGTGTGGGTTTCCTCCCAGAGTCCAAACACATGTTTCATAGGTAAACTGCTGCCTCCAAATTGTCCCTCAGCGGTGTCTCTGTGTGGCTCTGCGATGGACCGACTGTGAACCCCACCTGGACACAACCGTGGCTGGGAAAGGCTTCAGGAACCCTCATCCCGACCATGAGTTTGAGGGTTCAAAAAGGGATGGAGTTTCATCTGCCCTCAGCAGAAGGGATTGTTTTTATCCTCAAATAAACATACAAAATTTAAAACAGTCAGGTAAATTCACCTTAACACCAGAGACAAGAACTCAGTAAATGACCACACCAACAAGCAGAGTTACTTCTGCATAAGGGAGAAACAAGTACGATGGGAATGATGACATCATCCTTTTTCTCAGAGGACTGCTTGTCACCTTGCTCCTTTTATTTGAAAACACAAGAAGGAGGTTACAACATTCAAACAGAAAAACAAAGTTGAATTCATTAGGGTAATAATCTGATCAACCGTTGGAGGATTGTCTTCAGTTTTAACAGCATCATTCCTTATCTGCTAAGTACAGTGTGTCACAATCCCCTATCCTGGTTTGGAGTAGAAAGCAGATGATAAAACACAGAAAATGTTGAAAGGTATTTAAGGTTTAAGTTGATTTATTCTGGAATAATATTACTGCCTTTGTATTATTTATAATTATGTTAAAAAGTTGCAGTTTTAAAGTTTTATAAATTAGCATTCTGCTAGCTATTTTGGCATTTACTAAGATTTTTTAGGCTATTTTGCAGTTTAGCTAATATTTCAGCTACATGCTAACTGTTTTGACTAATTTAGGCTTTTATTTAGTTTTCAAGGCTGTTTTGGAGTTTGGCTAATATCTTTTTCAGCAACATGCTATCTGTTTTTTTTAAAGTTTTTTTTGTGGCTAATTTGGCATTTAGCTAATATTTTAGCTGGCTATCAGCTTCAGTGTTTTCAGCTATCAACTTCAGCATCAAATTCATCTTACAGCTTTCACAGTAGCATTATCACAGGTAATGCTATATATCTAGTTCATTATTATGTTAAAAAGTTACAGTTTTAAAGTTTTAAAAATGTAGTTTTACCGTGTTTAATAAATGTTGATCCTGTTCGCTCCCGTGACCTAAGGTGTGTTTTGGATTTTGGCCCCTTGTGCGACTGAGTTTGACACTCCTGCTCAAAAGTCTGTTTTTGTTATTAAGTAACAGTCATACATTTTACCCATTTTTAAAAAGTTGTTTATTTTGTCCATTTTGGTAGGAAAGGCCCTCTCAGATTTAGAGGCAAAGTTGTTTACCCTGCATCATCTGACTCCTCTGCGTAGGTTTTTAATCCGGACGTAAAAGTGGTTGAAAGCCATGATTGAAATGAGGTGCACTATAAAAGTCAGAACTGTGTACCATCTTTGTGTTGTGCAGCTACAACCTGTGCCTCTGGCTGTTTTCTCTTGCTTACACGTACTCTACACCAGTGTAAAAGACTCAGCCTCTCTGATTTCTCCTGCAGTGAGGGTGTGGTGTTCTGCTGAACTGGTGCTTATCGTGTGGATAACACATTGACAGGCTCCTAATGGCTTTTTTGTTGTTTTGTTGCCCCCCCCCCCGTCCACTAAGAGCTGAGCAGCTTCACCCTCACACCAGCTAATGCACCGATACAGCCGGCTCTTTGCAACCACTTCCAGCTCAAAGTTACATTACGGCAGATGACTCCGCCTTTCCTGTACAGCGGATGCAAAAATATTCAGCTCTCTGGCAACAGCTGGACAAAGATCACATGACAGTTTCCTCTATTACTGCCTCCACTTAGCTTTCTGTGTTTAAACAAACACAAGTGAGGTGCAACCAGAAGAAGAGGTTTTTACACAAAATGTCAGAAGAACAGCAGTTCTTACTTCTGAATGAACTCTTTAACACCGGAGCTCCAGTGTTTGTTCTTTGATTTACTGTAACTTTCAACCATTTTCTCCTTCAGAGTCCACTACAGTTATGTTGATCGTGTCAAAAAGTTACAGTGTGTTAAAGATTTTGTGTTTAAGCGTCACCGGTGACACTTCAGGTGTTAAACGGTTAAGAAAATCACAGTAGAATTTAATATTCTACTTAATATTCTATATAATACTTTGGAGTTCATAGGTCATATTCCCACTAGGAAGTTTGTCATGACAACAGAAATAATAAAGCATTGTAGATAACAAAGAGATTACAGGATACCACTGACAGTATATAGAGATGGACAAACCCTTTGATGTCATTCATAGGAAATGCCTTACCTCTGGTTCCAACGAAATGAGATCAGTTCAGTCACCATTTTTCCACGGTACAGGCTTTGCTATTTTGGAACCAGACGATGTTAGTGAGCAGTGATTGGTCGGTCTGCGCCATCATTTCTATGGTAAGCACCTCGCTAATCAGGAGTGAGCTTGTTGGAAAGCCACACTCCTTCCACTGAAAGCGGGCTCAAGAGAATCTGTCATTAAACGTTTTGAACATTGGAGGAGAGGCCAGCAGGCTCTACAAGCTTTTACCGAGATTTGACAGTTTATAATTTGAGTAACTTGTGATAAAGAAAATATGTCACAAGAAATAAATTATTGTAGGTTTAGCAAGAACATATAAGAAGTACCAGAACAAAAATGGTTATTCTGACCAATAGGGGTTGTCTATCTAACTGTGTGCAGTTCTAATAGACCAGGAGTATCAAACTCAATCCCACAAGGGGCCAAAATCCAAAACACACGTTAGGTCGTGGGCCGAACAGGATCTAAAACTACATTTTTTAAACTTCAAAACAGTAATTTTTAACCTAATTATGAACTAGATATATAGCATTGCCTGTGATAATGCTAGTGTGAATGCTGTAAGCTGAATTTGGCTGCTAAAGATGCTGAAATTGATGGATAAAAATGTTTAAACTGATAGCCAGCTGAAATATTAGCTAAATGCTAAATTAGCCACAAAAAACTAAGTTTAGCCAAAACATCTAGCATGTACCTTGAAAAAATAGAAAAACTTCAAAATATCCTAAAAATTGAAAAAAGCCTAAATTAGCAGAAACAGCTAGCATGAACCTGAAATATTAGCAAAACTCCAAAATGGACTAAAAAGATCTCAGTAAATGCTAAAATGGTCCAAAAAGCTACCAGAATGCCAATTTTTAAAACTTTAACTTTTTAACATAATTATGAAAAATAAAAAGGCAGGAATATTATTCCAGAATAAATCAACTTAAACCTTAAATAACTGTCAATATTTTACTCTCCATAAACATATAATTTGTCAAAATTATGCAAGTTATAAATGAGCACAAGATAACATCGGGTCATTAATAACAATAAAATAAAATGATCTGGAGGGCCGGATCCGACGTGTGTAAAAGACAGTCAGAGGATGATGCACACACAGTCAAACCAGCCCAACACCATCCGTCAATCTAACTGAACTGTTAGTTTTTCTCAGTGATTTTTCACCTTTCTGTGCATCAGCTGTGGTTTCGCTGTTTGTGTGCAGGCTAACGACGCCTCAGGGAACACCTGGAACTGGCTGTACTTCATCCCCCTCATCATCATCGGTTCCTTCTTCATGCTGAACCTGGTGCTGGGTGTCCTGTCAGGGTGAGCTCAAGTCTTAAGGCTTTCATGTCCATTTGAGTTATCTGTGCTAAATCAACTTTTGTCAGTCGTGCATGTTCTGGATGGATGGAGAAGTAGGACAGGTCTGTGCTCTAACAGGAATTTTTCTCAGAAAAGAAGGACTTCCCACATTGAGAATGATTTCCAGGATCGTACCCCACTTTCAGCTTTTAACAACTTTCTGATCTTCAGTCTTCAACAAATCTACAGCAATCTACAGAAAATGATCCTTGAAGTTACACTGTAAAATGTGAAACATTGGACCAACTAATAAAAGTTCTGTAATTTGTCACATTTAAAATATTTAGTTTTCATCAAATTACAATTTTAGGTTTGTGGTTTTCTCAACTCAGAAGCTTAAGTTGATAAAAACTAATATTTTCAAATGTAACATATAACTTATAGAACTTTTGTTGATAAATCCAAGGATTCACTTTTTACAGTGTACCAGGAAGACTTCTAGAGCCCCAACAAGCACACAGCCGTACTCTCTTCATCCACAGTGACACGACCAGCTTCTCTTCCTCGCGCCGGTCTCTGCATATTCAGACTACAGTAGTTGGGTCCTCACTCCCCATCTGATACTTCTTTGTTGCCATGGTGACGTGAAAGAGCATTTGAGGATAGCCCTCAGTCTTCAAGCAGCAGCTTTGTTTTAAAGCTGTTTAGGCGTTGGACTGTTTTTAACTAAAACTGAGATAAAGGGATTTTAACTACACGAAACATTAAAGATATTTAACTATGAGCAGAAGCAGCATGTGTTTTCATGCTATAACAGGTTGTCATCTACAGATGTAGAGCAGAAAGAACAATCCACTTTTTGAGAAAAAAGAACAAAAGCCATTGCTCTTAATATTTGGGGGGATGAAAAACACCAAACACATAACTAGAGATATGAACTAAAGAAAGCTAAAAACACTGGAGCTCAGAGGTTAAGGAGCAGAAGATGAATTTGATATTAATGAATTGATTTTTTTCAGTCCCTGTGAGGATTAAAAGGCTGATGGCAAATGTGCCTTAGCAAAAGCTGAATCCCAGAATGCTGCTGCAAACAGTGAGGAAGAACCGAAGGTTCATGAATTCTGAACAGCTCACAGGCTGAAGACTGGACTGAGCTGCAGAGAAACAGCGTCTGTGGGACGACCAGAGCCACATACAGGTGCATTCATGTTCTAGAATCATACCAATATTCTTAGGTATGGGAGGGGGGTAACTCTCTCTGATGTTTCACAAATTATAAAGCAAAGTTTGAAGAGTCACCTTAGCTAAAACGCTTCAGGTGGTTCATAAACGAGCACTAACTAGCATAGCTCAACTTGACTACCAAATACTTTCTAGTAAAACGTTTACATGACAGTGGCTGGAGAAAACTGTCCTTGAAAAGCTTCTCTGGGTCAGAGCTGTGGATGGAAAGTGACACTCTTCTGAGGAGGATGACGGCTGTTTTCTATTCGTCAGGAAAATCCAACTTCATGCTTCTGTTGTTTGGCCCAAAAAAAGATCATTTTGAGACAGAAAAATTGTTGTGCTGAAGTTTTGGAGCTTCTTAGCTACTTAACTGATTCATTTTGAGTGTTTTGATTTACAAATGAGATGTGAAGATTCCATGGTGCATTAACAGACAGGAAACATGGCAAAAGCTTTAGAGGACGGGTAAAGGCTGACCGTCCCGCCCACTTTGCTCTCCCGCCCTCTCTACAGAAGCTGTCCGATGGCTTTACAGTGAGTGGACAGGTGAAAGGTCAGTGTTGCTGTCGAGCTGGCCCATGCTGGCTCCATGTCATTGTTAAAGGCCAGCGTCTCAGCTGGAGCAGACGCAGGAGGCACAGGCACACAGGGCTCAGAAGCTGAGGAGTTCATCAAACTTTCATCCAATCACAGAGGGCCAGATTGAAGCGATCACAGGACAGTTCACACCTGAATTTATGAAACTCCCTTCTCAGGGCAAAGTTTTCCTCTGATCTCTGCCAGACAGATTTCTGAGTAAAACTGTTGGTTTTTAGGGTTTTTGTTTGTCATTTTAAAACTTTCTAAAGAAAAAAACACTGAAACGCTCAGAGCATGGGGGAGTCCAGGTGCCACAAATGTTTTCTGGACTTTATTTTGTTCTCAGCACAAGACTTGGCCCTATGGAGGACTAAAAGAGCCTAAATGAAAGAAATATAGTGCTCACAAAAAAGGAGCACTTTAAAGAAACACATTAGATCCATCAGATCTCAATATGAAGTTGGATATCTATACAAATAACGACAGGGCAGTGTCTTAGGAACAAAAGGATGCCAAGTCTTTTAATGGAAATAAAAGTTTTCAGCCTACAGAGGCTCAATTGTGTAGACACCATGAAATCAGAGTGAAATGAAGATGTGGCAGGCTAGTCCAGTTTTTCCCCAAACTTAATTTCTGCAACTCAAAATTCTTGTGTGGCCCCCACCAGCTGGTATGCTTGACAACGTGGCGGCATGCTCCTAATGAGACGACGGATGGTGTCTTGTGGCATTTCCTCCCAGATCTGTGTGAGGGCATCCCTGAGCTGTTGTACAGTCTGAGGAGCAACCTGGCGGCGCCTAATGGACCCAAACATAATGTCCCAGAGATGTTCTATTGGGTTTAAGTCAGGGGATGGTGAAGGCCATTCAATTGTTTCAATTCCTTCATCCTCCAGGTACTGCCTGCATACTCTTGACACGTGAGGCCGGGCATTGTCGTGCATTAGGAGGAAACCAGGACCTACTGCACCAGCGTAGGGTCTGACAATGGGTTCAAGGATTTCATCTGGATACCTTATGGCAGTCAGAGCACCATTTCCTAGGCAGTAGAGGTCTGTGCGTCCCTCCATGGATATGCCTCCCCAGACCATCACTGACCCACCACCAAACCTGTCATGTTGAACCACGTTGCAGGCAGCATAACGTTCTCCTTGTCTTCTCCAGACTCTTTCACGTCTATCACAGGTGCTCAGGGTGAACCTGCTCTCGTCTGTGAAAAGTACAGGGCGCCAGTGGTGGACTTGCCAATTCTGGTGTTCTTGAGCAAATGCCAGTGGAGCTCCACGGTGCTGGGCAGTGAGCACAGGGCCCACTACAGGACGTGGGGCCCTCAGGCCACCTTCATGAAGTCTGTTCCTGATTGTTTGGGTAGAGACATTCACACCAGTGGCCCTCTGGAGGTCATTCTGTAGGGCACGAGCAGTGCTCAGCCTGTTCCGCCTTGCACAAAGGAGCAGGTATGGGTCCTGCTGAGGGGTTGAGGACCTTCTACGGCCCTGTCCAGCTCTCCCAGAATAACCACCAGTCTCCTGAAATCTCCTCCATGTTCTGGAGATTGTGCTGGGAGACACATTAAACCTTCTTGCTGCAGCACGTGTGGATGTGCCATCCTGGAGAAGTTGGACAACCTGTTCAACTTCTGTAGGGTTAAGGAATCTCCTCATACTGCCAGTAGAGATAATTATCAAGCCAAAATCAGCACGAGTGGAAAACCAGCCAAAAAAGATCAAGAGGATAAACTTGAAATGACCTCCACATGTAACACCAGTCCTGTTTGGAGGGTTTTCTAACTGTTGCCACTGAAGTGCACCTGTTGTTAATTCCATGAACACCAATACAACTGAAATTGATGAATGAGGCCCTCAGCTGCTTAACCAACCAGAAAATTATCAGACAGGTTTAATTCAGTTCATGCCAGGCCCAATAAAAAAGTGTTCCTTTAATCTTTGTTAGCAGTATATATACATCATTAAATGAATAAATAAATGTGTCCTAAATTATTTAAAATAGGCATTAAATAAATAAAAGTGAAAATCAATAAATAAATGTTGAAATATATGTAGAATTAAAATATTAAAATACCCATTAAAAAGCATATTTAAATATTTCATGGACTTGCATGAACTAAGAGACAAAATGAAATAAATATTTTTAATATGAATTTATTAAATAAATGTACCATTAATCATTTAAAATTGGTATTAAATAAATAAAAGTGTCATTAAATGTGTCACTATTTAATTAAAATTTAATTTTCAATTATTTAAGAAACATTTATTTATTTAATGATTTACTGAATGATTTAATGATTTAATGATTTCTTTGTTCAGGCAGTGAGCACACCATTTCATTGAATTTGTCAAATTGTCCTGTTAAACTCAGTGGGCAGGGATACTCACATCGTGTGGGTGGGGCTAACTTGAGTGGATGTGAATGCTTTATAGGGCAGTCTTTCCTGGCATATATACTTTTGAAATTATACCTTTAAGCTCCTCAGTTTTATTGGCCGAGTAATTCTCTGAGCTGTAGGGCATTTATTGGACAAAAATAACACAAAGTCAGATATGGATGTGGTTCTTAAACCGCCAAATGGTTCCTGAGAATGGCTGTAAATACAATAATCCTACCGGGGGGAGCCAAACGGATATTCTATGTTTGTGACAACACACATGCAAACAGCCACACAGTCATTGAACAGCAGGGAGGGTGGAGATCCCTCGTTCTTCCACGCGTCTGTCTCCCTCTTTTAATAAATGAGTCTTTCAATCTTCTTCAGCCTTTTTCTTCTGTTCATGTTTCCATCTGCCCCTCTGCGCTCCATCTCATTTCCTCTCAGTGCAGCAGAGCACCGTGACAGGCCGCTCCACGGACTGCTGCTCTGAAAAAGCAATAAAGTAGAAGACGATTGATGTTTTATTAGAGGAATAAAACAAAAAGGTTGTGAAAACTGAAATACAAATGAGTTAATAACTACAGGGGAAACATTTTCAGGTTTGTGGATTTGTTGTATTTTTATGATTGTTTTATCTCTATGAAAGAACATATTCAGAACAAATGAATGTGTGTGCTCATTTGTGTGTCTGCCTGTGTGTCCACACAGAGAAACAGCTTATTGGAGGGAAAATGGAATCAGACTTTCCTCTGTGGCATCAGTCTGTTTATTGGATGGAGTGAATAGAGCTGCTAGAATGTTCTGGGGTTGTGAGGAATATGCTCCACAGTTTGGTTGGATTTCAGTCTGTGTAGTCGATTTATTGTTTTGTTTTTGGGCTCTGTTTTCCTCCTGTAACAGGCCCATCAAGTTAAGTTTATTGTCTGCTCAATCAGTTCTCAGTAAATTGAAGTGTTTACTTTTCAGTTTAGAATGCCACCATAAGGGGGCACAATCCAGTGCTTTTGTGTTCCGGTTCAAAGGCTGTTATGCTAACATTACATGGGAATCCAATGGAAAAACAAATCCAGACAAACAGACTTTCAGTTTTGGCCGTGGACAAGGCACAGGTGTAAAAAAAACTGTTGCTGAGGAAGGAGAGAAGGAAGACGGGTTTGTAGACAGAGAGAGAGAAAAAAAAGACAGGAGGGAAGAACCTAGAGTAGAAACTGGAGTAGAGTAGAAGGATGGATCTGCTGTGTTCAAGAGACCAGATGGAAAGAGAACAAGGCTTGAAGCTTGGACGCAGTTTCAAACTGTTCTATCATGGAGTGGATGGAAAGGGTAACAGAGGAGGAGTTTGATATTAATGTTCTGGAGGTGAAGAGAGAGTCAGATAAGGAGATAGGTCTGAAGATAGAGGCTGAGGGTGTGATGTGGATGTGGTTTATTCCCACAGGTAAAATGTGAGCAAGAAGAGAAGGAGAAATGCTGGAGAGGGATGGATGAAGAGGAGAGTGGTGATGGAGAAGTCTGGTGTTCAGGACAGAATGTAGAAGGACAGATGGAGGTGGACTTTACTAAAAGAATAAAGACATTTTTCCAGAAAAGAGAGGAACAAATGAGAGTGAAGGGAGGAGAACACCAGTTGATAACATGTTGTAATCTAAGAAAGATCAGAGACTGAAGTCACAGCTGAGGAGAGTTCAGTCAGACAGCAGAGCATCATGGTGTGAGGATGACTCTGGTGGTGAGGAAGATGAATACAGTCGGAGCAGAGAACCACGTGGTGAAAGCTGAAAGAGTGTTGTGTGGCTGTTGTGGAAGAGATCATGACTTTCTCCCAGATGACTGGACAGCTACAACTATAGTGATCCTGAAGTGAAGAACGCAGAAATGGAAACTTGATGATAGAATGAAAAAGTTCTGGAGTTTGTTGAGAGGAAAAGGTTAGCTAAGAAAAAGTAGAACTCTATGAGGACAGAAGACAACAGACAGGGATGCAGAGATGCAGCACAAGAAGAAGGTGCCAAACGCCAAACCAAGGCTGGATGAGGACTTAATGACAGGTTGAACACTAATTCTAATATCTGTGTACAAATGAGAGGAACTGAAGTGGAACAGTGCAGGAGACAGGAAGCAGAGATGAAGATGCTGAGGTTCTCTTTGGGAGAGATCAGGAATGAATCCATCAGAGGATCAGATCATGGTAGATGTTCTGAAGATCAGTGCAGGGAAGCAGATGGAGATAATTTGGATTTGTTGAGATAATGTTGGTAAAAAGATGCTGAGGTTGAAGAAACCAGGAAAGAGGTCTAGAGCAGGGGTGTCAAACTCAAGTCCTCGAGGGCCGACGTCCCGCTGGTTTTCCAGAAATCCTGCCTTATCTGCTGCTGATCACCTGGATCAGGTGTGTTTAGCCAATAAGAAGCTTCTCTGGCAGCTTGGTTGGAAAACATGTAGGACACCAGCCCTCCAGGGCTGGAGTTCGACCCCTGTGGTCTAGAGGAAGACCAAAGAGGAGGATCATGGATGGATGTGATATAGGTGAGGATGCAGAGCTGAGGGCTGGATGGAGGATTCACTCTGCCCACCACCATCACCACCAGGAAGGGAGCAGCAAGGCTTAGTCGAGTGTTTTAAAACTCCACTTTAGACCTTTTTATTTAGAAGAGATTTTAGCTGGCTTCTTTTTTTGATGGTTTCTTACTTGTGTTTTACTTAAATTGTCAGAATATGTTTGTTAGAATTTACCTGCTTTGAGTTCTACTCTGTCCTAGACAGGGGGAGGTGTCTTTTTTTTATTTATTTTTTTGAAGTAGGAAATGGCCTAATATAGTGAGGCAAAAATATTTGTCATGGAAGGAATCACACATCAATATGTGGTTGGAGTCATCTGGACCTCAAAGAGTGTGGAAGGGTTAATTTATTATCTTGAAGAATTACAAGAATCTGGAAAACGTCCCCTGCACTATTCAGTACCAGCTATTTATGTCTGAGTCACACTAGTGGAAGTTTGGATGAAGATATTCTGATCTATTTTAGGTCAGAGAATCAGATCGTTCAAGATGAACCGATATCAAATTGTATTGTCATCCCCAAATTATGGTATAAATCAGCCTGTTGTTAAAATAGTAGATAAAAAGTTACACACCTATTTTCACGAGTTTTAAAGAAGTGATCATGTGTGTAAAATTGAGCCAAAAATCAGAAAAAGCATCAATGAAGTTGAAACATTATACATATTTTTTTAGATCCTGAACTCTTTTTCTGGGCTTTATGATCTTTGACATTCACCTAAAAACCTTCTTGTTTCAGCTATATGAAGCTGGTAGTGGGTTTCTATGCTGTCATTTTACATTTTTAGGTTTCAATTATGTTTTTTTCTTGGATTTTTCTTATTTTGTTATAGGTGTTTGGGATTTTGCGCTTTGTGATTTATTTTTAATGAGATGTACTGAAAAATATACTTATTATTTACTCTTTTGCATGTTCTTCAGTGTGAAGAGACGATTTCACAGGTTTTCAGAGCTTTGTCTGTGGTATTCTTTAAAGAGAGCAGTGAGACTGTGGTCATCCCAGACCCAAAGTCATGGTCACAGTGATTGATTGTTGATAACTTGAGGAGTGCAGTACCAGCTTTCCCATTTCAGCTGCTGTCAACATTGTTTTTTTTGTCTTGTTTCCCCGATTTTCAGGATAAACAATGAACATTTCTTTTTTCCTGTGACTTTGTCAGAGAGTTTGCAAAAGAGAGGGAGCGTGTGGAAAAGAGGCAGGAGTTCCTGAAGCTCCGTCGACAACAGCAGATCGAGAAAGAGCTAACTGGATACCTGGAGTGGATCTGCAAGGCAGGTCAGAACCTTAAGCAGGAGTTCAAAGGCTCCCAACAGCTGCAAATCCTAAAACACCATTTCCCTTTTTAACATGGTCCATCAGTTTGAGTTCAAGTGAAGTGTTTGTTTCACAGAGGAGGTGATGCTGGCTGAGGAAGACAAGAACGCTGAGGAGAAGACGCTGGACGGAGCGTGGTACAAGAAGAAACAGAGCAACTCTGGTGAGGACTGCCCCTGCACATCACATCACGACTCCTCCCCCCTCCAAAGACTGAGTCTTATTCCCTCACACTTTTGACCTCCAATTTATTTATAGTGTTTTCTTTTCATTGTTATATTGGGCAGGTTGGGTGCATCAAAATAGCAGGCACCAGGCAAGTTGTGTTTCACAAATTATTGAAAAAAATGTTATAACCTAGACTGAGTTGAGGGTAGAGAACTATGAGCTGGGCTCTGCTCTGATCCAGAGTAAAGCAGTGCCAAGACCTTAGAGCAGGGCTAAAGACAGGCGCGAGACTTGATTTACAGTGGTAACAATCCAGTATAACACAGATGAAAGTCTAGTGCCTATAAACTGGAGACTTAATGAGGGAAAATGGCTTAAAGCTGAGTCAGAGACGGAGGTGGGAGAGAGAGAGGGCCAACCAGGAGATCAAACTCTCCTTATTCCTGCAAGAACTGAGAGGAAAAGAAAGGAAAGCAGAGTATGAATTCTGTTATTTTACAATGTAAGCTTGGCTATTCTTGGAAACATTCGAGAGAATTTCTACCATGACTGAGGCCCAAAGCGCTTTTTGTCTAGTTCCTGTAGAATGTGCTTCACAGTTTTCTGTCAATCTGAGGATCTGTGGCAGTTCTGAGAATTCTGTCACATTTCATTCATTCCAGTCCAGTTCTTCCTCTGCCACCTGCAAGTCTGACTTAAGCTCCAACTGCCACATGTCCAAACACTCAACCCCCTTTTAACCCCACGTTTCCATAATTGATGTCTTTTCTACGCGTCTGACTCATTTTGAAATGAAGTAGATGACCAGTTCTCAGTGAGTATCTGGACTAAAGCGTCCCTTCTGTTGATGTCAGAGCTGAGTGATCTCCTGCACCCTGATTCTCATGTGCTTTTAGCAGGCTCTGCATTTAAAAATAGTAATGATGATGGTAAAATTAATTCAAAGCATATTTAACCCTCTGCACACACACACACACACACACCCACCCACACACACCCACACACACACACACACACACACAAAAGTTTTGTATTTTTTTTCCAGACAACGAACATCAAAAAAGCTTGAGAAACTTAAAGGTACGTACATCACCGGCCACATTATTAGGTAAACCTTGATAGAACGAGTTTGGAACCCTTTTGTCTTCAGAACTGCCTTCATCCTTTGTGGCAGAGATTCAGCAAGAAAACGTTCCTCACAGAGTTTGGATGGAAAGAGTTGTTGATTGTACATCCACAGCCGAAATAGAGACTCATCAGACCAGACAACGTTTTTCCATCTTCTGTTATCCAGTTTTGGTGAGTCTGTGTGAATTGTAGCCTCAGTTTCCTGTTCTCAGCTGACAGCAGTGATACCTGGTGTGTTCTTCTGCTGCTGTAGTTCATCTGCATCAAGGTTTTTGAGTGTTCAGAGATGTTCTTCTGCAGACCTCGGTTGTAACCAGTGATTATGTGAGTTCCTGTTGTCTTTCTATCAGCTGGAACCAGTCTGAACATTCTCCTCTGACCTCTGACATCAACAAGACATTTCCACTCACAGAACTGCTGCTCTCTGGATATTTTCTCTTTTTCTGACCATTCTCTATAAACCCTAGAGATGGTTGTGGATGAAACAACACTCATCCCATGTTCAAAGTCACTTCAATCTCCTTTCTTCCTCATTCTGATGCTAAGTTTGAACTACAGCAGATTTTCTTGATCACGTCTACATGTGTAAATGCACTGAGCTGCTGCCTTGTGATTGGCTGGTTAGAAATTTTATTTAACAAGCGGTTGGACAGGTGTGTCTAATAAGGTGGACAGTGAGTGTTGTAAAATCTATCTTTTAAACATGGGACTCAATAGGGAATTGCTCCCTTCTACAACCTGCCTCTAGTGGTCTTTGAAAGTACTGCAACAGTGGATTCTTCATTCTCAGACTGGAGATTGAAGCTTGATTCTGACTAGGGTTGGGCACCAAAATTTAGTTCCAAGTAGGAACAGTTGTGATTTACGCGGTTCTGGAGAAACTGAGAGAAGCTGCTGTGAACAGTTCATTTCTGTGTTGAGTTTCATTGAAGATCTATTTGTCTTAGACATGTCAGTCACTTCTACTCTGTTCAGTACGTTGAAGTTCTAGACAATCCTTCTGCTCTTCCTGTCAAATAAGACCGCTGACGAGGCGAGCACGAGAGCGTGCAGCGCTCAAATGTCTGGCTGCATTTCACAGCAGGTCACAGACATTTGACAGGCCGCTGGGTCACATCAGCCAATCAGGACTCAGCTTTGGGCATGTGACGTTTTCAGTGACCCCTCAGAGTCAAGCTCAGAATCACATGTTTGACAGGCAGCGAGCAGCGAATTCACCGCGAGTTGAAAGAGGGGCGGGGCATCAGTTTGTGGCTCGGAGGTTGTGGAGCTCTGATTTAATGTGAACAGCCAGCACGTCAAAAAATGACAACACCCGAAACATCAATTTTTGACACGGAGGTCTTAGACATGCATCCATATGTGACTTGGGAAGATGTGGGTATTGGAACCGCATAAAACCCAATCGGTGCCCAACCCAGAATCTAACATGGAAAAACTAAAATCACAAGATGACTACGTGTATTGAAGGAGGTTGAGTGTTACTGAGTGAGGCAGAAACAAAACCTGAAAAAATGTACCATACTTTAACAAAATGACTGAACAACAGTCGTCCAACTTAACATGACAAAAGTAAAGTAGAGGCCGGACAGAGTCAGACACAGAGGTGAGACCTACTCACACCAAACTGCTCTCTGTCATCTTGGTTTCTCTTCAAGAATATTTTGCTTTTTGTTTCAGTTCTGGATAAATACTTTGTTACCCTCAATTGTGTCAGTAATGAATACTGTTGGCTTACATCAGAACTGTTTTGGATCATCATTATAGCATATATTGTTGGGAAATGAATCCGATCTAATTGTCTGTAGCTGTGGCCTGACGAACAATAACCAAAGGACCACCCCTACCTGCAGTGTGCAACAATCAACACACAACTTTTACATGAGAAAACTCAACATTGCAGCTCAGGTAATGATTACTGCTCCTTCTGTTTGATTTTGAATGTATAGTTTTGAAAAGGACCAAGAAGAGCAAGAATGAACTCATTAATGCAGAGGAGGCAGAGGACCACTACACTGACATCTCATCTGTTGGTGAGTAAAGCTTTTCTGTCCCAGGAACTGACGGAACAGTTCCCAACATGATTTGAGATGATCCCAGTGGATCGTGGACATTTGTCTGGGAGGACTCAGCTAAATCAGTAAACACAGAAGTTAACCAAAATAACCACAACCGCTCTGTTAGTGATTGTGAAATGGGCAAAAGCAAACATTCTTGAAGCCGTGTAGATGTGTTTGCTTTTGTTCTGACAGGAGGGAGGAAAAAGTTTAGTGCAGAAGAAATGCAGAAGAACAGAAGAATTACAGAAGAAATGTAAGAAAGCCTTTGGTGAACCAGCTGACAATGACTCATCATGAAACCACGAGACCTCCAGAGGCTGATCATGAAGAACCAACAGACAGATGTATCCCTGGACCGAGTGTTCCAGATCGTATATGTGAGGTCATCAGGTCTTTACTTAAAAACACTCCACCGATTCTGGTCTCTCTGATGAAGACAATGCTGAGTTGCCCTCAACAGGAGACGTGAAGGGATTGATGGAACATTTGAGTTAGATGTGGTTGTTCTCTTGGTGAAGATGCATAGATCAGTGATCCAAAGTAGAGCAGGAAAGTATCATCCCCCCAGACATTCTCTGCCTTTAATTAACTCTAATTTGTTTTCTTGCCTGTTGTATCCGTCCCTCTTGATAATTGGGCTTAAACTGAGATACTCTTAGCTTAGTTTATAGGGCAGGATATCCTGATGCACAGTAAAGGGTGGTGAGACTAAGGAGTCAAGGTCTACACTTGAGGTCTCCCACAGAATGGGCATCAGAAGAGGAACATTCTCAGCTGGGCCGGCCAAAATCCCATCAATCCTATTTGTGCTGCTAGAATTCTCCTCAGTCATATCTTACTCCATTTGGGATAAAGGATTTTGTTTTTCAGAACTTGGTGAGTTTACTTTCTTTTATGCTTCATCCCAACTGCTCCCCAAGGGTCGCCGTTCGCCCGGGGCAGTGTGAAGAGCAAGAACGACAGCTCGTCTTACTTCAGGAGGAAAGAGAAGAGGATCCGCTTCACCATCCGCCGCCTGGTCAAATCTCAGAGCTTCTACTGGACCGTGCTTTGCCTCGTTGGCCTCAACACGCTGTGTGTAGCCATAGTTCACTATGACCAGCCTGAGTGGCTCACCTATGCTCTGTGTGAGTACTGATAGAAGTGTGGTGCACATTTATTCTAATGAGAACAAAGTTTCTGAGATTTACTTCTGTCAAAATTGGTTTGACTAAGACGAACATGACAGTTTCTGATGAAAGAACGGTCTAACTCCAGACACTGAACTGTTTGTTCATAAACAGACCTGGCTGAGTTTGTGTTCTTGGGTTTGTTCCTGGCTGAGATGTCCATGAAGATGTATGGCCTCGGACCACAGAACTACTTCCACTCATCTTTCAACTGTTTTGACTTTGGGGTGAGGGATCCTGTTACCTCTGGTTTCATGTCAGGACGATAAATCTGGATCTCTAATGTGAGGTCCTAATCTGAACCCCTGAGCAGAGACTGTATTTCAGTTCTTCATTCATCAGACTGTCTTTACAGGTCATTATTGGCAGTATTTTTGAGGTGATCTGGGCTGCCATCAAACCCGGCGCCTCATTTGGGATCAGTGTTCTGCGAGCGCTCAGACTGCTGAGGATCTTCAAAGTCACTAAGTGAGTTGTGGGAATGCGTGTAGGAATCTGCACCGGGAAAACTGGCTAGTTCACATGAACTGTGTGCGCAGGTACTGGAACTCTTTGAGAAACCTGGTGGTGTCTCTGCTCAACTCCATGAAGTCCATCATCAGCCTCCTGTTCCTGCTCTTCCTCTTCATCGTTGTCTTCGCTCTGCTGGGCATGCAGCTGTTTGGTGGCCAGTAATTTACTCATTTTTTTTCCCCTTTCTGCTAAAAACAGAAATTGCCAAGATCAGAGGATGAGCTGCTGTTGCATCAACAGCTGCTGGTTCCTGTCAAGCTTTTTCAAAAAAAAATACTGACTGAAGAAGTTAGATTTAAAATCAGTTTGATTGAGGATTTCCTTGACTCTAAACTCGACTAGATCTGTGTGTAATTATAAAAATAAAAGAGTACTAGTTGAGAAATTAGCTTTGGAACAGCTTGATCCCATGAATTAAAATAACATTAATGTTTAGCAAAGCAATGTAACACTTAAGTTTTAAAGGTCTTATGTTTCACAAATGTATCTTGCACTAAGGCAGTTTGACATAAAAATTACATTTATAATTCTCAACTGGTCTCATAAAGCTGCATTCACACCAAAAGGGATTCATACAGCAGAGACCTCCAGCCTCAATGTTGGGTCAATGTGTGGGCGTAATCTGAGCTCCTGCGACGCGATTAGAGCGACGGGCATGACATAGCCTGTCGCTCCAAGAGCTGCCCGATTGTTGCTTCGTGGTTTGGGGATCGCTTTGCAGTGCAGAGTGGCTGGAATTCAGAAGTCTGAACTTTGGCGAAAACGATAAATTAGGGACTCAGCTTTGGGCTTGTGATGTGTTCAATGACACAATCAGCAAGTGGAGTCCAAAACCAACATAGAGTATCTGATTGTTCTCATCTTGAACTTAAGGAGTTTTTTTCATCAAGACAATAACAAAAAATCCTCTAATTGTATTCTTGTTTTTACACTCAGCCATCAAACTGGGTCATAGAGAGATAGAACACGCTGAACACGACCGTCATTCAGATGTAACTCCAGCAGTAGATGGTGAAACTCTCTGTACTGAGAGAATCTCTGAATAATCTCGGACTTGTTTACAGATGCTTTTGTAGAGTTCCTCAAGATTAAAAAATCTGATCACTCAACATCATCTGTGTCTGTCATACACTCTAGTACCAAAAGTTTTGTCTCTCCTGTCTTGACTCACACATGAACTGAAGTTTCATCCCATTCCTGACCCATAGAGTTCAGTATGATGCTGCTCCTCCTTCAGCAGCTATTCCATCTACAACTCTTCTGGAAGACTGTCCACAGGTTGAGGAGTGTTTCTAGGAATTCTGGACCATTCTTCCAGAGCTCATTGTTCAGGTCACACTGATGTTGGTGGAGAAGGTCTGGCTCTCAGTCTCTGCTCTAATTCATCCCAAAGGTGTTCTATGGGGTTCAGGTCAGGACTCTGTGCAGGTCAGTCCAGGTCAGACTCTGTCCTCCATCTCTTTATGGACCTTCCTTTGTTTTCTGGTGACAGTCATGTTGGAAGAGGAAGGCCCGCTCCAAACTGTTCCTACAAGGTTGGAGCTCTGTAGTGATTGACTGCAGAAAGTCTGTGACCTCTTTGACCTTCAGCATCCTCTGACCTCTCTCCATCAGTTTACGTGGTCGACCACTTGGTGTCTGAATTGCTGTTGTTCCCAAACTCTTCCATGTTGTTCTGATAGAGCTGATAGAGACTGTGGAAGATTTAGGACATTTCATGACTGGATTTGTTGTAAAGGTGTCATCCTATGACAGTTCCACTCTGGAATTCCCTGAACTCCTGAGAGAGGAATGTTCTTTCACTGATGTTTGCAAAAAACAGTCTGAATACATGAGGGTTTGATTTTATTCATCTGTGGCCAGGACAGGTGATTAGGTCACCTGATTCTGACCATTCGGATAGGAGAGCCAATACTTTTGGTAATATAATGTACATTGGAAATGAGATATACAAAGACACTGCTACATGTAGCGATCAGACTAAACACATTTGGCAGTAGCTCCTCCCCCATGCATCTGAGCCTTTGTTGTGAACGCAGAATAAAACAAGCATTCATAATTTAAAATCACAAATCAATCATTTACTAATCAAACACCCTTTACTGTGGAGAACCATAATAATTTCCATCAATGCAGCTGTGGAATAAAATACCCTTTTCCCACTTTTCTTTGCTTGTTTATCTTAAACTGATTCAACAAAACTTAAATTTTAGAACTACAAAGAAGTCCTAAACAACTTACAGTATCTGTTTTCATGTCTGGTAGAGCTAACAGCAACATTTCTTTTCTTTCTTCCTCCTTCTTTTCGCTTTCTCGCTGCAGACGGATCAGACCGCTCCGTCCCAGACTAGTTTCTTTGCATGAGCTGTATTTAGAAGAAGGAGAGGCAGGTGGCGGGGGTTCTTAAAGGGATTTGTGCTGGTCTACTCTGGTCATTTCAAATTGTTCTCATTCTCATCTCTGTTGCTCTGAGCTGTTTGAGTTTCTTGGTGTTGTTGAGAGAATCAGGGATCTTCACTATAACTTTTAGCTGGTCTTTTATTATGACCCCCCAGACCGTCAATAAGATTGAACCAATAGAGAAGTACTGTAGGCCTGGCTTGGAAGACCAGAACTGTATATATTTCTGTTATCAATCATAAGATGATGATGACACCGTCTTGTCATCTGATGGCGAAAAGCTGTGTGTCATCAGCATAAAAATATTCAGAAAAGATCCTTGAGTGGGGCGGGACTGATTGTATTTCAATGACAGGGAGCTTGGCAGGCAGTTGGATACGCCAGCAGAGAGACTGGAGAGGGTGGGGGTACTCTGGGTAAAGGTATTCAGGCAGGGGAAGGCATCAACTGTACACATCTCTTGTAGAAAAAATGGATAGGGGCATAAATGATGAATAGATATCAGAAAGATTGACTTAATGGCAGCATGATGGATTCTCTGCTCTGTTGTCGTTGTTCAGTGAAGACTCTGAGGTCTTTACTTAGAGCAGGGGTCTGCAAACTTAAACTAAAAGAGCTATTTAGTCTAGTTTCTTCCAGACCAGAGCCCACCTAGAGCCACAAAGTCCCATTTAATTGTTTAACCCTTTAACACCAGAGCTCCAGTGTTTATGTTTTTTGGATTAACTGATAATTCCAGCTGATTCTGAAGGAGAAGATCTTTTCTCCTTCAGAATCTGCTGGAATTATCATGTTCATGGTTGAAAAGTTAAAATATGCAAAAGATTTTGTTTTTAAGTGACACTGGTGTTAACGGGTTAAAAATTCAAAAAATTTAGGAATTTTTTGAAAATTATGCATTTATTTATAAATTTAGTTTTAAATATTACATAATTGAATTACAACACAGTCTATATGTTTCTATATCTAACAGTTGTAACTTATCTTACTTTTGACAGCAGCACACAGAAGTACTTTCAAAATAAAACCCACTCTATGTCAAGAGGTGCTCCTGCTGCAGCAGCTTTACTTACATTAAAAATGCAAGACAGTCAACGTGTTTTTTTATCTTTAGGATTTTGATGGACTTTTTTCCTTTTAATCTCAAGCATAAACTTTTTTAGTTAAATCTATTTATTAAAAGAAAAAGTCACAACATTTAGAATAACCTTAGGTTTTTATTGAAAACACACAATTCTAAATCATTTTCAATCATTTAAAACCCCATTTGTTCAAACTGTTAACCACTTCAGGGTAATTTACCAAAATAAAAATACTTTTAGAGACTTTTATTTGATTGGCTATAACTTAAAAACATAAATTTAAAGAATATTTCTACTGAATTTCTGACAGTAAAACAAGCATTTTTTGCTTAGATGATTGACATGTTAAAAATTTAAACAGAAATGACAAAACGTAACTAACTAATCTCTTATTTATTCAATCGTTAGCATGTTTCGTTAAAGCTAAAGAGCCACAATAAAGGGATCAAAGAGCCACACGTGGCTCCAGAGCCACAGGTTGCAGACCTCTGACTTAGAGGAAGTGTCACAAATGCAGACTCAACACAAAACCCACCAGCAGACACTCAGGACCAGCAGCACCGCCTTCAGTCTGACACTAGTCTAATGTTATCTGAATGCAACTGAAATGGCCTTGTAGCAAAACAACCGTCATGGACCTGTGAGTCCACAATATCAGAACACAGTGAAGAAGCTGCTTAGCCCAAACTTACAGCAGCAACAATAACCCAAACAGAAGTGACCTTTCAAAGTGAGCCCAGAGCACAGCCTCGCTTTTGCCCAACAACAGAAGAGGCAGAAAACATTTGTTTGTTGTTCCACATAAACAACAAGCAAATGTCCACACTGTGTTTCAAGTGTTCTGATGACTGCAGTAAAGGTCAATAGCACATTGGGACATGTCAGCCACCCTGGCTTATGAGGAAATTGTCTCTAACTGTGGACCAATTTGGCCTTAAATGCAGAGAACAAAAGCTGGTCTCACCAGCGGGAGGTGCAGGGGGGAGGGACACCGTGGGGTGTTGCTATGGAACCCGACTGCAGTGGAAGACTTGTTTTCTTTCTGCAGGTTTAATTTTGAAGATGAAACACCAACAACCAACTTTGACACGTTCCCTGCAGCCATCCTCACCGTGTTCCAGGTAAAGGTCAGCTTCATCACAGCTGCTTGCTGCTCTGCCTGACGTGCGCTCTGACACCAGGCTGTGTCTGCATTGCAGATCCTAACCGGAGAGGACTGGAACGCCGTCATGTACCATGGGATCGAATCACAGGGGGGCGTTCATGGGGGCATGTTTTCCTCCATTTACTTTATTGTCCTGACTCTCTTTGGGAACTGTATCCTCCCTCTTTCTTCCAAATCAAAGCCGTTCTTCCAGTGCTTCCCCATCACCTGAACTTTTTCTGACCCCACAAATAACCAGATACTCTCCTCAACGTGTTCTTGGCCATTGCTGTTGATAACCTTGCAAATGCCCAGGAGCTCACAAAGGTACTGGATTACTCAGTCTCCAGCCCAGTCTCAGTAAAATGCGTACATATTCCACGATTCGGGAAATACCGTGTATAATATACGCCAAAACCTTTTTTTGCGTGCATATAATACGCGCGGTCCTAAACGTGTTAAAATGTGTTTTCCACGATTGACACGTCCCCTGGTGGAGGCGTGAGCATCACAGACAGCCCCACAAACGAACAATTTGCTTTTCTAACCCTAACCATAACCGTAATCCTAACCTTAACCAGGAACAACGTCATTTAGAAAAGAGCCGGAGGATTTCTGACCACGTGATCAAAACCAAACCTAAAAAGCCGTGTACATTGTACGCCGGCGCAACCTATTCTCTACCATTGCGTATCATATGCACGTAAAAAGCGTGTTTGGCGTATATTATACACGGTATTTCAGAGTGCAAAGTCGTGGCATAAGTACGCATTTTACTGAGAGTGTGTTGCAGTCTCACTCACACATGTAAGAGATGATCGTCTGTTGTAGGAAATCACAAAGCAGCCACCAGGTTCAACAGATGTGATCATTTCAGTGCTCAGTGTGTCAGACTTTCATATCATGAGAGTTTCAAGAATGCACCTTGGTTTGTATACAGAAAAATATCAGTAAGAATGTAAACATCGTCCTGGACGGTCTCAGTCACAGGCACCTGTATGGGGGTTGGCTCAGACAACTGCTGCAGGTTTTTAGGTTTGGCACATGGAGGGTCATAGAGAGGAGCAGACACATCTGAACCCTCGTGCTCCCCTATGGGGTCCAGATGACCCCACCCTTACACCGATGTGTGATCCCTCCCATGACAAAGGGGGACAGGAGTTTATGTCTGCCGCAGACACCAGAGAAGATAAAAACTCTTAAATAAAATAAAAAGTTCTGCGTGCTGTGTTGTGGGGTCCAGTTTTGGTGTTGTACAGAAAAAGCTTTTGTTATTAGGAGCAGCAAGATAAGGCATTAAGAAATGAACAAAAAAATGCTTAAGTTAAGTTTGATCATTTAGTATTTTTGAATTTGTTTGAGTTTTTAGGTTCGTTCTAGGAGCCTAAATTACACTTTGGTTGTGCAAAATGAACTGAATGATTTTTTTTCATTTAAAGTTCATGTCTTTATTTGTGGAAAGGCGTTCTTTGTGTTTCACATTGGAACATTTCTCTGTCAGGACGAAGAAGAGCAAGAGGAGGCCATCAATAAGAAGCTGGCCCTACAGAAGGCCAAGGAGGTAAAGGAAGTCAGCCCCATGTCTGCTGCTAACATTTCAATCACAGCGTAAGTTCACGTCCTCTAACTTTTCAATGGATTTCTTAAAATTCTTCTTTTTTATTTAAGTGAAACAAAAGGAAGACTGAGGAAATCCTCAGACCATCTGTGTTGTTGTTGAACTGCTAACTGAAATTCTTGTTTCTTAATCTGCACTGAAGTTTGTTCTGTCAATCATTCATTAGAGTTAAAGTTGCTTTTCAGAAGGACCTAAAGTGAAATATAAAACAATGAGGCTCTAAAGTTAAACACAAACAAACAGAAGCAAAAGCAGGACGATAAAACAAGCATTTTTGCTTCACTGTGGGTGTAGTTTTCTTTCAAAGACACTTTTAACAAATTCAGTCCTTTGTAAATAGATCATAACTTTTCAAACCTCAACATCTTCGGAAATAAAGTGTCTTTGCTTTTTTTAAAGACGCAACACATCAGAAAGCTGAGATGATGGGCAGGTTATTACAAATCCTGAAGGACGGATCCCCACGAGGCTCAAAAATGCTATGGGGTCATCGAGTAGTCCTGCCAGAAGAATACTGAACATCTAAATCCAGAACAAACTTAGACATTTCTGCTCAATTCTTTGAAGTCAAATTTAAAATCTTAAAATGAAGATTACAGATTTTTAGAGGCCACATTTGGTAAGATAAAAACAAATATGAAAACAATCTGAAAAGAAAGAAACAAAAACCTGAAAGATCCGATTCATTACACAATGACTCATTTGAGACTTTTCTCAAGTCCTAAAAAACATCGTCACTGTCTGGCCAGGCAGTGCAAAGACTTTCAATCAAACTCCTACTGACCAAAAATGCAGTGAAAGTCCATAAGAAAGAAGATGTGGCTAATTCAGAGCCAGTCCATGTTCAGGATCAACCATCAGAGGTTCTGTCTCTGCTGAATGGAGTTGAAGAGCTGGACGTCTGTTCAATCAGACATTTATAATAGAATACTGTTGTCACATCGAGACTAAATCTCTATGCTAATCTGTCGGACAGCGGTCTGCTTCAAATCTTATTTCATGTGTTGAATGTATGTATTTGAGAATGTCCCATTCCTCTGAGATAATCCGGTTCTGAGATAACCAGGTTCTAAAATATGGAGGGTGGTATATTTGACATTTTCATTACTCAAGTACAGAAAGTAAAGCCAATGTAAAAAGGCTCCACACAAACACAATGAGGAATCTGTTTTTAAAAAAAGTCTTTACAAATTTATATGAACATACATAGACTATTTAGACCTTTTGAGTTCCAGCAAACTCACAGAAGGTCAGAGAAATGGCAGGAGCCACATGTGTGAAGCTTCTTTAGATGAGAGGAATTCTCTGTTCACCAAAAAACATGGCAACACGCTTTATTTTCTCAGGGACCTTTGGAAAAAGTTCTGAAGCAGAAGTCGGCATTTCCTGTCCAAACGTACAGTTGTGATGTGAATGAATGTTCCGGCATTGATCTGGAACGAGAGACTGAATGGTTCGGATGACAGAGAGGATGGATATGGTGTCTGTTTTGTTCTCTAAGTTCATATTGTATGATATTTTCCCTCCCCATTTTTGTTCTGTACATGTGCAGTTTTCTAACACACAGTCGAGGTAACGTGCAGTCTAGCAGCTCATCCATCTGCAGCGTTAACTCACTGTGAGTTATCTCTATGTTCCCATTGACACTCTGATGCTAATGGCTGCTGCTCTGCGCTCAAATGTTGCTGTACAATTCTGTGTGTGTGTGTGCGCTGGTGTCCATGAATTTAGTCTTTATGTAAGCTCACGTTCAATAATTTCTATCAGTTCTTTTGCTTTTGTGACTGTTTGAAATCATCATTCTTCTGGAGACTGTTTTTTTTTCAGTTTTTGCATCGGAAGTTATTAATTATGAGGAACGATCCTCTTGCTATGTCTTATTATGACTTATAATGACTTATTATGTCAGCATCTATATTTCAGTCATTCGTTGTCATAGGGATGTTTGGATACTTTCATCCAGAAATTGAAGGGAAATCAGGATTTCAACTGAAGTAAACAGTAGATTGGGTTCTGAGAGAGGAGCTGGGTCTCCTGGAAAGGTAGAGCTCAGTTTAATCTGCAAAACTGGAAATATGACTGTTATTTTTGTGGAAGATGTTACCAAGTGAAATGAGCTTGGGGCCCTAGGATAGAGGCTTGGGGTACACCCAAATAGACTGAAGGGGGTTGAGATCTGAAGGTTTTGAGCTGGATGAATTGAGAGCAGCCTGAGAGGAATCATCCAGTGTGATACAGGTGATATCAGGGCAGGTAAAGAGGTATCTAGAATCAAGAGTCACACTCACATCAATGGCCTGAGCATGGAGAGTAAACCGGAATCTGCTGCTCGTTGGAGGTCATCAGTTCTGATTTCAGTGACATTTGTCAAGAGGACTATTCAAACATTGTCCTCTTGAACGCCACAAGAATGAACGTCACAAGAAAACTCAGAATACGAGAGATATCTCACACAACTTCAGCCTTCTGTACACTGTGAGGAAGCTGACAGTTCGGACGCCCAAGGGTTGAGGTAACCATAGAGGAAACAAGGAGGAGAAGGACGGAAACGGGTCCTTTAATGCAGGGGTCCCCAAACTTGTTCTGGTGAGGGCCACATGACTGTTTTCTTCTCTGATGTGGGGTCGGTTTGTAAGCTAACAGAAAAAGTGGAACAATCGCAACCTAAACGTAAACATTTACGGTTTTCTAGAAAGCCACACATAACCAAATCTTAAATAATTCATTTATGTAATCTTCATATAAAAAATAATACTAAAGCATTAAAGAAAACTATAAATAGCATTACCTGTGATAATGCTAGTGTGAATGCTGGAAGCTGAATTTGGCCGCTGAAGATGCTAGTGCTGATTGCTGAAGATGCTGGAATTGATAGCTGAAATGGGTATAGCTAATAGCTGAAAATGCTGAAGCTGATAGCTAGCTAAAATATTAGTGAAATGCCAAATTAGCTGAAAAAACTGAAAAAAGCCTAAATTAGCCAAAACACCTAGCATGTAGCTGAAATATTAGCTAAATGCTAAATTAGTCACACAAAAAATGGTAAAATATCTAATTTAGCCAAAACAGCTAGCTAAAAACTAAAATATTAACTGAACTCCAAATTACCCTAACAAACTGAAAGTATCCTAAATGAACCAAAACAGCTAGCCCGCGGCTAAAATATCAGCTAAACTCCAAAATAGCTAGAAATCCTTAGTAAATGCCAAAACAGTTGAAAAAACTAGCATAAAAAGAGCTGAATATTTTAATAGCTGGATGAGCTCAAGAGCTATAGACGTCCAAAAAAATAGTTCAGACTGCAGAAGGGTGGAATAAAAAGTCATATTCTATGTGATTCTTGATCGGCGTTTCTGAAAGTGTGTGGGGGGCCGGGCCAAAGGTGGAGGCGGGCCGTAGTTTGGGGACCACTGCTTTAATGTGATGTGGTACTGGCAGATCGATCAAGCTTCTGGTTTAAAGAAGTTGTGGCTTTGGCTGCAAGGGCCTGAATAATAGTGGAGGAACTGATCAGGGTAACTAAGGGGTAACAAAGGCTAGGGTTTACCTCACCACATCAGAAGATGAAAAGACACTCAACATTAAGATCTATGCATGAAAGACATGAATAAGACACCACGACCAACGGTTTGCAACTGTGTTCTGGAGCGTCTGCGCTGTGCAAAAAATCCAAATAGGAAACACCTCTGGGAATGAAGCTGCTGTTGATGTGCAACAACCTCAAGAGAAGGTGGTGTAGCATCTGTAAACATAGCAGCATCAGATAAAAGGAGATTAGGGAGATCAAAAAGTATAAAGTATGTGAATGAGCAGAAGTAATCAGAGTACACTCTGCTCTATCTCCAGAACTGGAAGAGAAAATGCAGTACACATGTAGTAATGACACACGTTTCCACGATCTCATAAATTCAGTCCAAAGTCCTGGACGAGGGCAAGACAAGTCTGCAGGTTTCTGGATGAATCCGTAAGGAAGTTCAGCAGAAAACCAACAGCCCAGCGTTTAGCAATAGAATGAACAAGCATTTTATACCGATGGAAGAAGTGGCAGCAGGTGCAGGTGTAGGAGGTGTGGCAACTCTCTCCCCAGCTCCTGCACAAACACACACCACAACAAGCCCAACGCCGTGTGCACACACCTCGGTCTGAGAAAGCAAAACAGAAAAGGTCAAAATGCAAAGATTGTAGTTGGTTTTAGAAACAGTAAAACCCTTTTGCTCTGGTTCAGTGTGTTCTCAAACAAACCGAAGCAGTGGATGAAAACAGCTTGCTGAGATGTAGAGGAACGGGCTTGTTGACCCTCTGTTCTCGTCACACTTATTTCTTGTCATTCTTGTTGAAAACCCCACATGTTAAGATGCTGAACAGTTCTTTGCCTCTGGTGTGTATATTCATGCAGTACTTTTTGTTTACTTCAAATTCCTTTGATGTTTTTTGCTTTTGTGAGTAACCTTTGTTTGCTCTCTAGAGTGTCTTTGGTTCTTGTGTTTGTTTCAATGTCGCTCCCTTTATGTGTTTGCACTGTAGGAGTTATGTCTGCACCCCAGTCCATCACTACCTGAGGTAAAAACCCAACCGTCTGGGAGCAGAGGGGCCCGTAATGTTGATGACATGCCCTAAATCTCACATATTCACAAATCCATTACATACATTCTCAACAGAGACCATAGAATTCCAGCAGAGCTGTTTGTTGTCATGCGTACCATGTGACAGGTGGTCTGTTTGTCCCATGATTTCTCTCTCGATGTGCTTGTACAGCTTAGAGGAGTTTAAAATATGCACCAGCAGAACGACAGCACAAGAATTACTGTATATTCTTTCTTTCAACAGTATTTTGTTAACAAACCAATTTTTCATTTTGGTATTGTCTTACATTAGAAGAAAGGCCGGATTTTAAGGAAAGATTAAAAAGGACCTGATTTTTTCTACTGTTCTCTATTCCCCTTTAGAAAGGCCTGGATGTCAAAGCATGGTAATGCAGACATGCTTTGACTTTGTTCAGGCATGAGATGAATTAGATCAGATTTTCTGTGTTCAAACGCTTCATTACACGTTGGCCATACTTGACATCCAGCATGTCCAAACTGTGTGTACCATCATGAGATTATAACAACAAAGTGCTGCTTCTGTCCTTCACTGGAGGTGACAGGGACACTGCCTGTCCTCTAGCTGGTTCAGGACTTGCTTCAAAATTCTGTGCAAAAAGAAAAGAATCCGCAAAAACTCTCACTGGTGAAGGAAGCAATATTACATTTCTTTAAAATGTCCCTTTGATTGTGGTTTTCCATTTCATTTTTCCTCCTGCAGTAACGAGCAGCAAAGGTCGGTGAAGACGATGTCGGTGTGGGAGCAGAGGGCCAATCAGCTGCGGAGGCAGAATCGTGCTAGCTGTGAGGCTCTTTACAACGAGCTTCAGCCTGAGGAGCGCATCCGTCTGACATCAGCCCTCAACATCCGACCTGACATGAAGACTCATCTCGACCGACCGCTGGTCGTTGAAACCTGTGATGGAGCTCTGCTGGGCAGCCAGCACCACCACCACCACAAGACATGCACTGCAGAAGAGGCCGAGACAGCTGCTGACCTTCCTCCTGCTCCTCACCATCCTCGCCATCATCACCGGCACAGAGCCCGGATAAAAGAGGACATCAACGACAACGGAGAAGCTGGCAGGGAAGGGAGGCGCCATGTCCATCACAGCCGCTCCAAAGAGCATGACTGCAGCCGCAGTAAAGAGGGGGGCAGGATGAACCACCATCAAAGTTCGGTTGAAGATGGAGGTGGTGGAGTCAAGAGTGAAAGAGCACACCGCCATCATCATTCACATCGCCAGTCCCGAGGGGGCAACGGGACAGTGAACAGCGAAGGGAAGGGCGAGCGAAGGTCCCGCCACAAAGACGGACGTCCGTCACATAAGACTGGAGACAGGAGCTCCAGAGGAGATAACGGAGAGCATGGAGGCAAGAGCAGACATCATGCTCATAGGTCAAGGAGCAGGTGCACGACGGAGGAGGCCAACGAGAGGAAGAACCACAACCACAGGTATACTAATCTGATTCTCTGTTTTGATTTGGAAAAACATTCCTTAAGGCCAAGTCCTGAAAATGTTGTGCCCTGGTTTATAAACTGTCAGCTTTATTTCAACCTAAGCTGTAGTATTTTAAAATGTAGAACTTTAGATCTAGAAGAAATGGCTAGACATCCTCACAACAATTTTTTTTAGATTAAAAATAATAATAACAAATATATAGCATCACCTGCAATACTGCAAGAGTGAACACCACTTATACCATCGTCATAGACCAACTCTTCATAGTTGTGGTGAAGCCACATTCAAGTGTGGAATAGAGTCACAGTGGCTGAAAATCTGTCCTCTGAGCTGCTATGGCTGTGCAATACAGCACAGGAGGAAGAACATGGAGCCACCGGTATTCACAAGGCATCACTTATAGACGAGTCCCTTCATTACAGGTCAAGTTCAGTAAATCAAGTCTTGATTCTCAGAGTGAATCCACCTGGAAAAGCTACCCAAAAGATTCTAAAACATCTTAAGGGTGTGCAGCAATGTTTGAGGTTCAAGTCCTCGTCTCTGTTTGCAGAATCGATTCAATATCTTTATTCAAACAACAGAGAAGGTTAAAAATGAGACAGTAAGAGTCCATGGTCAAGGATGGAAGCTGTTAAACATTAGCTCATGGGATAGATCTGCTGTTCCACGTGTGTTTTTGAGAAAGGATTTCTTCTTCTAAAAACAAAAGAGAGATCTTTGTCAGACGCTTTTTCTTATCACTTTGATAATGTAATGAATGCCAACATGTGAGTTGCTATCTATGTTTGCTCTTGGAAAAGGCTTGGAGACTCTGGGGGGGAGTCCCTGGCTGTCTCCCCACAACAGGACTCTGAGGGGACAAAATGTCTGCCTGACCGCCCAGAGGACTCTGACAACCAGAGAAATGTCCGACAAACAGGCCAAACCTCCATCCATGTTCCTCCTGTGACTGTCACCTCCCCACCTGGAGACACCACCCTTATTCAGAGTAAGTACTCTGTCCTGAAGCCCCCCCATCCCCACCCTCAAGGATGGAGATGACTGGCATTAGATGTGAGGGCATGAAAGGTCATTTTCTCTAACAGTTTACCAGCTTAGAATGCATTAAATATGAGTGTACTGTAACATGCACGCACACACAAAAACTAAGAATCAAAGATGAGGCCGACGTCACACAAGTCAGAAAGTGTCTTTAATGTGTAACAAAATCCAAGTTTAAACTTAAATCTCTATGAAATCCATGAACTAGGACATCAATTGCACTGGGGAAAGTATTTAGTCAGCCTCTAATTATGCAAGTTCTCCCACTTAAAAAGATGAGAGAGGCCTGGAGGGGGGTAGTAAATGACCTGCAGAGAGCTGGACCAAAGTACCAAAGACTACCATCAGTAACACTCTACACTCCCTGCAGTGGCAGACATGTCCCCTGCTAAAGCCAGAACATGTGCAGGCCGTCTAAAGTTTGCTAGAGAGCATCTGGATGATCCAGACGTGGTCTGGGAGAATGTCTTATGGTCAGAGGAAACCAGAATAGAACTTTTTGATTAGAACTCTATTGTTTGGAGGTGAAGGATCGCTGAGCTGTATCCAAAGAACACCATTCCTACTGTAAAGCATGGGGGTGGAAACATCATGGTTTGGGGTTGTTTTTCAGCAAAGGGACCAGGACGACTGATCCGTGTAAAGGAAAGAATGAATGAGGCCATGCATGGTCAGATTTAGAGTGAAAACCTCCTTCCATCAGCATAGAAGATGAAATGTGGCTGGGTCTGTCACCATGACAACCATACCAAATACACTGCCAGGCAACCAAGGAGTGGCTTTCTAAGAAGATTTTCAAGATCCTTGAGTGTCCAAGCCAGCCTCCTGATCTCATAGAAAATCTTTGGAGGGAGTTGAAAGTCCGTGTTGCCCAGTGACAGCCCCAAAACATCATTGCTGTAGAGGAGATCTGCATGGAGGAATGGACCAAAATACCAGTTACAGTTTGTGAAGACTAACATCAAACTGCTGTCATTGCCAAAAGAGCAAATAGAACAAAGTACTAAGTTGAATTTTTGTCATTGACTTAATACTGTTTTCAACCATCATTTCCAAATAAATTCTTTAAAAACCAGACAAAGTGATTTTTCTGGATTCTTTTTCTCATTTTGTCTATCATAGTTGAGTTTTCTTAAAGACCTCAAAAAGGCTCCTTAAAATGCACAAACACTGTCTAAATGAGGTCTGAAAAAAAGATGAAATTATTGTCTCCTGTTTAAAGTGTCTTCAAATAGGAAAAAAAGGACAAATGAACTAAAACGATGAGGTACCACTTCCTCTCACAGTACAGTTACAGTCTCCTGCATGTTTATGTTCTTTCCCATCTATTTTCATATCAAATTCTTATACCCTCATACACTATTGACCCTGGTTCAGCCTGCCTAAATATCAAATTCTGGGTGCTTTACAGTCTTACTCTCATCTGTGTCATGAATCTGACCATTTTGGGGATGGATTCTATGAAAGTCCACGCCCTGTTGACCATTTCTTCATTGAACCCACATGTTCCCACTCCGACCAACCGGGTCCCGCTCAAAAAAGAAAAACAGCAACAATAATCTTGTCACATGTTTAAGCTGAACTTTCGTTAACTTATCATCAATTCTGACTCAAAGTTCCTCCTCAAATGTAACTGTCTGTTCAGGCCAGGGTACACAGCACAATTATTTAGCCATCGGAGGATCAGTGGATTACATCACACAAGACAAGCACCTCCATCTCTGTTCTGCTCATGCTTGTGCTCTGAGGCAGCGTGCACTCAAGAGATTTCACCTGCACAATTTCAAGGCTATTAGTATTTTGTTAGGAGTGTTTAAGCAACATCACAAAATTAACTTGGAGTTAATGTCATATTTAATGTGAAACAAAAGCACTGCTTTTATTGAATTATTTTAGGGTCTCATTCAGGTTACAAATGTTATTTTAGAAGAAATGGAAAGATACGAAATAATCCTCAAAGGTTTTGCTGCAACAGATTTTGAACTACGCTTCAATTTCTTCAAAGAAAATGAATTCAACCTGCTGCCACTTTTACGCATGACTGATAAAAGGGAGCAGCATCTTATTAATAGCAGATCAACAAAAGTAAATCAATAAAATCTGCATCTGCTTCTTTAAGCCAACAGCTTTGTAGTGGTGTTCATGAGCAGCAGACACACGTCTGCAGATGACCAAGGATCTTTCTGTTCCAGAAAGCTTTATTGTTCTTTCATTCATTCTTTTCTAAATCCTGTGAAGATCTTCAGATCCTGTTTTTAGGTTTGTTAAGATTTGTTGTCATTTCCCAGTGAACAGCATTGACTGTGAAACGATGCCCATGACTGAGAAGACCCTGGAGGATTCATGTCCGACCGGGCCCAAACCAATCCTGCCCTACAGTTCCATGTTCATTTTTGGACAGACCAATCCGTAAGTGTCCTCGCCCACGTTCATCCAGAAATCTGTTTTTATCAATGAGTGTAAAAATAAAAGCACTATCTTCAAACAATATCATCCTGATTTAGGGACGACCCCACGGTACTGCGCTCATATTGATTGTCAGTGATATTACGTAGATAAAACTCGTACAAACTCTGTTTGCTGCCTTTGGTAGAATGGATCATCACCTGTTATTGCACAAGAGAAGAAGTTTGGAGCTCTCTGGTCCGGTTCTCAGTTGATTCTGTTCCCGTCTCGAAGATCCAACATTTTTAGAAATTGTGTTTGTCTCCATGAAGTCCATGAAAGTCTATGAAGTGAAGTGTGGGGTTCCTCAGGGATCCTTTTTAGGACCAACACTTTTTAATTTATACATTTTGTTACTTTGGGATGTCATTAGTTTTCACAGCTACGTTGACGACATCACCACTTCTTCTGATGGCATAGTCAGAACAGAGAGTTCCTCACATTCAACAGAACAAAGTGACAGTTTTATCTGGTTCTGTAGACAAGATTAATCTTATGTTTACTTTAAAATCCTCTTATTGTGTGTGAGAAACTTGGGTGATCTTTTTTACTTTGGGTTGAATTTTATTCAATATGTGAAGAATATAAGACATGATTTTATCATTCTAGTGCACAAAAACCTTCATCAGTCTGTTCATTTCTTTCTTTCCAAGATAAACTAGTAGAGGCATTCTTTTCTGTCTAATGCCCTGCTCTACGGTCTTCTACACAGGCACAGAAGCTGAAGTCCATCATAGTGAGATGACTTCAATCACCACAACGTTATTTGAATTCTCTTATCTACAGATCTTCAAATCTCTCTTTTATGATTTTACAATACAGTCAGTGTTAAATAAATTGTCAATAATTAGGCAATTGCTTTCTCTTAAGTTGTTAACTAACAAAAGAAGACTAACACTGGCTAAAGGTGGACCAAAAATGGTTCTTAAAGAATGATGAACATTTTCCAGCCCCAGTTTCTGGCAGCAGCATGTACCAGGGCTAAGTCATATTATAAACATTTGTAAACATGAATACTTAAATTCTGTGTAGTGAGCATAGAGTAGACACTAGCGCTTGTTTGTCTCTGTCTTTTGTCAGAGTTAGACGCCTGTGCCACTACATCGTGACTCTGAGGTATTTTGAGATGTCCATCCTGGTCGTCATAGCAATGAGCAGCATCGCTCTGGCAGCTGAGGACCCCGTCTGGGCCAATGCACCACGCAACAATGTGAGCCTCCAAAACACAAAAACATAACAGCAAGAGAAATACTTCTGAGAAGCATTTTTTATGTTGAAAACATTCATTGTGAAAAATGATCAAATTTTAAACCATTTCGTACTGAAAAATACCAGGTCTAAAGAAAAGGTGTCAAACTCAATCACACAAGAGGCCAAAATCCAAAACACACCTTAGGTCACGGGCCGAACAGGGTCAACATTTATTGAACACTCTAAAGCTACATTTTAAAACTTTAAAACCGTAACTTTTTAACATAATTATGAACTAGATAGATATAGAATTACCTGCAATAAAACTAGTGTGAATGAAGCTGAATCTGACTGCTGAAGATGTTAGTGCTGATAGTTGAAGATGCTGAAATTAATAGCTGAAAACACTGAAGCTGATAGCTGAAAACACTGAAATTGATAGCTGAAAACACTGAAGCTGATAGCTGAAAACACTGAAATTGATAGCTGAAAACACTGAAGCTGATAGCCAGCTCAAATATTAGCTAAATGCCAAATTAGCCTAAAAAAACAAACGAACAAAAAAAAAAATTGTAGGTTAGCCAAAACGGCTACCATGTAGCTGAAATATTAGCTAAACTCTAAAACAGCCTAAGAAATATTAGTAAATGCTGAAATAGTCCATAAAGCTATCAGAATGTCAAGTTTTTACATTTTAAAACCGTAACTTTTTAACATAATTATGAATAATAAAAAGGCGGGAATATTATTCCAGAATAAAGCAACTTAAATAACTTTAATATTTTACTCTTCATTAAAATATATTTAGTCAAAATTATTCAAGTCAGAAATAAGCACAAGATAACATCGGGTCATTAATAACAATTAAAATAAAAAGATCTGGAAGGCCGGATAGAATTACCCGGAGGGCCGGATCGGGCCCCCGGGCCTTGACTTTGACACGAGTGATCTAAAGTCTTCCAACATCACTAGATGAAGAGTAAGATAACTTAATTTCAGACATATGATCATGTTTTTCTTATTAGGGAGGATGTAGAAAATGGAGAAAATCAAAAAGAAAGAAAATAATTCAAAGAGCAATATAAGAACAGCATAAACATCAAGATGAAACTGAATGAAATCCAACATTTACCTGGAATGAGACTCATACAGTGCAGGCCAAAAGTTTGGAAACACCTTCTCATTCAATGTTTTTATATTCATGACTATAAGCATTGTAGAGCCTCCTTCTCACTGAGGCACCCCACTGTATCTAATAGATATAAGAAATCAATGACTAATAGTTATCTAACAGACATCTATTGTGCATGTTAATTAGATAACCAATACACATATATAGGATAACTAATAAACATCTACTGTAGATGCATATGAATTACGTAATATACATCAATTGTAGATATCTATTTGATGACTAATTTACTGTGAAGGTGAAAAGTTTGGACACTCATTCAATGTTTTTTTATATTCATACTGTAGATTCTCACTAAAGCACCAAAACTATGAATGAACAAATGGAGTTAAGTACAAATGATTATGTCCAGGTCATCTGCTGCAGCACTCCATCTCTCTCTTGGTCAAAGAGCCCTTAAACAGGCTACAGTGAGAATCTACAATGTGAATAGTCAAAGGAATTAAGAAACCCATTGAATGAGAAGGTGTGTCTAAATTGTATGTTAAGCATCCTTTGTATGTATCTGCTCTTAATTGTCCTTCATTATAACACCGGCTGAGCGTGAACTGTTGGGGTAAATGCTTGTTGCAGATGTTGTAAAATGGTTTCTTGTTTTCAGGTGCTTAAATATCTGGACTACGCCTTCACAGGTGTTTTCACCTTTGAAATGGTGATCAAAGTAAGTCTTAACAACACTCTGCCCTCACCCAACTGCTGTTTCTCTGGGATTTTCTGAAAACTCTGATGATAAATACTTAGAGCTAAATCTGGATAGTGATCATTTTGTTAAAAATAGTGGAGCACTGGAGGTCAATCTATATTTTCTTAGTATCTGCTGATGTGGATAAAGGAAATGGCACTGATCAGTCAAACTTCTAATGTAGCTCCTAAAAAAGCTTTGGAACTTCCTACTCTCTATAAACCTCTATAATTTCAACAGAGCTGAATGTCTTTCTATGAACTTCATCCATGATCGAGGTGGTGCCTAATCTTTTTCAATTATTTCTTGACGTCTTTGTTTTTTTAACTGTGTAGTTTCATAAGAGCCTCGCATGGTGTTGATGTTTAGCAGTGATTGTCTTGTTTGGTACAACACTGGAATAGTTTCACGTGACACGAACAGTGTAAAAAGAGGAAACCACGCCTAACACAGAAACAAACGTGTGTTTGTTTTAGATGGTGGACTTGGGTCTGCTGCTCCACCCTGGATCCTACTTCAGGGACCTGTGGAACATACTGGACTTCATAGTGGTCAGTGGGGCGCTGGTGGCTTTTGCATTTTCGTAAGTTCAACATGTTTGTTTTTTCTCCTTGTAACCAGAGTCATGTTACAGAGGGGGGTAACCAGAGTCATGCTACATAGGAGGGGTAACCAGAGTCACGTTTCAGAGGATGGGTAACCAGGGTCATGTTACAGAGGGGGGTAACCAGAGTATTGTTACATAGGAAGGGTAACCAGAGTCATGTTACAGAGGAGGGCAACATGAGTCATAATACAGAGGGGGGTAACCAGAGTCATGTTACAGAGGAGGGGTAACCAGAGTCATGTTACATAGGAGGGCAACATGAGTCATGTTACATAGGAGGGGTAACCAGAGTCATGTTACAGAGGAGGGGTAACCAGAGTCATGTTACATAGGAGGGGTAACCAGAGTCATGTTACATAGGAGGGGTAACCAGAGTCATGTTACAGAGGAGGGCAACATGAGTCATAATACAGAGGGGGGTAACCAGAGTCATGTTACAGAGGGTGGTAACCAGAGTCATTCTACATAGGAGGGTAACATGTGTCATGTTACAGAGGGGGGTAACCAGATTCATGTTACAGAGGAGGGTAACCAGAGTCATGTTACAGAGGAGGGTAACCAGAGTCATGTTACAGAGGAGGGTAACCAGAGTCATGTTACAGAGGGGGTAACCAGAGTCATGTTACAGAGGGGGGTAACCAGAGTCATGTTACAGAGGGGGGTAACCAGAATCATGTTACAGAGGAGGGTAACCAGGGTTTCATGTCACATGTGTCAGTCCCCAGCCCTGATTAAAGACAGGGTTGTGTCAGGAAGGGCGTCCGGCATAAAACTGTCTGCCAAATTAAAGTGTTTTTTGTCGTCATTTTTATCTTCTTAAGTTTTTTTTACCTTACTTACAATATGTCTGTATTTTTTGCGAAATGTCTTGCTTTTCCTAAATATTAGCAATTGGAAATTAGTTATAACAAAAAGGAATCGGACTTATTGTTGATAATACATATTTTTAATGCTGCGAGAGTCAAAGTTGTACAAATCTGTCCACACAAGAATGTCTGCTGTCGAGCACCAACACTGATTTACTCTTTGCCTGCACTGATGTGCTAAAGCATTTTTTTGTCTGCTGTGTGTGGGGGTGTGGGGGTGTGTGCGTCTGCGTGTAACTGCGTGTGTTAGAAAACGCTCCAGATTTGCTGTGATTATTGACCTGAACTTTTCCCTGTTTCTGTCCTGGGATGTCTGTGCAGGAGCTTCATGGGGTAATGTCTCCTCTCCCTCTCTCATCTGCCTGTCATTACCTGTATGTGTGTGATATTAAAGACAAACATGGCTTACACTGCAAAAACAAGTAATTTCCTCACATACTCCGTCTAAATCCCAGGAAACCGGATGGGATCATCCGTATGCTTAACAGGAGCCGTTAAATCTGCTGACATTTGGTCAAAAAGAAGTAACTACACCCCAGATAAAAAAAAGTTTTCAACACAAAGAAAGCTCTCCTTTAGACTTCTAGTTTCAACTTTTTCTGAAGGAAATAATAAAAAAAAAACTTTGAACAAATAGTGTTTTTTATTTATAACAAAAACTAAACA
Organism: Oryzias melastigma; assembly: GCF_002922805.2. Classification (NCBI taxonomy): domain Eukaryota; kingdom Metazoa; phylum Chordata; class Actinopteri; order Beloniformes; family Adrianichthyidae; genus Oryzias; species Oryzias melastigma. The sequence continues at coordinate 11,892,553 of NC_050520.1, forward strand.
GAATCCAAAAGTTGTTTGAAGTTTGTTGGTTGAGCTATTGGATCAATACCGGCATGAAGCCCAATGAGGCAGTTGTTTTGTGATATTTTGTTATATAATAAGATTGAATTGAATCACAATAAAGGAGCAGGAAAGCTGCCGTCTCTGTGTCATATGCTGTGTGTAGATATGACTTTCTGTGACACAGCATGGACCCAGGGGGTTCAGTGCTGTATGCTGTCCCCTGCACTGCATCCGTCTTCTGTACGGTGGCTGAAAGTCTCCAGAGCTTCTCAGAGGTAGAATCTTTGATTATCTTCAGCTGGAAACCTCAGTATTAGTTTTCCAGCTCAGTTTGTTGACCAGCTGGACAGTCGGGTCTCTGTATTTCGCCATCTGCTCTTTATAAATAGTTAATGTGTTGGTTTGACATCTCCTTATACAGTGGTCTTCAATCCCAGTCCCCCAAATCTACCGTCCTTCTTTGTTCCAGCAGTCTGTGTTCCACTTGCAGCAGATTGACTGGATCAGGTGATTTCAAGACATCCAAGGAATTTGTATGAGATGAGATGCATCTCAAAGATAAGAAAAAAAATCAGTCAAAAGATTAGAAAGGTGAAGAGGCAGTTTTGAAATAGATGAGTTTTACATTTAGACATAAGAAAGGACATGATTCTTTATTATTGATGTTGGAGGGAGCGAGTTCCAGAGTTTAAGGTGGATAGCTAAAGTCTCTGTTCCCCATTGAGGAGATATTAATAAAGAAAACAGTGAGGAGGAGGTCAAAGGAGGATCTGAGGGAGCAAGAGGAGGTGGGAGGAGAGTAGACTGAGGGATATGAATGAGGTTAGACACAAACAGAAGACTTTAAACAGAAATCTGAAAGTGAGCTGGAGCTCCTTTAGGGCAGGACTGATGGAAGGTGTGACAGGAGGATTCATAATAGCACAGGCAGCAGAGTTCTGGACCAGTTGGAGTTTATATGGAAACTTATGTGGAAGCCTGAAACAGAGAGAGTCAAATAATCAGTGAGGGGAATAACAAGGCTGTGAACAATAACAGAGGTGGAGTGCAATGGAAGAAAGTGTTGGAGATGATTGATGCTGGGTGGCCTGACTGTGAAATGGCAATTGGACCTTGCCCTGTCTTGGGGACAAGGGAAGAGTGCAGGTAGAGTAACTGCAGATAAAGAATGTTTTCATGTTGGATTCAGTGGATATCTAATTGTAGTTCAGGTTTTTACTCCAGAGTTTATAGAAATTGCATGAACAGAGATAGTATTTCACACAAACACTTAGAGATGGGAGCTACTGAAAGAAAAGAAGTGGATTTGCAAGAAAATGAAGGTGTTTCTCAGAAATATAATAACAAAATCAGAGGGACACGGACAGAGCCTTGGGGGTCACCTGGTTTGATCAGTGTTCTTAAAGAGGCGTTTTAGTTAAAGCCTCTTGGTTTTCATAGAGATAACTTCGCTGTTTGACTTGATCTTGGCCATTAGCAGCAGTTAGGACATGGATTCTATGAAATGAAGCGGGACGGTAGATATTGAAGACTGGTTTGAAGATGACCGTTCTAAAGTTTTCTTTGAGGTCCTATTGTCAAATGATTTTAAGCAACTTTAGATCTATTTGAGTCCTTTCTAAAAATGAAAGTTTAATAACACAACACTCACGGCCACAGTGCTGCTTGCTTTAAACCAAAAGAGCTTTGATGATGATAATAATGAGAGCATGATACCCTCAAAACATTGGAGCCCAACGCTGCTGGTCATGAGGGTATTAGTTGCTCATTGAAGTCTTTCTCAGTATGTCCTTCATAGATCTTTTTCACTGTGTAGCCTGAACACAAACTAGTTTACAGCCGTACTTCACTGTGAAGGAGATTTGATTAAAAAACTCAAACAGCACTGATTTAGGTTAAGGTTGAAGAAATGGAATGAAAGCTCTTTCCATAGAGTGTTTCAGTTATGTTATTGCTCCAAGCTTCTTTACACCAGGAGCCACATTCATATATTCACCCAGCACTCTTTTAGGGAGTGGACTGTATTTGTTTTCAGCGTATCACGTTCTTACTGTCTGCAGTCAAACTCCTGTTTTTCTGAGAGGACATGATGTTCTGTCAGTGGAAGTGTAAAACACGTCTGCAATTAAAAAACATGCTGGGCTGACTGTAGATTTGATCTGGTCAGCTGGTATGAGTGCTGACTTTCCTTGCAGTCTTATGACAAACATAGAAAACATTTGGATCAGGGTTTCTGGGTCTAGACTTTAAGGCTTGCAGTAAATGATGTGCAACCACTTGTGAGAGCTTGTGTTTTTGCAGTGTCCAGTGCTGGAAGTGACCTTTCATCTCACTGTCCATCTCAAACGTTGATTAATGAACCCTCATCGTGCTCAAAGAAAAGACATCTCTTCGTGTTTTCTTGAGCTTGTGTGTTTATCATATGTTATGCTCAGAAACCTGTGAAGAGAGCTGCCTAAAGCAGGAGTGCATGAACCAAAACCACTCCGTTACCTTCCTGCTCTGTAGTATTAACTCACCTCACTAACCCAAAGGTGCTGCCTAAGCATGTATGTGGTCTGAGCATGCTCGTTTAACAAACCTGTGAGTTTCACTCATCTGAAGGAAGGCGTACGTCAATAGCTCAGGTCTTTGGGAGTACAGTACACGGAAGAAATCATTCATTTAGTGAATGATGACTTCTAACTACAGCTTCAATCACTTTCACCAATGGTTTTTGTCTAAAATAAAATATTATTCATCTGTGAGTACATTTTACAGACTGAAACAGAAAACTAAAAATGCAACGAAACCAATAATGTTAGTGTTAAAATGAGGTTATCAATGATAAAACAACTTATCGTTACCATTAAATATGTAAAACTGTCTAAATATAATTTAAATCAATTCAATAAAAATAAAAAAGTGCTTATTTTACTGTCAACGCAAACAGTTATGTCTTGTAAAAAGTCAGGGTTGGTTTCAGTCCACTCAGGACCCTCATAAGTCAGATTTATGCAGCAATATTTGATGCTTTTCTAGTGAAAATTCAGGACAAATAAACACTTTAGCTGATTACACTTCTCTCATCTCTTTTGTTCGCTAACTTGTCCAGCAGTGGGACTTCTCCCCTCTCTGCATGCAGCAGGTGTGACTATGATCTGCAGATGAACCTGGTTTAGCTGGCTGTGGGAGGGGCAGAGTCACTGACTGCACCATTAGTTCATTGTTTAGTAGAGTATACAATATGGGTCTTCAGTCCTAATAATTTGCCAGTTATTCTATGAAACCTTTAATATTATGTCACTGACTGACCTCCAAAAAAGTTTTGATAGATACACGTGAAAGCTTGGTAAAGATGTGTTTTAACCCTTTAACACCAGAGCTCCAGTGTTTATCTTCTTGGAGGAACTTTTCAACTGTGAACACAATCAGTTAAAGTATATTAAAGATTTTGTGCTTAAGCTTCACTGACGATGCCTCAGGTGTCAAAGGATTAAACTGCTCAGTTAGATAAACATTCTTCTGTAAGAAAGAAAAGCAAGGACACTGTAAATGTAAAAGTTAAACAAGGCAAACTAACCTCATATCATTTGCATCACAGCCCCCCTCAGGACATTCACCTGTGACAGTTTCCACCTAAGGACCAGGTTTTTAGTTTACACTTCAGACACACCTGAACAAGCTAGCATGAAAGTAAATCCATCAGCATGGACTCAACTGACCCTTCTCAAAGTTCTAATAGTTTCAGATATATGAAACACGACAGGGAATCTGATTAAAGTTGTTTTCTCAGTTTCACATGAAATAACTGTTTGGTGTAAAAATAAAGAATTGTAATGTGTCTTGAAGAAAAGCATTCCTCTGTTTGATGACTTCCCTTCAGTGTTTGAACTGGAGCAAAAAAACACATGGTTTGTGAGAAGAAGAAGATGGACTTTCTGTGACTCTCAGTCCTCTTTGGTTTGCTCCAGTAAACTCCTGCTTTCACAAATTAAAACAATAATAAAAAATAATAAAGTTATGAAAACATGGAATTTTAGCATGAATGTTTTCTGTTTCAGGGCTGTGTTTATTGGAATCAAGAAATGTCACCTTAAAATTATCACTGTTCAATTCAAAACCATTTGGATGCAAACACACGATTCTTCTTCAGGTTTAAACAGGAACGCATTTCCAAAGGCCGTTTGGCTCCAGTCCACTTCATACTGGCAGTAGGAAACAGATCTTCACTCTTAAGACTCATAAGGAGCAGAAAACTGCATCATTACATTTACGTGCAAAACAGAATGTTCTGTGAGTTTGTATGTGTTTATTTTTAAACTGTGTTCCTGAAATTATTTTTTACAATTAGAGTTTGGTTGATAATTGATAATTATTGAGTTTATAGAAAAAGGGTTGAAAAAATGCCAGTATATTAGATTTAGTCTTCACTATTGTCATCTCAGTAACATGTTTACATGTGCTTGAGTTACCAACCTGCTCTCAAATGTTGTGCTGAAACCAATGAGTGTATATCATATAAACGGTCTATGGCTGAAACTACTGCATGAAATATGTGAAACTAGCTTACCGCTGCACTTGTAAAAGTCTTACTTCAGTCATCATTTGATCTATTGTAAAAGCTTTCTCTAATTATGATTCTGCTGTTTTTAGCCCCCCCCCAAAAAAAGTGTTATTTTCTAGGACATAGTTTCTGCAGAAAGGCAGGAGTTCCTCAGAAATTCACCTCTAAGTTGTGGGCAGGGCTGTTTGTAACTGTAGGCCCGCCCCCATTTCCCATCATCTTTTGCTGATACACTCTCCCACTAGCTTACAGTCCCTCACAACCCCAACCTTAGCAACATTAGCAGTGCAGCAAAAATGATGAGCAATTTTAGAGCTATCCTGTTCTGATCCAGATTCCAAACAAAGACGTACATGGATTGTGGCTTTAGCACCTACGTCACTGCAACAGACTGTTTCTAACTCCATAATTTCATCTGCTGCTGATTCTCAACAATCTGAGTCAGAAATACTCAGAAACACAGTTTTAATCTTAAATTTCAATCCTAAATTCTTTTATAAATGTTCTCCATGCTACAAGAACATGTTAAAAACACCATTTTAATTGAAGCGGGTGTCTAAACCTGTGAGCAGGTGGCCAGGTTTCCCCTCAGAATCCAGATAACTGAAGCTCATGTAAACAAACAACATCCAATGACTTTTATCCTCACACGACTCGATGTAACATAACTGAATCCACTCTCGAGTCTTTGCCTTCAAACCTCTTCTCTGAGCTCTCTGCTACCAACCGAAGAACACGTCTTGCTTTGCTAGAAACCCGAGTCTTGTCATGTAATGCAATCGTATATGCTTTATTTTGTGTGTGTGTGTTTGAAGCGTCCGTAAATATGCTGTACCTTGTTTTACCACTGTTTTCCCCCAAGTAGATTGCAACAAGGTGTGACCAGGTGGGGCACTCACCTATGATATCTTTACCCCCTCCCCAACCGCACCATGCTGTCCCCCTCCCTGAACATCTCCTCGCTAACCGCCATCTTCCAAGTTCAGATCAGCTCAGCCCCATTGAAGAAAAAGAAACTCATCTTGCTTGAGTGAATCCATCGCCTGGAGGCTTTCCTGCCTCTGCTACTTTGCATTTATTTTCTTGGTCACAACTTCAGTAACAGTCTTTTAAATCTTATCTTTAGATCTGTTATTGAAATAAGAAGCAAAACCTACTCTGAAAATGTGACAGCTCCTTTCCTTTTCAGCATAATTGGTTCTTAAAGATGTTTCTAAGGATGACCAAGATAGAAATGCATTTCTTTTCCAGTGTCCACGTAGAATTCAGCATGGCATGTCATGTTAGGATACAAATGGAAAGAAAATCTGAACTCACCCATTCAATTATTTAGTTAGCGGCTGCCTTGCTGAGTTATAATAAAAGTTCCATCCAGAACAGACAAGAAGAGGGATCTGGAGTGTAATGGAGTTAAAAATAGATCAGCACTGAGGCGGCTGGAAAGAGGGATTTTGTTTTCAGGTTCAGCTCTCTGGTGAATAAAGTCTTGGGGCCTTCATTCAGTCTGTACAGAATGTTCTAATAATTGTTCCCATCACAACCCTCTCCTTCTCCTTGGTGGCTGACAGTCTTTTATCACCTTTACAGATTTTTGTTTACATTCTGTCCTTTAGGTAATGAATGTTTTTTAAAAACTGTAGTATTTTATCATTTAGTACCCCTTGTATATGTCCACAAATTCCTCGTATTTTGTTCACAGACCAGAGAGATCCACACAACGGTTTGGTTTTCTTGGTTGTTCTAGTTTGGGGGTCGGCAACCTTTAACAGTGAAAGAGCCATTTTTTTCTTGTTTTCTACTGATCAAAACCCAGAATGAGCCGTATAGTTTTACTTTAGCCTTTAAGGAATTTGTATTTGCGTTCATGACCTTCTTTTTTTAATAATAAATATGAATTGTCTATTTTTTTGGCACAAACAAAAGCAAAAATATAAAAAGAACCTAGAATCTCTTAAAATGTTATTTTTTTTAGCTTCTTTTCAAATAAAAGATGTTGTGTGTCAAACAGGATCATCTCAGAGCAGCTCTGGACAGCTACTAACCAATGTTGTTCAGCATAAGATAATATGTGCTTTTAACTCATGAAAGATCAAACGTTTTACCAAAGTTTTGCTTTGCGTATAAAATCCCCCTCCTCTTTAGCTCTCTCTGACGTTCATGAATGCACAGCTCTCTGAAGGTGTGGCCACAGTTGCTTGGAGGTCTGAACTTTGTTGTTTGAACTTTTTCACACCCCTGCACACATGCCATGGTTTACTAACCCCGAGATAGACGTTTGGTCACCGTTTGTCTCGTTTTGTCATTATGTAATGGAAAGCATCCTGCCCCTTTGCCTCCATCATTGCTGATCTGAACACATCTCACATGTCTGACTTGCTTCATTTCAGTTCTGTGCATTTCACTGTTATGCTACAAAAGATCAACTGTAAGTTAAGCTGTCATCTTTACAGGATCTAAGTTAGTTGTGTGTGAATAAAGTTTTGTTGTGAAGCTTGTAAACACATGTTATGCTCTGCGCAGGGGGAATAAAGGCAAAGACATCAGCACGATCAAGTCACTGAGGGTCCTCCGAGTTCTCAGGCCCCTCAAGACAATCAAGCGTCTTCCTAAACTCAAGGTTCTATTGCACTGATCTCTACAGTTTATGCTTTTCCTTTAACTGGTGAATCTGTAATTATGTTGTGCAGCTTCCAGATGTGAATGCATGGCATTAGCTGCGTTTACATGCACACAAGTCATCAGAATAAACGCCTGATCAGCATAAAAATGTGTCATGTAAACTCTGACCCGATCAGACTCGTTCAGATCGAAATTTCCTTACGATCGAGACAAGTGGGTAATACCGATTGTTGATCTGATCGTGGTGCATATAAGCAATCCATTCTGCTTGTGTGTCATTACTGCGTTGGATCTTACGCCATGTGGCAGTCTTTGGAGCGCGAACAGAACCGCTCCATGTGAGCGAGCCGTCTCTGGACAGAGCAGCCAGATTCTGTAGCTTTGTGTTTGTGAGCAGAGGAGGTGCTTTGTTATGGTGTGTGCTCTGGAGGAGGCTTCAGACCGCAGTCCATTCAGCTGCTCTACGTAGGCGAGCTACCAGACTTCCGTGTCTCCTAGGATGACTGTGTCTTCGGACGGCTTTGGGGCGACGTGTAAGCTGGCAGAGGCAGCTTTTGAGTGTGGAAATACCCCTCCGAACAGTCCTCTGAAGCTGTACAAACAATTACCATATTTTCCGGAGTACAAGTCGCACTGTAATTATGTCACAAGAGCAAAAAATGTCTAATCAAGAAGAAGGAAACCATATACAAGTCGCTCTGGAGTGTAAGACAAAATAAAAGCTGATTTTACTTGCATGTATTTATGTGCAGCAAAAATGTACATTATGCTGCTGTGTTGGTATGTATTAACTCTAACCCTTCCTCCGGGTCCATGCGGTCAAGAACAAAGCACTGGCCGTACAGATTTAGAAAGTTATGTGCGAACAGTCACGTCAAAACAACAATAATAATAATATTAAAAGCACTCATCGAAAATCATCTTGCTCTACGCTGCATCTTTGTTTGCAACAGAACTCGCTATATCTTCTTCTACAGCCGTTTCCTGTATTTGAGATAGTTCTGTGGATGTCACAATGATTTATCCTGATCATGTGCTGTATTTCAACGTTTTTATAACCAGATAGAGTTTTTTAGGGCTCACGTACACAGTTCAATTCTAATCTGATCAGCACACATGTAAACACAGCTAATGAATCCATGAACCTTAGAGATATTCCCTAAGAAATTAAAGTTTGAGGTTTGGTTTGACGCTTGGCATGTGTCTTCTGTGTCTTCAGGCGGTGTTTGACTGCGTGGTCAACTCTTTGAAGAACGTGCTGAACATCCTCATTGTTTACATCCTCTTCATGTTCATTTTTGCTGTTATTGCGGTTCAGCTCTTCAAGGGAAAATTCTTCTATTGCACTGATGAGTCAAAAGGCCTGGAGAAGGACTGCAAGTCGGTTTCAAACCCCTCACACTGACACTTCTCATTTCAGAGCTTTTATTATTGCAGCGTTTTAGATCATGGCAAGTTCTTGCCTAACCCCGCCCACCTCCTCATGTCTTCCAGAGGACAGTTCCTGGACTACGACAAAGACGAGGTGGCAGCCATGCCCAGAGAGTGGAAGAAATACGAGTTTCATTATGACAATGTACTGTGGGCTTTCCTGACCCTCTTCACTGTCTCCACGGGGGAAGGCTGGCCAACGTAAGCAGCATTAGCTTTTTGCCTCTGCAAACGTGGATGTTTTATTCAGAAGTCTGGTGTGGCTTCTTTGGAAAGGCTGAATGCCGGTCACGAGTGAAGAACCTCTATAAAGATAATTCTAACAATCACTATAGATGCTAATAAACACCTAGAATACACTCATATTTTATAGTTTTAAACTTTGATTTAACAAGAAGTTTTGAGGATTTCTTTGAACTGTTATGTAAGGTCACTTTAAGCAACAATGGTCAGACCAGACATGTCAGATGCTGGATTTACAATCATTTCTAAACAAAGGATCCCGGCTGTGATGACTAGCGTGAGAAGTTCAGTGACCATATGGTCTAATGGGACTCAACGTTCAGAGTTTGACAAACTGGACAGGAAGATATGTCGGCACAAATGTCCACAGCCTCAGTACCATTAAAACAAATCCCTTGCTAAAGCACAGATAACCCGGCTTCACCATCCTTTCTCTGTGCAGCGTTCTTAAGCACTCTGTGGACGCCACCTTTGAAGACCAGGGTCCCAGTCCGGGCTATCGCATAGAGATGTCCATATTCTACGTGGTCTACTTTGTAGTCTTCCCTTTCTTCTTCGTCAACATCTTCGTCGCTTTGATCATCATCACCTTTCAAGAGCAGGGAGACAAAGCTCTGTCCGAGTGCAGCTTAGAGAAAAATGAGGTGAGTGTTTTTAAATTAGGGCTGCATGCTGTGCAGACGACGTCTGCCGGACACCCCATGTCCCCCATCATTCCTCCCTGCAAAAACAGACATTGCAGAAGTGAAGCGTCAACGTTGACGGCAGCCAACAGAAACTTGATTCCTAAAGGAAATGCTGTATAATTATAAAGTACTTTTCTACCTTGATTTCGGCCCAGTCACAGCCCCATTCACACTCATTCACACACTGATGGCAGCTTCAGTTTTCAATGCCCAGAGGCACTTCAACAGATGAACGGAAGGAAGGAGCTCGACTTGTAACCATTCAATAAGAGGCTGACCGCTCTGCCACTGCAGCACAGCCAACCTTCCCAGAAACTTGGAGAAGCTCTATCTGCTGCAGATGTAACAAAGGGTTAATGCTTGCAGACAAACACACACACCTCTGGGTTTATCAAGTGCACACACACATAAATGTTGGTTTTCCTTGCACACACTCAGGTTTGGTTTCATCCTGCTTCCACACACGTAGACCTCAGGGTTTGCCGGTTTTACCATGTGGAAGTGTAGGTCCATGCTGTTGCTGGTGTCTGTCACTCCCAGCAACATTTCATCTGCCTGTTGTTGACTTTGGTGTCTCAGAGAGAAAGGACCAAACCAAACATACGTTTGGCTGACTGACATGTCAGATGTTTTGCTGTAGATGATGTAAAACTTCTCTGACGTCACAGCTTCATCACATTTAAAATATGATAGAACAGAATAAGACTATGGACTTTAAAATGCAGCCATCAGGGAATAAAATGGGTAAATCTATGAAAGAGTCTGGATTTGTTTAAGTTTATTCAGGAGAGAAGTAAAAGACTGACCAGAACACCAGGGATCTCCAGTCACTCATAGAGCAGCTACTACTGCAGACCAAACAGACTGTTCAGAGACTGTTTGTGATCTATGGAAACTGAGCTGAAGAGCAGAAAAACAGATATTTGTCTTACAAACTGCTGCAAAATGACATTTCAACATCTACGTTAAACACATCGTTCACTTTTGGTTTGTTCTTTGGGTTTTACTTAAGTACAACTGTTCTTTGCAAACCTACGAGATGGCTAACAGGAAACGTGTCTGTTGCTAACTTGTGTGTGTGTTTCAATGCAGAGAGCTTGCATTGACTTTGCTATCAATGCCAAGCCGTTGACGCGCTACATGCCTGAGAATGCCCAGTCCTTCCAGTACAGGATGTGGAAGTTTGTTGTCTCAGCTCCATTTGAATATTCCATCATGATCATGATTGCTCTCAACACCGTGGTTCTCATGATGAAGGTAAGAACACTCATAGGGTCAGAGATGCACGTAACGAAGAACATCTACATGTTTTGTGTCCTAAGAATTAACCCTTTAATGCATGCATTTATTTACTTTTATATTTTTTTAAATTTTACTTTTGTTTGTGATTTTCAGTAGAGGCTACTTTTAGGTAGCATTAAGGGGTTAAGTGACAGTACGGTAACCCAATTACTGTTGTTTTTTATCATAAAAAGTTGGGAAAAACACCAGCAAGCTACTGCATACCAGCATAAAGAAACAAAAAATATATTTACACAATAAAAAAACCCAAGATGGTACATAAAGTATTCAGTCACTTTCAATGTTTCACTCTGTATGATTGCAGTCATTTACCAAAACCAGTGAAGTTCATTTGCTTCCTCATTCATGTTCACTGAATGAACCATCATGACAGATACAAACATATTTCTGTAAATGTAGATAAAAGCTCCTGGTCATTAGTGTTCAGACTTTGCTGTGACTCTCACTCTGAACTCAATGCTGTTCATTTCTTCTTGAGATTCTTCTTCTTCATTGGAGTCCAGCTGTGTTTAATCAAACTGCTTGGAGCTCAGAGACTGAACTGTGGCATTAAGGTACAGATCTGGACAAGATTACCAAAGAATTTCTGCAGCCTTCAAGGTTCCTAAGAACACAGAATCCTTCAATGGAAGAAGTTTGGGACGACCAGAACTCTTCCCAGACCGGACCGTCCACCCAAACGGATCAATCACAGCAGAAGAGCTTTGGTGAGAGCGGTGAAGAAGAAGCAGAGATCACTGTGGCTGAGCTCCACAGATGCAGTAGGAAGAGGAGAGAAAGTTTCACTAGTCAGCATCACTGCAGCTCTCCATCAGTCGAGGCTTCATGACAGAGTGACCCCACAGAAACCTCTCCTCAGTTCAAGACATCTGAAAGTCCACACAGAGTTTGATAGAAACCCATGAAGGACTCCCAGACTCTGAGGAATCACATTCTTTGGTCTGATGACACCAAAACTGAACTTGTTGCTGTTGATTCTAAGCAGTTTGTGTGGAGAAAACCACACACTGCTCATCACCTGCAGTGAAACATGGTGGTGGCAGCATCATGGTGTGGAGCAGGACAGAACGACTGGCTGCAGTTGAAGGAAAGATGAATGCAGTAAAGTACAGAGATGTCTCAGAAGAAAACCTCTTCCAGAGTCATCAGGACCTCAGAGCCAAAGCTCACCACTGAAAGAACAAAGGAGTGGATCAGAACAACTCCGACTGTTCTTGACTGGTCAGACAGAACCCTGACCTAAACCCAAGTGAGCATGTCTGGAGAGACCTGAAAATAGCTGTGCACCAGCGTTCACCACCCAACCTGATGGAGCTGGAGAGGATCTGAACAAAGAACAGCAGAGGATCTCCAATTGGGTTCATATGTAGAAGTCTCTAATCAGGATTAATAGTACAGGATATTTTTTGACTTTTGAATTGATTTGATTTAATTATTTGAGGTTTTTATTTGTTTAGGTGTTAACTAAATAATGTGCTTTTACCTGGCTGAAAAATCCTTTTTCTGCTCGTCCATGTTTGATTCTTGTCCTGAAACTTATCTGCTTCTTTTCTTCAGTTCCACGGAGCACCAGACTTCTATGAAGTGATGCTGAAGAACCTTAACATTGTCTTCACCACTCTGTTCTCTCTGGAGTGCATCCTGAAGATCATTGCCTTTGGTCCTCTGGTGGGTGCAGACACGGAGCAGTGCTCAGCGTCCTCAAGACACGCAGCAGCTGACCATGTTCACCTGCTTCTTTACAGAACTACCTGAAGGATGCATGGAATGTCTTTGACTTTGTGACAGTTTTGGGAAGCATCACAGACATCCTGGTTACTGAAATCAACGTAAGAGCGCCCCCTGCCTGTGCATGCTATGAAGCACCCACACCACACTGTGGTCATGTTAGGACTAGGGTCTAGAGGTCATTTCCAGGAATTCAGACAACCTCATCAACCTGCAGTGTCTCTTTGAGGATGTGTCCTCCCTGGTCCATTCTCATGAGCGCCATGATGGTTTACATGGTGTGTATCTGCTCACATTGGGCTGTGTATGTTGATGTTCTCCTTCTTTCTTTCTTTCTGTGCCCCCCTCCCCTCCCTCCGCTGTCACCAGACGACGGTGAGTAAACTTCTGTCTGCATCTTTGACAGAAAACGACAGATTCTTACTATGGAATTTTATTACAAAGTATTGGACCCACAACCTTTTGAGTGACAGAAGGCAGCAAAGAGTCGTGATCCAGGGTTTTATATCTGTCTAGAAGCTAGGGGAGTATTCTGATTGGATTATTATCATTTGGTTTGGTTAAAACGGACCAGAATTTCTTTACTCCGTTGGACCAAGTGTTCAAGTGTGAAGACACTCTTTCAAACTCTGGTCTGGACTTAACACACTTGTCTGAAGAAGTGTCATCAGCTTTTTCATTCTCTATAAGCTTCTGAGTATTAGACTATGAAGGTCAGGGATGAGCCATGGACAAACCTGGAGAAGCAACAAGCCGATATGGTTTCTCTTGGTGTCTGGGAAGACGTACGCATAACAACTACCAGAAAAACACACATGTGGAGGTATTTTCTATGGTTAGAATTCAAAATAGTTACACATCCCTGATCTAGATAATACATATTTTGAAGAGAGCAGCAAAAACACCTTCAAGATTGTTTTGTGCTGCCCTGCCCTCTTGATTTCTGGCCAATAAATCTGCGCTGAACCCAGATCAAAGTCAAGGACCAACAGTTTGTTGGTGTGAAGAACAGCCTCTGACTCGCTGCCTTGCTCCGCTCCTGACACCATTTCCTTCTAAGAAAAGTAAACATCTATCCATTCATCCATTTTCTAAACTCTGAACATGTTACTTGTTTATGATGAATTAAGAAGTAATTGATTAATTTAGAAATGTAAAAAAAAAGAATCATAAAACTGAAGACCAACACGTGGTTTTACACTGCAGTTTTTGTAATGATTCCTCAAATCGATTTCTATTCCTACAATCAAACCAGGCCAGTCTAAAGTGAGTTGTAACTTGTACCATTAAAGAAATGTTTCAAAATGAAATCAATCTATTTAATATCAATATTGGAAAATACCATTAGGATTGAGACATGTAGGTTTATTTTACTATCATGTAAAAACAACCAAGTATCATCACAGCACACACATGATCACTCACCATTACCGTCCAATGTGTGGAAACACATTCTTGTTTACTTGTTTGTACACATATTTAATTGATTATCTTGAAGAAATACCAGGAATCTGGAAAACTTCAGCTGCACTTTTCAGTAGCAGGTATTTATCTCTGGGTCACACTGATGGAAGTTTTGGATAAAGATTTCCTGGATCCATTTTAGCTCAGTGAATCAGATTGTTCCAAATGAATCAAAATCTACTATGAATCGGATTGACAAGCACAAATTATAATATGAATGGCCCTCCCCTAGTAGTTACTCTTCATTCCTGACATCTTTTACTTTTTATAACTCTGTGCACTTTCTTAAAGTGAAAATACATTCCACAACGACCAATTTTTAATGATTGGATGAGGCAGACGGAGCAAAGAGTTTTGGGATGGGAGGTTTTGATTGGCTTCATTGATCACTGACACTGCATGTTACACAAAACTGATTCATCAATCAAAGCTGGAGCCAACAGAGACTCACTCAGCCCCATGCAGCACGAACACTGTGATCACAAGAACAAGTGTTTGGACCATTTTGTGGTTGAACTTCTAAGCCCTCTCGGGTCGTTTTTGGGGATGTGTTCAGCAGTCAAAAGTGGTTGGTTGGATGATGTCTCATTGGTCTCTTAACAGGATAGGCTCCTGAATTTGAGCTTCCTGAGGCTTTTCAGAGCAGCTCGACTCATTAAACTGCTGAGGCAAGGCTACACCATCCGCATCCTGCTGTGGACATTCGTCCAGTCTTTCAAGGTGGGGTCATCTGTGAAGACGTCCAACAATCACACCTTATTTCTCCTCTACACAAAGTTGAGCTTCTGGAGTTTTCAAAGAGAATTCGAGTTATTGTGTTTTGGTTTTGTTTTGTTCCCCAGGCCTTGCCTTATGTTTGTCTGCTCATTGCCATGCTGTTCTTCATCTACGCCATCATCGGGATGCAGGTGAGCATCGGTCCAAAGCCAAATGATGTTTCTTGTTAAGACAAGTCACAGGAGTGGTCTCTCTACTGTAGGTGTTTGGAAACATTGACCTGAATGAAGACACAGCCATCAACCATCACAACAACTTCCGCACCTTCCTCCAGGCTCTCATGCTGCTCTTCAGGTTCAGCGGTTTTCTCTTTTCACATCGCTTAACCACAGAACTGAGCTCAGCTTTAGCCTAAATCATAACGATTTTTGCAACCATCGACTCAAACAGCTGCTGGATGCACACTCCAGAAAAAAGGAGCAAGCTGTCTTCAAATCAACACTTTTATTCATTTGAAAATGACTCTGATGTCAGTATTAGAAGGTAGTCCTCATGCACGGGATGGTTTAAACATAGAAACATAAGTTTATTATGAATTTTGGAAACAAATAGGCATTTCCAGGAAACCTCATGACCTTAGTATCGTTTTTCTGCAGAGTTTTTGAAGCAAAACACTTTCAAAAATGGAAAACTCTTTGGTTTCAGTTCGGTTGGAGTCAGGATCTCTGCAGTTTTGTGCTGCTGAGGCTGAGATGTGAGATGAGACACAACTTTTTGTGTGTTTTGTTCATTCGGTCTGTTTGTGTGCACGTCAGGAGTGCAACCGGGGAGGCGTGGCATGAGATCATGCTGTCCTGTCTGAGTCAGAGAGCCTGCGACGAGCGAGCCGGAACCACCGTCAAAGAGTGCGGCAGTGATTTTGCCTACTTCTACTTTGTCTCCTTCATCTTCCTGTGTTCCTTTCTGGTCAGTCCCGAAACAGCCAAAGTAATGGTCATGACGGTCTGACCATCTGACAGAATGTTTTATCATTTCAATTTCACATGGATTTTTGCATATTTTCATTCAGATAAAGTTCATTTCCGTATTCACAAAGATTCAGCTTTACCCTAAACCAGAGGTCAGCAACTTTTAACAGTAAAAGAACCATTTGGCCTCATTTTCTACTGATCAAAACCTACAAGGAGCCGCATAGTCTTACTTTAGACTTTAAGAAATTTGGATTTACATTTATAGTATCCAATTTTGTGCAGGATACGATAATATGTGCTTTTAACTCATAAAAGATCAAACTTTTTACCCCATTTTTTGCTTTGCATATAAAATCTGTTCATTCTGGAGGTAGAGTTGATCAAACAAGAGGTCTTCAGGTCAACAGGATGTAAAAACCTACATAGTTTTATCATCTATGTGAACCTCAGACATCAGTTTATATATTTAACTAATCTAAATTAAATAAATGACAATTAAGTAATCCTTACTGTAAAAAAAATGCTATTTTATGGGGGGGTTCCCTGTTGTAAAAATGCAACCAGCATGACAAATTCATAGAAACAACCAGGACAGAGCAACGCAATGCTCATCTCCTGTTCTCTGTGTTCCAGATGCTGAACCTGTTTGTAGCTGTGATAATGGATAACTTTGAGTACCTTACCAGAGACTCCTCCATCCTCGGGCCTCATCACCTTGATGAATTCATTCGTGTTTGGGCCGAGTATGACCCTGCTGCTTGGTATGTTGACACGTCTGCCTGTGCCCAAACGTAACACAGTAAACGTGGAGGAGTTAGAGATCCTAACTGACTTTCTCTCCCTGTTTATGACTATGGACTGAGCCGGGCCCTCTGTGCAGTGATCCCACTGATGAATGATATTTGACCTGAAGCTCTCCTGAATGTTTCTTTATTGATGTGCTTGTTCTTTTCCGCAGCGGACGGATATCCTATAAGGATATGTACAATTTGTTACGTGTTATCTCACCTCCCCTTGGCTTAGGGAAGAACTGCCCTAATAGGGTAGCATACAAGGTTTGCAAATACCAGACATTTATATTATCAAGATACTTTGTGCCTCTGTGCCAAGAGATTTTTACCGGAATGGCTATGCACCAATAAAATCGCCTTTTCACTAGCACCCTCCCTCCAAACTGTTTGGCTTTGGTTGAAACTGCTGGAGAGGAAACAGAGCTTTCAAAGCCGTGGCATTGCCCCAGCATGCCGCTTGCCATGTCGGCTTTCTTTTTATCTATAAGGTTTAAACAATAGAAACATTTTATGTCTTGTTCTTGGATATTTGAATTCCAAAACTCCTCCTAAAGGAAGTGTAAACATGTCTACCAATGGAAAGCCAAGCGATGGAGCTCAGGCAGGCCTTGAAACCTTTGTCTCTTTGCAGTCTGGTTGAAGTCCCGGTTGGATGTCTGCAGCATGCGGAGGCAGACATTCTCAATATGATGCTGTCATTTCTCTTCCAACTCATCAGCATCCTGCGTGCCGGATCTACCATCCATCCTTCCATCCATCCATTCATTCTTGCTCCTTTTCTTCCTCTTTTGACCAGATTCACTCTGTGCCATCCCATGTTTCCTCTCAGGGATCCTGAGCTCCACTGTGATGCATCCCTGTGCCCCCACTGTGGCCGAGGATGGCATCCGTCCTTCATCTCACTCTGGGAAATCTAATGACAAAGATTTCTGTTTCTCCTTTCCATTGTTCTCCTGTTGATTTCTTCCCTTTCTCCTCCTCCTCCTCCCCATCCTTCTCTGTTTGCATTCTGTTTATACTTGATTTCCTCCACCCTGTGAAGTGGCCGTATCAAGTACCACGATATGTATCAGATGCTGCTCCACCTGTCCCCACCCTTAGGTTTGGGAAAGAAATGTCCACCAAGAGTCGCCTACAAGGTAGACCCTCCACCTTCTTCCCTGTGCTCGGCTACCTTTCTCTCATTGGGTGAACTCCAGCCAGTGTTTTTGCTCTGAAGTGTTCCTTTTTTTGCTAGCTCCCTTCTGTGTTAGCCCCTTCTTAATTGTCTTGTGTTGATCATAGCTTCTGGTTTAGCCTCATAGTCTTTACTTATGATGAAAAGATGAGCTTAAACAGAACCAAAATTCAGAAAGCTTCTGCACATGGAGTATAATGGCTCCTCTGTACTGTAGTTTGGATTTTACTGTGTGGAGCAGTGTGTTGGTGTGTGTGTGTGTGTGTACAGGTTTACTGTTTGTTTGGCTTCTACTGTCTTCTTGTAGGAAATGTTCTGTCTTTGTGTGCTTTGTGGGTCTGCCTTCTGTGTCCATTCCTTCTCACTCTTTTTCACAACTCATCAGAACATATTCAGTCCTTGGAGAATGAGTGTGTGTG
>NC_050520.1:11910695-11912367 GCF_002922805.2 Oryzias melastigma
TTGTGTCTGCCTCACAATGAGTCATGCACTGTCTTATCAATCCTGGTTCACACTGGATGCCGAAGTGCCGCAAAGCGGCACGTAACGGAGGCCGTTTCCATTCGGCGTCCTTGTTAACCTATGGTGTGGTTCACAGCAGGCGCAGAGCGCCGCGGTTCTCTGTGAAAGGCTTGCGCCGTGCAGTGGATCATTTCGACGTCTAGTCTATTTTGTGCACGAGCTGCGAGCATCCTTGTCAATTCTGTCAGGAATTTACATCAAGATGCATGAGAAAATCCAGTTTATTTTCAAAATATAACCAATGAACTATAAAAATAAACTTTTTCAAAGTAAAACAAATTGCATTGACAAATGGGATCATGGTTTTGTATCTAAACAGACTGTAGAGACAAAAATAAACGTACAATCACAACACACACACAGAAAAAAACAGACATACACACACACAGATCAATGTGGTGGCCAACTCCGGAGCGGGACTTCTCTCTGTGTGTCTGAACAACATATGAATTAGAGAAATGAAGGCCAACTAACTACTTTCTTCTTCTTAGCAGAAACACGGGGTAATATTTTTAGGTTATTCATGTACGTATGATGGCAAAAAAACAAAAAGCTTTAGCAGAATCGTCTGTTGACCATCGCAGAGAAATGCACATCTGGTGTGAATTGCAGGGAGCGGATGCTGCATGTACTCTGCTCCGCACAGCTTTGCAGTGCTTCCGTGTCCAGTGCGAACCTCGCGTAAGGCTAAGGATCCAGATGAAAACATGTCAGTTCAGAAGCTTTTGTTCACACCTTCCACATCCTTCCACTTTAGATCAGGGTGGGGACTTTGGATGTCTCACCTGGAGAAGAAAACTGCATGTCTGACAGCTCACATGCACAAAGACCAGAATGGGACCGCAATCTGATCTTTATCTTCTCTAGCTGTGTTGAGGCTCACATCGCGATCTATTCTCAGGTTTTAGCACTTTGTAGCATCAATGTCCAGCAGTGGGTTATATTATCCAAATATGTCCTCTATATGGAAAGCATTGCATTTTTAGTTTACAGTTTCCAAAGTTGTAGAAAATTTCCCACGGTACCTCTAAAATGATGTGCCCCCCCTCCTGATGAAGGACCCTTAAACTGCCATAGGGACATTTTTCCCCATCTAACACATTTAATCAGTTCTAATTTAAAATATTAATAACGTTTGTAATGACCCTTTTTGCACATAAGGTTTTGTTTACCCAAAACGGATCAGACTTACTGCTGATTTCTCTTTTTGATTCATTCATCTCTTAAGGTTCTTAGTGATAATTAGTGCATAATATGTCATTAGGCTTTAGCTAATGAGCTACTCATCATGTGGACTTAGTGTGGTTAGATGTAATATCATTGTTACGTTCCCAACCCAGAGGAAGGGAGGAGAAGGTGTAACATGAAAAAAGAAGACCTGGATTGCAACACGGAAATACAGTGCAGATTGAAATGAGTTTTAAGGAGCTAATATTTCAGCTATAAGCTAGCTATTTTGGTTAATTTAGGCTTTTTCTTTTCTTTTTTTTTTTAGTTTTTTACTCTGTTTTGGAGTAAAGCCACTGACTGTATATAAGAACTGGACTGAGCAAACCCCCCTACTTCCGTGTTCCATATAGGAAGTACCACTGGGTTGCAAAAAGGCCAAAGT
>NC_050520.1:11913915-11955398 GCF_002922805.2 Oryzias melastigma
GAAATAAATAATAATTAATATCAGTCTGTGATTCAGATATTTTTAGGCCAGCAGAGAAGGCCTTGCAAGCCCTGACGGCCCGCCACTGGCAAAATGGCGGTATCCGTTTCAGGAATTGACGGTGAAAGCGGCGGCCTACTTTCACGAGGAGTTGAGGTAATGCATTTCCAATGGGGGACCTCATGGCTCGAGAAGTCCATTATTTTTTACAGTCAATGAGTTAAGCTAATATTTCAGCTACATGTTATCTGTTTCTTAATTTAGGCTTCATTTCAGTTTTTATGCTATTTTGAAATTTTAGCTATTTTTTCATCTATCATCTTCAGCGTTTTTAGCTATTAATTTCAGCATCTTCAGCAGCCAAATTCAGCTTCCAGCATTCACACTAGCATTATCACAGGTAATGCTATATATGTAGTATATAATTATGTTAAAAAGTTATGGTTTTAAAGTTTATTTGTGTTCAATAAATGTTTATTCTGTTCGGCCCACAACCTAAGCTGTGTTTTGGATTTTGGCTCTTGTGCGATTGAGTTTGAGCCCCCTGGGATAGAGCTTGAATTCTCAAACAAATATCAGGTGTTTTTTAAAGTCTAAAGTCAAACTGACCCATAGTATGATGGAGGAGCACATTTATGTGTGCACATGTTTGTGTGTGTAAATGTGTGGCGGTGCGTATTTGCATGTGTGTGTTTGATGGTGTGGGAAAACACTGTAAATTTGTGTCTGTGTTTGTGTGTGTGTGTGCGAGGGTGTGTGTGCATGTATCTGTGTGTGCACGCACACGTGGCGCTCTCAGCTCTCCATGCTCGTCTCATCCTGACTCTGGTCTCTTCCTCTGCACTGCTCTGACAGCTCATGAATGTGAATGCTTTTGTGTTCAGGGGGAGCTCAACTCTTACAGCAGCAACGTTTCAGCACAGCGTGTGAATCTAGCGGTGCCATCAGTCCTTTGTAAAACCACATTTAGGTCTTATGGCTAGGCTCCCCATGCAATGGAAACTCTGCATTCAGTCAGCTTACACAAAGAGCAAAGCAAACTCAACAGCCTCAACTCCAGGTTGATGGTTTCTCCCAACAACAGAGTCGAGCTCCTGTGACTGTCTTAGGCACCTCCATGGTTATGCGTACCATGCCTTCTCTCACCTTTTTTCAGTCAGTGTCAGTCTTGCACCAGTGCACTTTGACATGCTTAACACAGTGAATACTGTAGCTAGTAGCAGTGGATGTGGTTGTCTAGTTCGTTTGCTTGTGTTTGGAGAGAAGACTTTTTGTGTGCTAAAGGAAGAGTCATTAGCATCTTTATTTGATATGGCCCAAAGTTTTGCACCAAATTTAGATGGTAAAGAACAAACTCTGAAGGACATTGTACCACAGCAGCACACAGATTGATTTCTCCGTTTGTGTGTTCGGATCAGGGAGTTTGATCAGCGCCTAACCAGGTGTTTGTTCTCCTCAGCGCCTTGTCAAGATGAACATGCCCATTGCTGATGACAACACGGTTCACTTCACCTCCACCTTGATGGCCCTGATCCGCACTGCGCTGGAGATCAAACTGGCCTCAGGTTGGTTAAGAAACGGAGGCAGCAAACATCATCACACATGAAGATTACGGCGCTTTTACCTCAGAACGGCAGCAAGAAAATACATCTAAAGTAACTGTAGAGGTTTAAAGATCTAACAACAATGGGGGCTCATAGGGTGTTGGGTGTTCAAGATTAAATCCAAATCTTCACAAGATTCCAAGATCTTAACTCCATAAACAAAGATCCCAGCAGACAATGCCAAGTGGGCCCCATATGTTTTAAACATGGGCAGAAAATGTGGGCCTGCAGTTTTTGTGGTGGCCCTACCTGTGTTTGCCCACATTGACTCAAGTGGGGATTCAGTATGTTAGCTTGCTACTCTAGTCAGCTGCACGGTGGACAGGGTAGTGTGCAAGCAAGCTCTGTATCACGCTAGCGAGCTCCACTGTAGCATGCTAGCGAGCTCCACTGTAGCATGCTAGTAAGCTCCACAGTGGCATGCTAGTGAGCTCCTCTGTAGCACGCTAGTGAGCTCCACTGTATCACACTAGTGGTATCACACTAGTGAGCTCCACTGTATCACACTAGTGAGCTCCACTGTAGCATGCTAGTGAGCTCCACTGTAGCATGCTAGTGAGCTCTTCTGTAGCATCCTATTGAGCTCCACTCTATCAAGCTAGTCAGCTCCACTGTTGCATGCTAGCGAGCTCGTCTGTGGCACGCTAGCGAGCTCTACTGTATCACGCTAGCGAGCTCCACTGTTTCACACTAGTGAGCTCCACTGTATCACACTAGTGAGCTCCACTGTATCACGCTAGTGAGCTCCACTGTATCACACTAGTGAGCTCCACTGTATCATGCTAGTGAGCTCCACTGTTGCATGCTAGTGAGCTCCACTGTAGCATGCTAGTGAGCTCCACTGTAGCATCCTATTGAGCTCCACTCTATCAAGCTAGTCAGCTCCACTGTTGCATGCTAGCGAGCTCGTCTGTGGCACGCTAGCGAGCTCTACTGTATCACGCTAGCGAGCTCCACTGTTTCACGCTAGCGAGCTCCACTGTATCACACTAGTGAGCTCCACTGTATCACACTAGTGAGCTCCACTGTATCACACTAGTGAGCTCCACTGTGGCACGCTAGCGAGCTCCACTGTATCACACTAGTGAGCTCCACTGTATCACACTAGTGAGCTCCACTGTATCACACTAGTGAGCTCAATTGTATCATGCTAGCGATCTCTGCTGTATCATGCTACTGAGCTCCACTGTAGCATGCTAGTGAGCTCCACTGTATCACACTAGTGAGCTCAATTGTATCACGCTAGCGAGCTCCACTGTATCATGCTAGTGAGCTCCACTGTTGCATGCTAGCGACCTCGTCTGTATCACGCTAGTGAGCTCCACTGTATCACGCTTGTGAGCTCCACTGTAGCATGCTAGTGAGCTCCACTGTATCACACTAGTGAGCTCAATTGTATCACGCTAGTGAGCTCCACTGTATCACGCTAGCGAGCTCCACTGTTGCATGCTAGCGACCTCGTCTGTATCACGCTAGTGAGCTCCACTGTATCACGCTAAAGAGCTCCACTGTATCATGCTAGCGATCTCATCTGTAGCATGCTAGTGAGCTCCACTGTAGCATGCTAGTGCATACTGAAAAACTGTAGCTTGCAGCTGAAATGTCTGTTTCTTCCGTGGATTTTAGGAATGGTAGCACAGCGACTGCTGGATGCTGAGCTTAAGAAAGAGTTATCCACAGTTTGGCCCAGCCTTTCTCAAAAGACTATGGATCTGCTGGTAACGCCACACAAGCGTGAGTATCCTGGCTTGTTTTATACAATCTACAAAGTCTGCCTGAAAGTGGGCCGCTCAGAGACGGCGAACGTCCCATTTGAGACTGGGAGCTGCTCCAATATTATTCCATCTTTCTCATTGCAAGTCTGCTTCTGTTCTCTCCTTATCCCAAACATAAAATAAGTCATGGAGACTGCTGATCCAGCCATGTCGACTGTCAGAGTCACCAGCTCCTGATAATGACTGTTTAACCAAAATAAATAAAGTTGCAATTTTTAAAGTAAGAATTACTTAATTAGCATTTATTTGATTTAGATTAGTTGAATGTATAAACTGATGTCTGAGGTTCACATAGATGATAAACTATGTAGGTTTTTACATCCTGTTGACCTGAAGACGTCTTGTTTGATCAACTCTACCTCCAGAATGAACAGATTTTATATGGAAGAGAAACTTTGGTAAAAAGTTTGATCTTTTATGAGTTAAAAGCACAAATTATCTTATGCTGAACAACATTGGATACTAGCTGTCCAGAGCTGCACTGAGACACAGAGCAGCCTAAATTTTGAATATAAGTTATGTGTGCTTCTGTCAAACGTATAAAGAATGAAAAAAAATTACAATTTTGAGAGATTCTAGGTTCTTTTTGAATTTTTGCCTTTGTTTGTCCCAAAAAGTAGACAGAATTCAAATCTATTATTAAAAAAAGAAGGTCATCAATACAAATCCAAATTTCTTAAAGACTAAAGTAAGACTATGCGGCTCCTTCTAGGTTTTGATGAGTAGAAATCGAGCCAAAATGGCTCTTTCACTGTTAAAGTTTGCTGACCCCTGGTTTAGGGCCAGCTCTAAAAACAGTTGACTCCTTCCATGCTCGGCATTGGGGCTGTGCAGCTTTACCCTCTGAAATTCTGAAGTTGAAACGCATGATGAAATAGTTCTATGAGTGGAACTCACGATTTGCAACAATAAGCTCTCTTTGCTGTCACAGAAAGTATCCAGAGAGCAGATTTTGTTGAAGTAGGTTTGACACACTTTTGAGGCTCACAGGATAAACAAAATATTAAAATTCCAGAGGGTTCACCATCAAAAAGAATTCCAAAATGCAAAAAGTGAGTTAATTGACCTAACTAAAAAAAGATATGTCTTAATTAGTTTATAAAATCTTCTATTATATTAACTCTTTAACATCTGAGGAGTCGTCTGTAATGCTTAAACTCAAAAGCTCGCCACTTTTCTCCTTCAGAATCTACTAGAATTATCATATTAACGGTTGGAAAGTTACAGTAAGTCAAAGGACATGAACACTGGAGCTTAATTCTCAGAATACTATTAAAAATGAGTTTTGTTTTTGGATGAATTAATAAACAATGCTGTCACTTCATAGTTCTAAATTGAACCTTTTATGAATCCACAGAAATTACTTAATTTAGTATCAATCTGTTTATTTTAAATGTGTTAACTCAAATTTTAGACTTCACCTATTGTTAACTCACTAATTCTTTCGAAGTTAAGAAATATGATTTTTGTGAACCAGGCCATTTTTGATGAGCCAGCAAATAGAGGATTGAAGCCAATAATGCATGTGTCAAAGTCAAGGCCCAGGGGTCGGATCCGGCCCTCTGGTAATTCTATCCGGCCCTCCAGATCATTTTATTTTGGTGTTATTAATGGCCTGATGTTACCTTATTTCTAACTTTTTCTAACTTAAACAAGTTTTAAGTTGATTTATTCTGGAATATTATTCCTGCATTTTTATTATTCATAATTAGGTTGAGAAGTTACAGTTTTAAAAATTGGCATTCTTCTAGCTTTTTGGACTATTTTGACATTTACTAAGATTTTTAGGCTATTTTGGAGTTTAGCTAATATCTCACCTACATGCTAGCTGTTTTGGCTAATTTAGGCTGTTTTCATTTTTTTGGGATGTTTTTAAGTTTTGCTATATTTTAGCTACATGCCATCTGTTTTGGCTTACCTAAATTTTTAAGCCTTTAGCAATTTAGCAATTAGCTAATATTTTAGCTGGCTATCAGCTTTAGCGTTTTTAGCTTTTTGCTTCAGTGATTTCAGCTATCAACTTCAACGTTTTTAGCAATCGTTTTCAGCATCTTCAACGGCCAAATTCAGCTTACATCATTCACACTAGCATTATCACAGGTAATCCTATATATCTAGTTCATAACTATGTAAAAAAGTTACAGTTTTAAAATTTTAAACATTTTGTTTTAGAGTGTTGAATAAATGTTTATCCTGTTCGGCCCGTGACCTAAGGTGTGTCTCAGTTCCTCTCCTCCTCACTTTCCCTCTCGTCCCCCTCAGCCAACGAGCTGACTGTAGGGAAGGTATACGCCGCTCTGATGATCTTCGACTACTACAAGCAGAACCGAGCCAGGAGGCTGCAGATGCTGCAGCAGCCACAGCCAAGCACGTCGAGCTCCCGGGTAAAGCATCCCTTTATGCTCTCACACACACATGCAGAAATGCTCTGATGCGCACCAGATGCTGGGATGTAAAGCTGCATGCATGCACCTGCAGAAGGTGAGGGAGATGCACACTCTGGCTGTTTGCCTGCATGAGACTACACATGAACAGATGTTTCTTCAGGAGCATCTAGTATTTACCAGAGAGCTGAAGCAGATCTGCCACTCGTCCACTGGGAACATTTCTTCTGCTTGTTGTCCTCAGAAGTTGGTAACTAAATGTCTCTGAATCTGAGCAACTTTGAATCGGTGATCAGCTGCATGCAGGTTCCTCCTAGAAATGCTGCACATCCACTCCAAACGTGCATGTCTTCTCTGCTATCCTCAAAGCCACACATGCCAAACATCTGTCAAACTCTGGTCTCACTCATGAGGATGTTTAACACTGACATTTTGGGCAGCAGGCTCATGGTTTCATTAGAACTGACATCATAACAGGCCCACATGCGCAAAAAAGGTAAAATCTTTAGTTGACTAAAGTCTTTAGTTTTATAAAAAATTTTCTTTGGCACAACACAATGGACATTAAAGTTTAGCTCCAATCATCTTTTGATCTATTTCCAAAGCGTTCCCAGTGGTCTTTTCATTAAGATTCTGATGTTTTTAGCCAAAAAAAGAAATGCAAAAATTTAAAAACTCTGTGTGGTTTTCTATAGCGTAGTTTCTGGAGGGCAGAAGGAGTTGATCAGAAATTCACTGAGTGCTGGGTGAGACTGTTCGTGAGGAGATTCTCCCCGACTTCCCCACATCTATCTGTTTATGCTCTCCCCTGCTAGCTTACAGCCCCTCACAACCCCGACCTAACATTACTGGAAAGGATGAGCAACATCAGAGCCATCCAGCCGAACAGTTTAGATCCAGATTCCAGATCAGGAAAACAAAGACGTTCATGGATCTATGTGTCTGTAAGTGGATGATCAGAATGGAGTGGAGCAGGAAGATTTTGGCCTGCTGATTATAGGACCTATGTCACTGCTACAAGAGTTTTCAAAATACATTTTTGTCATCTGCTCCTGATTCACAATAATTTTAATGAAGAACACTCAAAAAAACAATTTTAGTTCTAATTTTATTTATCATACATCATGAGAAAAATGCCACAAGAACATGTTAAAAATAGTGCTTTCATGCAATCATTTTTTGTGCCATTACTTAATAATGACATGTACTTAATTAATTAAATAGATCAATTCCATTTGCAATTTTTAAACTAATAATTGCTGTTAAAAATCTAATTTTGAGGTATTTTATTTGAGTTTGTGACATTGTGGCACAGTAAAAGATCAAAGTAAAACTAAAAAGTGACTCAATAAAGTCTACAGAAAGCAGAAAGGAAATTAGATTAATGTAGTTTCAAAAAAATAAGGCCCAGAAATGTCTGTAAATAATTCATCGCGATTGATGTGATAATTCGTCAGCCCTTGATAAAGACCATAATCATTGGAGAAGGTCTTCAAAACCAAATTATAAAAATATAAAAAATAATATATTAGTTGACAGTTTGAACAAAGGAGAAGCTTTCTTTACTCAGTGATGCTTTTTTGAATTAAAAACTTTAAGAACAAGAGAAAATAGTTCCCTTTAAAGGAAAATCAATGTATTTAATTGTTTACACTTTCCCAGTAAATGCTGATTTCCGATCTGTTAATGAATATTTTTAAACCCGTCCCTACAACACATTCTGGTGAATGTATGCTGACCCCCCCAAATGAGCTTCAACAGATCTCTTTTCATTTAACTGAACTATGAGGGAATGTTTGCATTTTGGCATTCTAACTGATCAGAGCTCACTGTTGCATTCTGGAGCACAGCCTGACCGGATTCTGAAGAGCTCTCATAGATGTCATGTAATATAAATGATGCTGACAACACAAAACTGTTTGGCTTACTGTATGAATATACTGCATAAAAGCATGATGGCTGGAAAGGAATATTATGCTGCTGGTGTCCACATGTGGACGGCACCAAGCCCCCACTGTTGGACCCAGCTCCAGCAAATATTCTGCCTGCTCCCTCTGGATGTCTTCAGCATGTCGCCATCCGTCTCTCCTCCACAGTGCAAGGTCGGGGCTCTCTTTAAGCCATTGCTGCCTCTGACTCACATGCAGGGACAAAACCTGCCAGTGATCATCAGCGTGGACTCTCCCAGCATGCTTCAGCCCAGGCCCAAATCCCGCCCCATCTCCCAAGCACCCACCAGACTGAGCCTCAGTTCGCTCAACAATGGAGGCACACTGTAAGTCTCTGAATGCACAACCCGGGTTCACATACCTGCAAAAATCACAGGTGGAGCTGCTGTCGGTACCACTAGAACACACGTCTCAAACTCAAGGCATATTTTGGCATTTACTAAGATTTAATACGTGTTTTAGGCTATTTTGCAGTACAGCTAATATTTCAGCTACGTGCTAGCTGTTTTGGCTAATTTGGCTTTTTTTTTTAGTTTTTTAGGCTGTTTTGAAGTTTAGCAATTTTTTAAGGTACATTTCAGCTGTTTTGGCTAACCTAAGTTTTTGTTGTTGTTGTTTTAGACTAATTTGGCATTTTACTAATATTTTAGGTGGCTATCAGCTTCAGCGTTTTCAGCTATTTGTTTCAGTGTTTCCAGCTATTAGCTTCAGGGTTTTCAGCTATTACCTTCAGGGTTTTCAGCTATTTGTTTCAGCATTTTTAGCTATTACCTTCAGCGTTTTCAGCTTTTAGCTTCAGCGATTTCAGCTATCAGCTTCAGTGTTTTTAGCTATCAATTCCCGCATTTTCTACTATCAGCACTATCATCTTCAGTGTCCAAATTCAGCTTACAGGATTCACACTAGCATTATCACACATAATGTTATATATCTAGTTCATAATTATGTTAAAAAGTTATGGTTTAAAAGTTTTAAAATGTAGTTTCAGAGTGTTCAATAAATGTTTATCCTGTCCGGGATAAACAGGGAGACCTAAGGTGTGTTTTGGATTTTGGCCCCTTGTGTGATTGAGTTTGACCCCCTACACTAGCATGTTGCTCACGACTTCATCTTCACATGGAAAACTCCTGTGCTGGTGAACCTCTTTCAGCCATACAAACATGTATGCAGGCTGTACAGACGCCATGCAACATGAAAGTGGTGAAGGACCTCAGCATTAAAGCAACATCCGCAAGTTGGTTCGTTAAATAATAAACAATCTTTCTATTTTTATTTATGAAACGTCACGTTTTAATTGAAGATGGTAACCTTCATTAACCCTTTAACCCCTGAGGTGTCGTTGGTGACGATTAAACACAAAATCTTTAACTTACTGTAACTTTTCAACCATTATTACGATAATTCCAGTAGATTCTGAAGAAGAAAAGTGGCTCACGCACATTTCTCCTTCACAAACTACTGGAATTTTGTGTTAATGGTTGAAAAGTTACAGTATGTAAAAGAAGAATCAAGACTTGTTAAGTGTGATTCATCAGACCAAGTTATGATCACATAGATTAGACTTCGTCTTTTAGGATGTTGGAGACCCCCAGGGACGCGTACCCTGCTAAAGCGAAGCGAACCGTCAGAGGCCCTCCTGAGGACACTTCAGACCCCGTCGTCTTTCAGGTACCACAGACAGCAGGGGTCCCACATGGCCTGTCTGTGCCGGACAGACAGCTGTTTGAACTGACAGCATGTCTTTGTGCTTGTGCTGTCCAGGAGCCAGTGGAGATGAGGAAGATGGAGACTAGTGTCAGCAGTACCATCCCTGCCCCAGAGTCAGGGCTGGAGATCCAGGGAAGGGCTGCCTCTATGCCTCGCCTGAATACTGAGCAGCAGGTAACCCATTATGTCTGATGGAGACTGTCAGGAAAAAGAATCTTCAGAATTAAGAATGATTTCCAATGAAAAAGAAGGAATGAAGCAGTTGTGTAAACACATGAGTCTTGAGAAAACATAACGTCTTTGAAATGATGTAAACACTAGATCACAGATGTACAACTCCAATCCTGGAGGGGTGCTGCTTGTTTTTAAGTTCAACAAAAAGATCCCATGATCATGAGTATTCAGAGCCTTTGTTCAGGATTGAGTAGACGAACCTCTTCAGAT
This sequence comes from Oryzias melastigma, assembly GCF_002922805.2. Classification (NCBI taxonomy): domain Eukaryota; kingdom Metazoa; phylum Chordata; class Actinopteri; order Beloniformes; family Adrianichthyidae; genus Oryzias; species Oryzias melastigma. The sequence continues at coordinate 11,923,779 of NC_050520.1, forward strand.
AGTACAGCCACAAGTCTTCTTGAGAATGATGCAACAAGTTTGTCACACCTGGATCTGAAGATCCTCTGCTGTTCTTTGTTCAGATCCTCTCCAGCTCCATCAGGTTGGGTGGTGAACACTGGTGCACAGCCATTTTCAGGTCTCTCCAGACATGCTCACTTGGGTTTAGGTCAGGGTTCTGTCTGACCAGTCAAGAACAGTCCGAGTTGTTCTGATCCACTCCTTTGTTCTTTCAGTGGTGAGCTTTGGCTCTGAGGTCCTGATGACTCTGGAAGAGGTTTTCTTCTGAGACATCTCTGTACTTTACTGCATTCATCTTTCCTTCAACTGCAGCCAGTCGTTCTGTCCTGCTCCACACCATGATGCTGCCACCACCATGTTTCACTGCAGGTGATGAGCAGTGTGTGGTTTTCTCCACACAAACTGCTTAGAATCAACAGCAACAAGTTCAGTTTTGGTGTCATCAGACCAAAGAATGTGATTCCTCAGAGTCTGGGAGTCCTTCATGGGTTTCTATCAAACTCTGTGTGGACTTTCAGATGTCTTGAACTGAGGAGAGGTTTCTGTGGGGTCACTCTGTCATGAAGCCTCGACTGATGGAGAGCTGCAGTGATGCTGACTAGTGAAACTTTCTCTCCTCCTCCTACTGCATCTGTGGAGCTCAGCCACAGTGATCTCTGCTTCTTCTTCACCGCTCTCACCAAAGCTCTTCTGCTGTGATTGATCCGTTTGGGTGGACGGTCCGGTCTGGGAAGAGTTCTGGTCGTCCCAAACTTCTTCCATTGAAGGATTCTGTGTTCTTAGGAACCTTGAAGGCTGCAGAAATTCTTTGGTAATCTTGTCCAGATCTGTACCTTAATGCCACAGTTCAGTCTCTGAGCTCCAAGCAGTTTGATTAAACACAGCTGGACTCCAATGAAGAAGAAGAATCTCAAGAAGAAATGAACAGCATTGAGTTCAGAGTGAGAGTCACAGCAAAGTCTGAACACTAATGACCAGGAGGTTTTAGCTACATTTACAGAAATGTGTTTGTATCTGTCATGATGGTTCATTCAGTGAACATGAATGAGGAAGCAAATGAACTTCACTGGTTTTGGTAAATGACTGCAATCATACAGAGTGAAACATTGAAAGCTTCATCTATCAGCTTTAGCATCTTCAGCACTAGCAAATTCAGCTTCCAGCATTCACACTAGCATTATCACAGGTAATGCTATATATCTAGTTCATAGTTATGATACAAAGTTACATTTTTAAAGTTTAAAAAATGTCGTTTTAGAATATTCAATAAATGTTTATCCTGTTTGGCCCGCGACCTACGGTGTGTTCTGGATTTTGAGTTTGACACCCCTGTTTTAGACACACCCAAAAGTATGGGGACCACTGCCTTAAATAACACTAATACTTTTAAACTTTGATGAGGCACATTGAAACCTTCAGGTTTGGATTGATCGATTGTCTTTCCTGCTGTGAAGGTTCTGCTGTTCCTGATGTTCGTTTTGTCTCTCTTCTGTGTCCTCTCTGTCCTTCTTCACAGCAGAGCCGGTCTCGTCTCTCTGCGGGGATTCAGCCAGCTGTACGTACACGCTCTTTCTGTCTTCATGCTCATGGGGGGACGGTGAGGGTTGATGTTGCTCACAAATCTGTACATCACTGGGGTTCTTCCAGACCGGCTGTCTCTCAGCAAGCCCCCGTTGCCCCCCACCCCCTCATCCATCATCCCTGTCACTAAAAAGGCAGATTACAGAATATTAAAGTCCCATTCCGATCACCTTTTGATCTACTTTTAAAACGTTCCTGTGATCTTTTAAGTATGATTATTCTTTTTAAGGTAAAATCTAAAACCTGCCGCTCGGCAGAAAGTACAGTTGTAGGTGAAAATATGTGAACTCTTTGGAATTTCTTGGTTTTATGCATAAACTGGACACGCTATTGTGTTGAATAAAAACATTAAAAACATATTTTGGTGGGATTTAAGCAGGCAATGTTTTTCTACATCGTTGTGATTTACATTTTAAATTATTTAAATTTTTCATGTGCCCGTTTCATGCAGAGGTACTCCCAAATGGTTCACATACTTTCTCCTGCCATTGTATGTCTGTAGGAGCTGTTGGTGAAGTGGAAACCCACCCTGACTTCCCTGGGCGGGTTTCCACTTCTGGTGGAAGGTTGGCACCGGTGTTCGGCACTTTTAGTTGTTTAATAGATGCATAATTTATTACTTAAACAAAGTTTTAAAACAAGATGGCTAGCACCATTTCAACAAACCATTTTCAGCACCACGGTCTCATACAGTTATATAACTTCAACCTCAGAAAATAAGCAAAACCTTTCAACAAAGGATCCCCAAAATCTCATCACTGCCTTTTCTTTAACAAGGAATTGTGTGAAGTGCAATTAAATTGTGATTTGAAGAACAAAAATCCAAATCCAGCATCTGTCCCATAAAGGTTTTCCATTCAGTCAAAGACTTTCTAAAGGACGGTGAGGTCTCTTCATGGATGTTGTCCAGAGGTACCTCTGTTTGCAGTGAAGTGGCTGCTCCCTCCTCATCAGTTCAGGACAAGCAGCCAGAAATGCAGCCCAGCATTCTCCTCCTGGACCTCAAACCAGAAGAACAGTTTCTATCTGAAATCTGAAGGGGGCTCATTACAATAATGAATTTGATTCTGAAGTTTGCTCTCTGACCGAGTCCTGTGTATGTCAGACATGAAGTTGCTGGTCTTCTTCATCTCTCAGTCTGTTGGTGACGCTGGCCCCATGAAGCGCTCAGCCTCCACCGTGGCTCCACGACAGCTGGAGGAGCCGGCCCTGAAGCAGCACACAGCCGAGAAACCATGCCAGGGGAGAACTCACCACCACCACAGCCACCACCGCTGCCACCACTGCAGAGACCGCGAGAAGAGGCAGAGGTCTTTGGATACGCCTGTAGGGGCTCAACCCCCCGGCTCTGCAGGTCAGTCAGCTCCTGAACAAAAGCTCAATAAACGACAAGCTGCATCAGTGAGTAGTCTCATCCTGTTTAGTGACACTGGACCTCAAACAGGATTCTCAGACCAAATGAACTACAGTCAAGCTCCCAGTCACTCACAGCTTGGCCTCCAACCTTTTTTTTTTCCAAAGGTCCAGCAGGAGAGCCAGCAGTCAAGACGGCAGCTTCCAGAGAACGAGGTCATAACCGTGGGCGCTCCCATGAGAGGAAGCACCATCACTCCTCCACAGACAAACAGCGCTACTACTCCTGCGACCGCTACTGCAGCCGGGAGCACAGCTGCACCAAATCTGCCGGTGCTAGCTGTGCTGTCTCCCCCACTGAGACACAGGAAACCAGCAACAAGCAGGTGGGGGCTTCAACAGCACACTTCCTTGTATACATTTATCTGAGTTTCATTGAGGGAAATAAATATTAGATCCTCTAGTAACCATCAAGAGTTCTGGTTCACACAGACCAGTTAGACTCTCCTCATCAACCTGTCTCCTGAACTGAAGACACCTGTTTGAACTGATCACCTGTAGAACAGACTCCTGTCCACAGAATCCTCCATCAGTCAGACTCCAAACTCTCCAACATGGAAAGACTCAAGAGCTTTCAGTGGATTTAAGGGAGAAGATTGTAGACCTGAATGGACAGCCCATCTCTCCACCAGGAGGATTAAAGGGGTCGTGGATGAGTCTTCTAACAGGATCATGACCTAAATCATTCAACCAAGACAACCAAGGAATCTCTGAAGAAGAACCAGATGAAGGTCATGGAGTGGTCTGTCAGTGTCTGAACCTCAGTCCTCTAGAAAACCTCTGGAGAGAGCTGAAGCTCAGAGTTGCTAAGCAACAGACACCAGATCTGAAGGATTTAGAAATCATGTGTAAAGATCCTCTGATCTGTCCAGAAACCTGATCATCAAGAAACCTCTGACCTCTGTGCTGTGAATGAAGGTTTGATACAAAGAACTGAATCTTTCTGGAAACAGGATCAAATACTTATTTCCCTCAATGAAATATAAATATATTTATTTACATTCTTTAAAGTTGGTTTGTTGATTTTCTATCTCACTGTTCAAATTAATATACAATTAAGATGGCAGACTGACAGTTTCTTTTTAAGTTAGCAAACCTACAAAATGAACAGGGGATCACATACTTATGCCTAATACTTGTGCCTGATAGACTATTTTCAAGGACCAAAATTTCTTGTACTGTTTTTTCCAGAGTATAAGTCACACTTTAAGGAGAAAAGTCTAGCACTCCTGAACAAGTCCACCAAGCGGGGCGTAATGCTGCATTCACACTAAACACAATTCCAGCATCATATTCACGTCTGCTGCCTCTTTTGACACGCGACATATCTGATGCTCAATGCCTTTCCAAAAATGTATCTATAAACCAGATGTTTGTTTTTAGCCTCATCGCTAAATGAAAGCATTTGTACATCTCTGTTACGATGCAGACACAGATGACGTCGAGAGATCAGGTTCATTTGTTTAGTAGAGCTCTTAAAAAACATCAGTACTTACGTCTCCATCTCAGAAGGATTGTTACCTTCTGACTGCAGGATCTGTCTGAATGACAGCAGTTCTTCCATCTCTCTCTGTGATCCAGTTTGATTACTTGTTGTCCTGCATTATTTTGAGGATTGAAAAATAAAAACAATAATAATGTCTCATCACAAATAAATTATCAAATAATTTAGGAGGAAAACGATCAGATTCCATGTTTGTTTTGGACAGCACTTGTTCTGCGTTGTGGTCATTAGCACATACTGATACACACACCGACAGCGCCCTGTTAGTAGAAAAACAGGAATGATAAATCATTTAGCCTATTCATATTTTTAAACAATCACAAATAAGTAGCTCCTGAGTATAAGTCTCACCCCTGACAAAACTATGAAAAACTGTGACTTATACTCCAGAATATACTGTCTTCAATCTCATCTTTGTGTAGATCTGTAATCTACTTTAAATCTTCTTATAATACGGCGGTTAGTGCCTGTTTTCCACTGTGCAATAGTTTGGAGGTAATCTCCCTCATATCCAAATGTAAAGTAATGTGATGTCACATGTTTGTTTTCACACGCAAATTAGGGTCCTTGTTAGTACAGTTGTTAGTACATCAGGAGCGTAAGTCCAGGAGCTTTTTTGGACTAACGCCTGGTTCACACCGCACTCGGAAGCGGCACAGAACGTGTAACCCAGTGTAAGACTAAGTGTGGTCTGATAACATGCATGCTGGAAATGAAAGGAGTGCTGGATCACAGGGCAATCTCTGCATGCCTTTTGCTACTGTCTCTTCTGTTTCTTCAGTGCAGTCTCTCATGGCCTTTCACTTTCCCCACTTTCTCTTTTCTTCATTTCCTGTCCTTTGGGTGTTTCATAACATTTCCATTTCTATTTGTTCTTTTATTCTTTTCTTTTTGTTCATCATTGTTGTCCGTCACAAATTATTATTGGTGTCTTCCTTTCTTTTCCCCTCTGGACCGGTCCTGTCCTCTTGGCTTCTTTTTCTCTTGACATTTTTCCTCATCGTTCTATTGTTTCAAATTGCTTGTTCAATTTTCATCTAGGGCAGTGGTTGGGTTGAGGGCAGCCCAGTGGCACTGAGCTCTGCTTCTAGCACACCGAACCGTGGACGTCGGCAGCTCCCACAGACCCCCCTCACCCCACGCCCGGGGGTGGCATACAAGACTGCAAGTTCCTCCCCGGTGCACTTTGTGCCTGCTCAGGCCTGTCTTGGCCGAATGAGCCGTGGTCAGTCGGAGCACAACGCCCTCCGCCAGAGCAGTTCCCGCCACTTCCCCTGGCCTGTCACCCGTATCAGCTCCGAGCCTTATCTAGGTCAGGGCCATGTGGAGGCCCTGGACAGCCCCTATGGCAGCCTTAGGGACCAGCTGGATGTCTTCCGGGATGCGGCGTCCCTGTCCTCCAGCCCCAGTGTTGGAAGCTCATCTCGGACCACAATGGCTCGGGCGATAGAAGATTTACATCCATCTCTTCCTGTAAACTTTAGCGTGCCCAATGGGTACCATGTCATAATTGGTGACAGCAGCAGCCCAGGATCTGGTATCAAGGCTCTTAGGCACAGGAGGTAAAGGAGGGAAGGAATGGTGCTAGCATGGCTTTAAACCAACATTTTAATGCATTTTTGACCAATTGTGAAGAGGTTTATTATCTTCTCTGAAGGCTTTACTTGACATTGTCACTGTGTGTTAAATGCTGTATTTTAATCCAGACTAAGTTAAGGAGAACATCTGAAAAGGAAGAGTGTTTCACTCAAGGTTTGAATGTGAATTTGAAGGACCCTCCTCTTTGAGGAGAGGTACAGCATTGGCGATTAGAAGAGCAGATCTTTTGCCAGTGTGAGATATTTTTCTGTTGTTAGTTTGATTTGATGTCAGCCTTTTGTTGATACCACCACGCTGACCCTTAGTCAGCTTCATAAACAAACAGAAAGTCAACATTTTGACCTCCAATGAGTGCTCAAACCAAACGTTTCATTTAAATGAAGTGCAGATGTCTTTTTGCACCAGGAGATCTGCTGTCTTCTAGATGGGGGGGGGTCCAGCTGTTGTCTCTTCACCTTCTTTGTGGCAAGCATTTCTTTTCAGGGTCAAATAGAATGATATTGGGTATTATTTCTGCCTCTGGAGGCATGGCAGCACTGATGTCTTCCTCACATACATCCCACAAACACAGCACAACATTTAATATAATTTATGTTTCTACCAAAGGATGAAAAAAATCCTAAAATTAAAATAAAAATGCACCAATTTGTCAATATTAGTGGATTTTTAACTGGTGTACAACTGATGTGCAGGGAAAAGAAACATTACCTCGTTTGAATTTTCATTTTCAGCTGTAACTTTTAAAACTGGGATTTGGACAGTGTTTCTCCTGCAGTAGCAGCAACTTTTCATACAGTTTCCAACATCATTATATTACATTTCATTTTTGAGGGAAAACTACAAATAAGTGATGGTTTTGTCAGAAGTGTTCAGTATTTCCTGCTGTTTTGGATTGATTTGGACTTTCAGAACCAACAGACTGTGATAAGAGTTCAGGAAACATAAATCGAGGTGATGTCTCGTGCCAGTCAAACAGTTCTGGCCTTTACTCTGTGATACTGGACTTCCAGAACAACACTAGACAGCTGCTGTCTGTCCAACAGAAGAAGTTGTTAGAGAGCTGAGCTTTGATGTTGAAGAACACTAATTTACTCAACAGAAACTTTAGTGACTGAGGCTCTTCATCAGCAGGTGTTCTCAGCTCACTCCTCAGCTCGCTTCAGGTTTGTCGCTGGAAACAAGCTAGCAGACGGATTTTAGCATTTTTGCTTTACCCCTCACGTGGGGAAATTCATGCCCTAACAGTTCAGTTTCTTCAAAAAAAAGGAGCATTTAACATTTCTTCAGAGTGATGCAAAAAGCAGCAGTAATTTGAGACCAGCAGCCACATGTCTTCAGTGTTTGGAGTCAAAGGGCAGCAGCAGGACCGAGGAGCAGCATGGTGGCCTCAACAGAAAACAGATCCGAGCAGTGACTTCAAACCTCAGACATTATGACACTGTACAGACAGCTTTAGTTTACAAACCTACCATTCCATGATGATGCCTAATCCTTTCTGACATTCCCTCAGCACGCCGTTCAACAGACGGCGCCACATGTTTTTGTCAAATCAATGTTTCTTGCAACCTTAAGAAGAGAAGCAGTGCATGGTGATGGAACTATGAGTGATTTCTATCAAACTTCCTTGTAGATGTTCTCTTTATATTGTGTGCATTTTTTGTATGACATGAAGGGTTGTTTGTGTGTTTCATGTGAAGTGCTAATGGTTTGCCATCATTTCAGGTGTAAGGTTTCTTACTTCTTTACAATGTTTTTGACAAAGTGCCTATCCTTTTAGAACTACTGTAGAAAAAGATGCAGCATCACCTGTTTTCTAACATGTCCACACCAGAGCAGATGTAGGACTCCTCCTGTGTGTAGCTCTGCAGGAACACATGTACAGAAAGCCTTATTTGTGTGTAGCGACTATGCTTGAAAACAGGAAGGAGAAATGACTTTAAAAACGCTTTCTTTTGGTTTTGCAAACACTGTAACGTTGCGAGCATTTAACTGCATTTCCAGGAAAACCCGTATGTAGCATGTTCAGAGGGCAGACGGAACAGTTTTCATCGTCAGGTGCAGGTGAGGCTCAGCAAACACCTGGGTTTGCATGGGGGGGCTGATGGTTGGCGCTCAGAGAAGGTGGTTTGTTGATGTTTCAGTGTTTGGCTCTGCGTGTGTTTGTGTGTGAAGAATTGCTTCATGCTGGGTTGGAGCTGGAGACTTTTTTTCTTTTTTGGTTTGCAGCGCTCATTAAACTCCTTTTTTTTGACAGTTTTCACCCAGAAAACATTTCTGGCAGCAGCTTCTGCTCCTCTGATATTGCAGTGATCCGGTCTGTTCACACAACTCTTCCAGTTGGCTTTCCGTTCGATTGTTTGGTTCTGATCCACATTGGCAGAACCAACATCCTGAATGGCTGCATCATTAACTGTGTTCCAGTTTCCTCTTTGTGAGTTCTGTTTTCATTCTGGCAAATGAAGCTTAGAGTCACACAAACTACATTTTAATGAACAGACTAAAAATCACATTTTCACTTATTTGTAACCTTAAAAATGTTTACATTTGTGCTGGGGTTGCAGTGAAAATGGTAAATCCTTCTGCATTAAGAAATGAAAAATGGGATATATTTGGGATCTATTGTCAAACAACTACCATTAAAATGTCATCTAGTAACTCACAGTCTTTTATCAAAAGATTCATTTATTTAAAGTGAACCACCATCTTACCTGCATGCTCCACTTCTTATTCAGGGTATGAACAGTATGAACACAATTATCCCGTAGTCAGCATAAAAATGGACAGTTTGGTGCCAAATATTGATATATTAAGCAATAATATGTACGGTCTGAACAAAGGTCCTTCTCATGGGCACTTCATGGGCGGCTGTGGCTTTGAACACTCACATGGAGTAAACGGATAACGTCAAAGGGTCGTCAGAACAACCACACATTTCAGTGAAAATGAAATGATTCCTCTAACATTGTCAGATGCTTTGGTTTCATTTGTTTGTTTCAGTCATGTTAAATCAGGATTCTGGCCCTGTGACAGACCAGCGAGCTGTCCAGGGTTTACCCCCCCTTCACCCTACAGTAGGGACAGGCTCCAGCAACCCCGTGATTCTGAAAGGAGTAAAGACGGTTTAGTAAATGGATGGATGATGGATGAGGGGTCCCATCTGTGAGTCTGAATTTGGTTTGATTAAAAAAAATACATTTGAGGTTGATTTAAATTAAGAGAATAAAGCAGGAAAGAGTTGGACTCCCATCAGAAAGGCAAACGGTTTGAGAGATCTTTGAATCAACCATGTTGACGTTAGATCAGATCAGAGTGTCAGATCAGCTGATCCATGCTAATGGCAGCTTCAGGGTTTTCTTTCAGTTATCAGAAACACTGCCATGGAGTGGGAACTGTTTACATTCCAAAATCTTAAAAATAAGAGTTATCCTAGGCTGGATTTTGCTGTTTTTAGCTGCTTTATTTTATCTCTTAGGAACCAGAGAATCTGTTTTGTCAGTAAGATAAAAATGTGTCGGTGTAGTAGATTTCTGATTGACTGGAACTGGGACACAGTTAATAGGTCAGCGTGTCTGAGTGATGCAGATGTTTGCTGACCTGTGCAGGAGGTGCTGCAGGATTGGTTTTGTGGGTTCAGCTGTGACCTGCGTAGCTCAGCTCCAAACCAAACTCATGAAAGCCGGAAGGCTTTTCCCAGCTGCTGTATGAAGATGTGAGCTCAGCTGAGCTTCTCTTCTCACTGTTTCACACCAGCCTCTCTGCTTCCCAGCTCCTGTGTCTCTGCGTGTGCATGAGAGTGTGATTCAGGACTGCTTCGATCCAAACCCAGAACCATATCTGGTTTATGGTTAACACATGAACCATTTTTGTTATGCAACCTTGAGAGATTTTCTGTTCCGATCTGAGCGGCGCTGAAACCTTTGTGTGCAGAACTCTAAGACTCAGCAAGTAGGGCTATGCAACAAGACAAACTCATTTCTCCATCCTCTCTGTAGCTTCTAATGCTGGTCTCCTCAGATTCAGGCTTCAGCATGATTGTGACCAAATGTTTTATAGAAAAAAAGCAAATACAAAAAAAGATTTGAAATGCATTAAGGCACAACGTGTAAAGATGAGGCAGAATATTTAGAATTACATGCTTCTCATATATTTGCATGCATAGCGTTTACCCACTTCAGCGATGTCGAATGGGGAGTCGGTTTGCTCCAGGTGAGAGTCGATGTGATCTGTTTGTTTGCAATAACCCAGTTTTATTGAGAAGTTGTCAGGACGCCTTTGTGTGTCCGATTTCAACGTTTGGTTGTGCAGAAGTTCCTCCTTTCAGCAGCTTCGTTTCACTGTGGAGACAGCTCCTCTGATTTTGTGGCCTCCGCTCTGCGTGACAGGAATTGGACCTGCGTCCCCGTTTCTCCACAGAGCACACCTGAAAACACAACATCTCTTCCTTCTGCGTGGCATTTTCCGGAGAAAATACAAATGACTGCATGCTCCAACTATGTACGTGCATGTGCAAATCTTAGTACTTTTATATACCACGTGACTTTTGGTTGTTGATTTTTAATATTTGATATGAACTGTGGGGCTGAAAGACTTCTTTCTATAAAACAGTATTTAATGTTGTCTGTAGTTGAGCCCCACACAGCAGAGCTAGAACATTCCTTCATTTGGGTGTTGGGATTTGGTGAAATGTTTGATTTGCCTGACTTATGTTTCTGGGCTGTACTTTGAATTCTGCAATTGTTTCTACATTGAACATTTTGTATGAAGCAAAGTTCCTTGAAATAAAAAAAAGAATAAAATCAAAGTGCCTCCAATTGTTAACATTTCTGTTGAAATCAAACACAAGTTCATGGTTTTCAGAGATGATTCAGAAGAAACAAAGTGAGTTCCTCTGCAGGCATGCACACTTCTGCATCTCCAGACAATATGCTGTCTAACCTCTCAGGACTGGGAGAGTCTGACTCTGAACTCCAGTACCACTGAAGAAACATACCAGTATCAGTATGTTTGTTGGAAATCTCCAGATATCAAACCAGTAGGACTGTGGGTCCTTGACAGGGATCTATTTGGTGGAACTGATGGAAAGGTCTGAGCAGACACTGGAATCAGAGCAACTTGGTTTGTTATCCCATTAACAATGGAGCTCCAGTGTTTATCTTCTTTGATTTACTGTAACTTTTCAACCATTAATACGATCAACGTAATTCCAGTAGATTTTGAAGCACAAGAGCGGCTGCTTTTCTGCTTCAAAATCTACTGGAATTACGTTGAACTTGTTGAAAGGTGACAGTACGTTAAAGATTTTGTGTTTAAGCGTCACTGGCGGCGCCCCTGCTAAAGGGTTAACCTGATCTAATATCCTGTTTTCAAAGACTCTGAGCTCAGACCTTCAGGACCGCGGTTACAGTCAAACTTCAACCCTACTCCACTATTTTCCACAAGTTCCAAGGGAATTTGTCCTACAGCCTTTTTCACAGGTGATCCAACAAAGCTATCAGGGTGATCCGAGTGACCACACCCCCCTCCGTCTGGGTGTGGTCCTCAGAGGAGCATGCACCCCCCTCATTCCTGCTCGTGGTGCTGTTGTGCATGTCTTAACTTTGATGGCTTTTTAAATATTTGGCTAGTTTCTATTCTAACTTCTGTGTTGCCTCAGTGCTGGGATTCTTTATGTTGCAAGGATTTTATAATGCTGACTTGACGTTTTGTTGCTCTCCTTCTTCTTCATGTTTGCTCCTCCTCCTTGTGTTAAACGTTAATCCTGTTTCTTCTTGTTCCATGTTCTCTTTGGGTGAACCAAAGCCATGTTGTGAGTAAGGTTAGACTGTTGTGTTCATGTTGTTTCTTGACGCCTCTATGCTTTTGTTTTGTTCTTCCTCAGATGCATGCAATCGTTGTAGTTTTTTTTCTTTGCAGCTGTTTTCCAGGCTAGTTAAAAAGTTAAATCTTGTTCTTAATCTGTATTTTTTTTAGATAAATAAAGTTTAAATAAATACATAAAAATCTACTTGTTGTGTTTATTGCTTGCAACCTGCGTCTCTGGAGCCACATGTGGCTCTTTTACCCCTACATTCTGGTTCTTTGATTAAAACAAAATGTTTTTTTTAAAAAAATGTAAAAAGTAACTGTAAAGTAAATAAGTAGAATTTAAAAAAATCAATTAACTTAAACTTTATTCAACTCATTCACAAACAGCTGACGGACGATATGAATCATTCAACGAAGATCCTAACAACAATAGCCATCATAATCCATCAATCCATCAATAGTAGATAAACGTCATACTGACACATCTGGACTTCATTCTGAGCTTCATTACAGAAAATCGATTTATTGTAAGCAAGCACAACCAGAATTAAAGCTACGTTAAGTTATAATCCCCCGGATTATAAAGCAGATTTTCTATTTTTGAACAAATTCAAAGATTTAAAGTGTTCTTCATAGTTTTAATATTTGGTAGGGGTCACTTCATTTGCTCTGATTTAATTTTTGTTTGTTATTTTTATAATTTGTGGCTGAAATGCCCTAGAAATAATGTATGTATCATTCATGACTTTGCACTTTCTACTGTATTTGCTGCATTGATCCTATGGTGTAGGGTGTCTTTTATTTTGAAAGGAAGTCATGCAAATCTCTGTCAAAAGTTATAAACTATTTCATGTTTTTATTAAGAACTCTTTTCTCTTCATGTTTGTTTTTATTCATGCCAAAAACACAATAGTTAATTTAAATGCATCATGTCAGCAGTAAACACATAAATATAAATCAGTATCTTATTTTTCTAAAGGGTGAGTGAAGACTTTGTGGCTCCTGGGTTTTGGTTGGAGAGACATCGACCTGGATGGAAGTGTTGAAGGTTGCAGACCCCTGGGTTACAGGTTCATTTTGTTGTTTTCCTTGTTTCTGTCTTAGATCCTGCAGTGCTGCAGTGTGTTGTCTGAGATGATGCCGCTCATTTACAGGGTTTTGACTTCTGTGTGTACAATGGACTGTTCTTCTGGCCTTGGCACATCTGTATGTGTGAGTTTCTATGTACTGTATGTACACATACGCTGCTTTCCTCTTTGTGTTGGATCATACTTTATAACCACAAGGGTTTTTGTTTTCCGTTTCCTCCTCGTGGTAGAACCATTTCCTGTGGCATCCAGATAGTTGAGGTGATCTGTGAGTTCTTGCATCTCTTTGTTTTTATTTGTTAACATCCCAGAGAACATTTTAATGTGGGCTCTTTATGGTTTACCTTTGGGCTGAATTGGTGGGCCCCAGGTGGGTTTGTCTGTGGGTTCCATGGTGGCCCCACCTGTGTTTGCCCACACTGGCTTAGGTGGGGACTCAGAGGTCATTAGAAAGATTTTCAATGAATCTGAAAAGGGAGGCTCATGTCATCTACCAGCAGGACAGTGATAGGACCATTGTAATGGATCTTGGGTGTAGCAGACATGTTCAGGTTTATGTTGCCTCTGGATATCATGTCTTTATCTTTTGTTAACGTCTTACTGCAGTTTAACAGTGGTTTAAACAAGGTCTTAGTAGTTCATTTCTCTTCATCTGTGAGATCTTTCTTTGGACGTTTCTAAGGTCTGTGAATAGTGCATTCATTTTTGTGTCAATGATGAGGCTTCACATGGAATTGTAGTGAATGTGTCTATTTTAAACAAGTTCTGCTGCTGATTTTTCCAGTGTGATGGTGAAGTTTAGTTTTTAGATAAACATGTGTTTCTTTCTTAGATAGACATGTGTTTATCTGTCTGTGAATCTGAGGTCACTTAAACTTAACAGGTTTTTCCAGCAGACCATCAAACACAGACAATGGGGACCAAGATGATGGATGTAAAGACGACTGCAGGCCATGATATATTAAACATCTACAGGGAGAAAAAAGTATCAGTCAGTCCCAGATTCTACATAGATATATTTTTACTGAAAGACAGAATAAAAAAATAATAACTTTGGAAATCCCATTGTTTGATTATTAAAGAATGTGTGGAGCAGCAAATAAAATCTAGCTCTTACTATTACAACCAAGCGGGAATTCTGTCCCCCACAAACCTCTCTTTACCTACCTTTATTTTGGCCTAATGGAGCCAGCAGGTACTTCCTGTTTGGAATGCGACAGGAGAGGGGGGGTCACTTGGTCAATGGTGTGCGAACCATTGACAGAATACATAGAACTAGACGGAGAAGGTGTGACGTATCACTCATAACGCCTTACCTCTGGCTCCAGCAAGATGAAGCCAGTTCAGCCCTCATTTTTCCATGTTACAGATACTGCCATGTCGGAGCCAAACAACAGTAGGTGTGCTTGAGATCATGTAGGCGGACACAGAGCTACGCTGATCGTCTGGATTGTGGTGCATGTTGGGTAGTCTTTGCTTTGACGTCATATGTTCATCATAAAAATATCGCAAAAAAGAGGCGGGTGTAAGGCGCCTACCTAAGCAAATGCAGCTGGAAATCTGGTACTGCGCCGACTGTGGGCTGCCGGGATGACTACAAAACAATGCATTGTGGGAAACGGTGTCCTGGCAGTTCTTGTAGTTGAATATATTGCTGATCAGGCGCTAAATGAAATAAATCTGTGTATTTTGTAGCTAGTTCTGGAAAGTAGTGAATCACAGATGAAGAAGATTAACAAGATTCTAAATCGTCTGTGGTTATGTGTGTTATAGTTGCCTTTAAAAGTTAATTTGAATTTGAATTTTTGTTATTTATCTGCGAGAGTGCACATTAAATTCACCCAGAGGCTATTTTTCATCTGTTGTCCGAGGACAGATGTTAAAGATTAATATAAAAGACATAATAGCACAGATCATACTAAAGGGGAGAGGCATATTAAAATTCAATTGAATATTAAGGATAACCTCTGTTCTTGTTTAGACTGGCTGTAGCTCAGCATTCGCCCTCATCACAGGCGCCTTTCTCCGCCCCTGCCTGCAGCTGCTTGGTCTCGCCGACGATCCAGACAAGGCAAAAGTAATCTCCAACACACCTAGTAGTTAGTCATAGTCTGACTAAATCAACGTTTCTAGGGCAACTACTGTCGCCAATAAGGAGTAAGCTTGTTGGAAGTCCACATCACTTTCCTTAAAAGCAGTCTCCAAGGAATCTGTCAAACAAATCTTCAATAAACTGACTTTATATGGAGAACTGGACAGAGTGAGTGACATCACTTACTTCTGGTTCTAACCATCCATCTTCCTGACCGCTTTGTCCCTTTCGGGGTCCCGGGGGTGCCGGAGCCTAACCCGGCTGCTGATGGGCGAACGCGGGGTACACCCTGGACAGGTCTCCAGTCTGTCACAGGGCCTCAATCACACCCATTCACTCTCACATTCACACCTAGGGACAATTTAGAGTCACCAATTAACCTATGAAGCATGTTTCTGGACGGTGGGAGGAAGTGGGAGTCCCCGGTGAAAACCCACGCATGCACGGGGAGAACATGCAAACTCCACACAGAAAGGTCCCAGCCAGGATTCGAACCGGGGCCTTCTCGCTGTGAGGCAAGAGCGCTAACCACTGCGCCACCGTGCAGCCCCTGGTTCTAACCACATGAGTTCAATTCAGTCACAATTTTCCCACAAGATGTCTATCGTCATGTTGGAACCAGATGTCTTCAGTAAGGCATGATTGGGCCATTTCTATGACGACCATTCTCTCCAATCAGTAGTGAGCATGTTAGAAGGCCACACCCCTTCCACTGAAAGCAGGCTTAGGAGAATCTGTGAATGAAATGCTTCGAACGTTCGACTCGAGGTGACCTACTTTTATTAAGGCATCTCATTGGTCAGTTTATAACTTGAATAACTTGCGCTACAGTGAAAAAATCATGAAAAAAAATGATTAGCAAGAAAATCTTAAAAAATGTATCAGAGCAAGAATGACTGTTTATTTACAGAAGTCTTTCGCTATGTCGGAATTACCCCCCTACTCACTATAGTGCGTTTGCCATTTTCTAGTGCTGTCCGAATCTACTAATTCCAAAATCGAGTGCACTAGACATTTCCCAGAAGTCTTTGCGAAAAACTAGCATGAACTGATGCTCACTAGATTAGCGAATATAGACCACAATGCATTGCAGCCGAACTATTGTAAAAAAAATGTTTAAATGTAATTTTTAAATAAACTATCCACAATTTCACCATCAGATCATAATGGAGTCATAAATGTTAGTATTGATTCAATTTTGACTTTGGGAAATCGGTGAAGTCATATCCGGCATTGGGAAAAACAAAAAAAATAGTAAGCATCGTCTCCGAATTGCCTTTAAAATTCAGGGCACTATATAGTACCGTGCTGTTTAGTTTTTTTTAGTAGTTAGGGGTTAGGGAGGGATTTTGGACACAACCTATGGAAATTTGGCTTCTTGGAACTAGCAAATAGGTACTTCCTATTCGGAATAGGGGGTGGGGCGCGTGTTTCCCTGTCCAGTTCTCTATATACAGTTAATGATATGAACACTATGCTGAAAGCTTTCTGAAACTGTGTTCTTCAGTGCGCAACACATGCCCAGTGTGTACTGTTTTATTCAATTTATCTTTAGAGTGAAAGATGAGTCATTGCAACTGGACAGTAAAAATGACTACAATGCTACTATTATGCTACATATTATAATCCTAATATATACTGTACACATGTGTCAAAGTCAAGGCAAGTCAAGGTAATTATATCCGGCTCCTCCAGATCGTTTTATTTTATTATTAATGGCCCGATTATATCTAACTTGTGTCATTTTGAAAAATAATATTTTTATGGAGAGTAAAATATTGAAAATTATTTGAGGTTTAAGTTGATTTATTCTGGAATAATATTTCTGCCTTTTTATTATTCATAGTAATGTTAAAAAGTTACGGTTTTATAGTTTTAAAAATATAGTTTTATAGTTTTCAATAAATGTTATCCTGTTCGGCCCGCGACCTAAGGTGTTTTGGATTTTGGCCCTTTATATGATTGAGTTTGACACTTCCGCTACACAAACACCAGGCGTAGCCTCCGTAAGGTGTGAAGCTCCATTTTCCGGGCCGTACCTGAATGAAGCACGCGCCCATTCCCATGCATGGACATACGTGTCATTTAACAGATGTGTGTAGTTTTCGGACAAACCAAAGTGTCGTTGGACTGTTGTTACCGTCTGTGACTGATCATGAGGAGACCTCCTGACCGGATCAATCATCACCGGACTCTCCGCCGCTGAAACTCCGAGGGCCGAGGTTCGTGTGGTCCATTCGGCTCTGTCACCAGTTCATTCTTCACAGGTAAGTTCTCAGGTGTGTCGGTGTGTTTTCTTTATGTGGGTTATTTTTGTAAGAGCCACAGCTGAATAAAGCTAGTCAGCGGTGAGTCCTTCCTGTCTGCAGGCCGCTCACGGAGCTAAGCGTGTGTTTGGTGTTGAGTACACACAGTCAGACGGGAAGCTGTCTGGGGGTTCGTGACTACCCCGCAGCCCTGGACAGTGGAGCAGGCGGGCCGGTGGTGGGTAAGGGCAGCCCGGTCCTCAGCCCGCTGAGCTGCTGTGGTTGCTAGCATGCTATGCTAACCTGCAGCTAGCATGCTAGCGGCTGCGCTGTGGGCTCCGTTTTTTTTTTAGCAGAGTGTCACGGCGGGAAAAGCCCAAACACCGGTTCTGACCAGCTGTTTGGTGTTGGCTCTGTTGTTTCTTCACGCGGAGTCCAGGCCCGTCGGTCCGGTCCGGCCCGTTTCCAGACCTGTGCCTTTGCAGGGTTCCCCGGAGATGGAGCCCCCATCCCACCCGGGCTATGTGTCGGTTAACTTTCCGGGACCGGGCGGTGGAAGTTACAACAACAACAAGCACTGGAGGAGGCAGTCCTGCTGGAGGGTGAGTGGGTTCTGTTGGGGCGGTGTTCTAACCCGCCTCACTTTCAGCTTTGCTCGTTTCGGTTCTGGGTTTAGGGTCTTCTCAGTGGATCATCTGTGTCCATCCTCTCTGCAGCCCAGTGCCACATCCATCCACCTGCTCTGTGGTCCTCTCCTCACTAGCAGCGATGGTTCTCTGTGCTCTTCTTTTGATTCAAACATTCCTCCCATCTGATGGAACCATTATGACCGAACCGCCGAGTCTTGACTGACCCGTTCTGTCTGATCCTCTGCATCCTTGTCGCTCACAGGAACCACTCCTGCATCTGCGTCCTTTCTGGCTCCATCATTTCAGGACCATCCATCCATGTCTGCAGTCCACACAGCAGTCTGTCTTTTCCTCTGGCAGTTCCTCTTCCCAGCTGTCTTCCAGTCTGGTTCTTGTGTGCTGATTAAAGGGTTTAGAATAGTTTATGGATTTAATTATGTAAACACAGTTCATCAAGCAGCTTTCCTTGTTTTTGCTTCCAGGGTTCAGAGGTCAGCGTGAAGTTGCTGATATCAGCAAAGACAGTAAAAGCTCCTGAAAATGTTCAGGCAGGAGCGGTTCATAGAGCAGCTCGACTGATGTTTGACCACAGGCTAATGTCATGTTTATCTCTCTGTTCATCAGAGGAAACCTGATCAGGTCTCAGTGCTGACTCTCCTGTCACAACACTGTAGTTAGATGTTAAAGGGGCCATACCATGAAAATTCAACTTTTTGAGGTTATAAATGCATTTTACTGTTCATTCCTCACTATAAAGAACTCCAAAGCTGTATTTGGATCCGCTCATAGATTTAAGAGTAATCCTGTAAAAACCTGCACTGTCTGCAGCAGCCCCTCCCATACCCATGAAAACGAGCGGGTGGAAACATGCTGATGTAAGATCGATGCCAACAGCCCCCAGACGACAGCAAACACACACCCACTTTCTCCTTTGAGCTGTGGTGTCGAGGTAGTTCCCGCCTGTCAGAATGTGTATCCTGTCAGGAGATGAATACCTCAGCATCACAGCTGTACCAGAATCCGCTCTCGGACTCATCTTTCAAGGTGGTCTCGGTTCGTTTTCAATCGGACTGAACTTCTGTTTGCTCTGAGATTCCTCAGTCTGAATACGAAACCGAGAGTGGAACAACTGAACCAACACGGCCACCGTACCCGACAGTCACGTGATGTAAACACGTTAGAAATGAGGTGATCAGTGAGCCGCAGACAAATGTAGAGCATTAGATTGTCATGTTATCCAAAAGGAAATAATTGATCAGCTGTTTACTTGTTAGAACATTTATCATAGTTCCAACAGAATTCTCTTAAAGGCCTCGTGCAGTGGCAAATTTTTTTTTTAAATTTAGAAAGTCAATGGAACTTGGAAAACGAATCTGATAAAAATATTCACTTAAAATGATCCAGCGCGATTTTATTGATCATTTTATGGTCGTGCACAGCTTCAAATTTGGGCGATAGGTGGTGATGGGCGGGGGCTGCGCGTGACGTCACTTCAGGGATCCCAGAGTGTAAACAACAATGGCGGACGGATTGAGAAGCGACGTAGACCACAATTTAGCAGATATTTCTTTGGCTGAAGGTGATGAGCCTTCATCAAACATAGGAATTTTAACGACACAGGGTTCGGAGGGTGTACAGCCCTACCAGTTTGAACCGGAGGTTTCCTCATCTGAGGATACAGGGGCTTCGGATGACGATGGTGAAAGCTCATACAGCAATGGCGCCGAGAAGACGATCAAACTTGACTATTTAGAGGAAGTAAAAGTAAAACAAGGTTTCCATAGGTGAACCTGCAGAAGGATCATTACCGGAAAAGGAAAGGCGCCGCCGCTGCCGCGGAGCGTCCTTTGTCGTCCTCCTCCAGGGCCGAGGCAGACGGAGCCCCCCCGCCCGGACGAGGGTCTGCTGCTGCTGCGGCGACGAGTGGGCTCGCTCCCCCGCCGCCCTCTCGGCCTCCCTTGCCCACGCGCAACCAACCCCCGCGCGGGTCCTCTTTCCAGACGGCCGGCAGGGTCCTCCTGCGCCCTGCTTGGAGGCCACCCCCGGCGGCCTCACGGCCCCGGGAGGGAGTAAAAACCCTTCGTGTGGGCCCGGCTGCCGGCGCCGGACGACTGTCCGGCGAACCCATGGCGCCCCCCATGCCCGGCCCGGGGCCTCAGAACCGCAAACCCCCCTCAGCGCGGCGCGGCGGCCTCACCCTGGCCGTCCGGCGCGCGCCCGCCAGGTGCCCGTACACCCCCCGCGTTCCTCCTCCGGAGGGCCGGGGAGGGCTCAAAGCCTCCCCCTGACCGGGGAGCGCCCCTCTCCTTTATTGAAACGGGAAATTCATGAAGGGAGACCCCCTTCTTCGGCACATTACTGCACCCAAATACCACACTCCTATTCACCATTATCCCGTTCGAATCCCCAAATCCACGGCAGTCCAAATTCTATTATGTTAAGTAATTCCATGCCCAGAAAGTCATCACAACACTAGCGGATCTAGCTGGATGTTCCTGTACTGACGTCACACGACCTATGACCTACTTATCGGTGGCTGCCCAAAATCTGAGCGACCGCGCTATCTTTGAACGCTTGAAGAGAGTGCACGGGGCCGCGGGTGACAAAATAATTATACGGGGGTTCATTTGTGACATAAATACTAATGTTTTATTGCAGTTTAAGAAAAATCACGATTTTCACCGCACGAGGCCTTTAAAACAATGTCATAAAACCACAACGATGAGACATGGAAACTCATTCAAATGTGGTCGGATGAATTCATGCTCAATAAAACAACTTTTAATCTGATCCACATTGATTCTACCAACAATCTACCCGTCACTAACTCTTATTAGCGTGTGTAGCTTAGCCGTAGCGTCTCCAGTAACCGTCATGCAGGATTCCTCCACGGTACCAAAGCTGCAGTAAAAAGTTTTGAACCTGACCTTCATACAGACGGTCAAAATCCATCAGAAAATACAAAGTTTGAAGAAGTGAAAAACCCTGAAAAGCATTTGTAGACCGCAGTGCATCCATGTTTCTCTTCTGTTTTGACCCGCCCCCATAGCTGCTAGCCAATAACTTAAGAGAGCTTTAGTCACATGGTTTTGTTTACATGGTTTGGTCACACTGAGGAGGCTCGGGGAGGCAGGCTAAAGGATGAAATGGGCGGTGCAGACAAGGAGTGAAAGGCGGAGCCTCAGAAATCGAGTCGTTTTACTTCCAGGTATTAAAACGGTCCACAAAAATGACTAATATTTCATAAATAATTAGTTCTTTAGTTTAATGAAGGTAATATAGGATCATATATAAGAGTATAGTTTACTCTGAAAGACTTACGAAAACCGTGGTATGGTCCCTTTAATGTTTCAAACGGGCCGCAGGAGCAGCTTCAGATGTTTCAGTTCAGGCTCCTGAAAATGCTCGAGTGCTTCAGAAGTGAGAGTCGCTCCTCTCATCTGCCTCTGTTTGTGTGCCCCAGAAATGGAAGCAGCTGTCCCGATTACAGCGAAGCCTCATCCTCTTCATCCTCGCGCTCCTCTTCATATGTGGAATAGCCTCGTTTCCTACTTTTACTGAACACCTCAGAGGTAAGACTGCTTTCCTGTGTCGCCAGTTGAAGCTGCAGGTTCAGCCTTTGGCAGTGATAGAAGTCTGTTTTGTCGTGGTTGTCAACTCCCAGGACTTCAGGCTCCGTACCTCAAAGGTTAAAGGTCAAGCTGCTGATTTTCACGTTTAGACCCAGAAAGGAAACTGTTCTCTTGTTGATTTAAAATATTGTTGATTTGATATTGTTGATTTAGAATATGGAAGGCTGTGGGTCAAACAAAACTATAAATGGTCCTTAGAGTCTTTTGATTCGGATGTTTCTGATCTGACTGATAAATGGTGTTACAGAGAAAAGTACTTAGAGCTCCAGCAGGTATAAAGTACAGACATTGCTTGGTGAGAGCTTATCTGACTACTTTGGTTGAAAACAGATTCATGCAAATGCTCTAAGGACCCTTACAGACCAGAAAACCTCTGTTTATCCAGATGTGTGAAGCAGAGCTGCCATTCTGCTGCGGCATCGGCATGACAATGTGAATTTTAAATCTGCACTTTTAAGTCTTTAAATTATGTTTTTCAAAATGCAATAGAAATAAGTATGTTTAAGAGACTTAAAAGTTGTCTAAAACCTCTAATGCCAGACATGAGTTTGATTGCTCACAACCTAAAGTCACAATTCCAAGCTGTTAATAAAAGATTGAGTTACAGCGGCTGCTGATAGTGTTGGAAAGGCTTGGAAAAAAAGCTTGGGAGTGAAAAAGTAAACTAGTCCAGAGTCTTAAAGCAGCACTTTGCTTTGAGATCTTTTTACTCTATTATTTTGTCATATCTTTATCAATAACAAAAGCAAATCTAATGAGATGAGACAGAAAAAGGACAGTGAGCTGCTGTTCAAACAGTGTTTTCGTGTCTAGGCCTTACAGAGGACCGAGCCACAAACCCCAGAGCTGCAGGAGCCGAGCTGCCCTTTAAGCCTGCGCATCACCCACCTCCAGTGCTGCAGCTGAGGGTGGGTACTTCTCTCTGGATGCTCTTTTACAGGAAGCCATCTGCTCTCATCTGGTTGAGCTGCATGCTTTCAAAGCCACAAGCAGTGCAGGTTTATCAAAAACTCCTGTGCATCAGCTGTAACTTCATTTCAATACTGGGATGAAAGCTGATGCTTTCTGCTAACGTCACATTTCTGCAGAAAATTCCCAACAAGCGAGGCCCTCCTGTTCTCCAGAACCGTTCTCAGAGGAAGGGAAACGCATCCGAGACCGTCTCTGAGGACACGGCAGCTGATAAGGACAGGCCAGAGGGGGGGGTCATCAGGTGAGGCCTCAGGACTGTGTGTAGTTAAAGTGAACTGTAAACCAGAATCCAGTGGAGTTTTATTCTCATGAAGAAAAGATGAAACTGATATTCAAGCTTGAAAAAACGTCGATTCATGTTTCAAAGACAAACAAAGGAAACAGGTTTGTTGAAATTGTGTGCCAGATCTTTTTACCTGACTGCATTTGTTTGTGTCTTGTTGACCTGGTGGGGTCAGCTGGCATGGCGCCGTTATCGACACTGAGCTGGACACGGACAACACGAAGGTCGGACAAAACAAGGAGGACTCGCTCTCCAACCAGGAAGCTAAGCTCTCCAGAGGCTCCGGTATGAGTTCCCGTTCTCGGTTAGAACGAGTGTTGACGTGGCGGCTGGCGTTAATGCTGAGGGTGTTACAGGAGCCCGACTGGAAGCCGTTCGAGAAGCCTTCAGACATGCGTGGAAAGGTTACAAAGACTACGCTTGGGGTCACGATGAGCTGCGGCCCCTCGCCAAGTCCTACAGCGAGTGGTTCGGTCTGGGGCTGACGCTCATCGACGCCCTGGATACCATGTGGATTCTGGGGCTTAAGGACGGTAGGAACTCACATCCATACCTGGACCTTCTCTTACAGTCATTGTTTTACGCTGGACTGGTCTTCTGTAGTCATCATTTCTGCTGTTGTTTTCATATATTTCCATTTATCACAGTTGATGTAACACAAAATATGATAAGCTAACTTAAGAAAATCCTCTTTATTATGAACAAAGAATTTATATACACAATCGTTTTTGTAATAATTTATCTGAACTTGCACTATCAGCAAATGAAACCATGCTTCTCTAGCATGAAAGGTTCTAAATTAACTTAAGATTATGTGAGATGTAGGAATATGTCAGTTATTAAAACAAAAAAAGCCCTGAACTGTGGAAAATGAAGAACTCTGAACGCTGCAGCGCTCTGTGAACAGAGAAAATGGCAGAGTGAGACAACAGTGTGGGACAGTGTCAATGATGGGAATGCTGCTTTAAAGGCTTTATCTTCTGTTGAACCCCTTCAGGCTCTATATTATTAATTTGCATTAGGGCTGCAACAAATGGTAATTTTAATAATCGACTAATCACAGATTATTTTTTCTGATTAGTCGATTGATCTGGTTATGCACAAAGTGGATGCAAATACACATCTTATACACAGATACACATCTTAATCATCATTAGCTTTAAACTAACTAAAAACTAGATATATAGCATTCCCTGTGATAATGTTGGTGTGACTGCATTTTGCTGAAAGTAGTCGTTGAAGATGCTGAAACAAAAATTGTGACGTAATTGACTTTAATTGCTGAAGGGATTTACTGAAAATGCAAAAGCTATTGGCAAAATGTGAAATTTGCTAAAAGACTGGAAATTTCCTTAAAGAACTATAAAAGACCACTGAAGTTGACCTAAATTTCTGAAAACATTGTAGTAAAATTGCTTAAAAATCCCTATACATGGCAATTTTGCAAAAATAGTGAGTGTTGTTGCTTAAATACTAGCTAAACCCCAAAATAGCCTAAAATTCCTTTATAAACTAAATTAGTCAAAAACATTAATAGATTAGATGCTAAACTCCAAATTAGCATAAAATGCCTCAGTAGATACCAAATTATCCAAAAACGTTAGCATGTTGCCAAAATAGAAGCTGAACTCTAAGTTAGCCTAAAAAAAATCCATTAGTTAACAAATTGGCCCAAAAAGTTACCATGAAGCTGAAATAGAAGCTAAACTCCAAATTAGCATAAAAAACCTCAGTAGAGGCCAAATTATCCAAAATAGCTTGCTCGTTGCTTAAGCGGCTGGGTGGCTCAGTGGGCTAGGTGAAGGGCTGACACGCAGGAGCCTTGGGTTCAATTCCCAGGGTTGTCCCACCCAGATTGGGTCCTTAGGCAAGACCCTTGATGCTGCTGCCTAACTGGGTCCCTGTGCCCCTCAAGTACAGGGTTGTGTCAGGAAGGGCATCCGACGTAAAAACTCTGACAGATCACTGATGTGAAACAGTGGGTGCTGTTACGCTGTGGCGACCCCCAAAGGGATAAGCTGAAAGTGAAAGAAGAAGCTAGCACGTTGCTTAAATACTAGCTAAACTCCAAAATAGCCTCAAATTCCTCAATAAAATAAATTGACCTCAATAAAATAAAATGAAAACGCTAAAAACGTCAGCCTGTTGCTAAAATAGAAGTTAAACTCGAACTTGTCCTAAAAACCCCTGTAGATAAGAAATTAGCCAAAAAACATTAGTATTTTGCTAAAATAGTAGCTAAACTCCAAATTAAAAAAAAATAATTATAAAAAGATGAAAACACAGTCCATGAATATATTTAAAGTTTTGTTGCTAATCTACTTAACATTTGAAGACTTTCTCATTCATTTTCTACAGGGCATATTTTGGTTAATATTTCAAAAACGATGAAGTTTATGAGTACCAAAAACACAAGCAGCAATGTCCTGAACGAGCTGAACGTTTTGATACAAAGATTGCTGAAATCACTGAAAGTGTGATTGAGTTTTTATGTGCTGAAAACAAACGGAAAGGAGCAGGAGAATCACTATTGTGTGAATGCTTGCTAAGCAATCACACAATAAAGACAATTAAGATGATTGTTAAACTTTTAATGAATCCTGCAGCTTCTGTCCTTCATTAGTTTCTTGTCTTAAAACAAGATTAAATCTAACGAGGTTGATATCTGAAACAAGGAATCATTTTTCACCAAAGATAAAGTTTTGGTCTCACTGACTCAACTATAAAAAAGTACATTTTTTTGGTGCTGAACGCTTGTAACTTTGTTCAAATTTACTACACTCTGACTCCACATAATATAAAGTAACAACTAATTCACTATTAAATTAGTCGTCGACTATTTTAATAGTTGATTAGTCGACTGATTGTGGTAGACCTAATTTGCATGGAATAATTTTTTATTTGATTCCAAATAACTTCAGGCCTGAAGGGGTTAAAAAGGGAACCCTGTCTGAAGCAACTCTGCCCTGGCCTGTATGTGTGCGTCCTGATCACACGTGTGGCTGTTCCCACGCCGTTTATAAAACCTGACGAGCACCTTCTGTATGTTTCCCCAAAAGTCTCCAACCAAACTGGAATGCAAACATGATTCAGAGGACTGTAATTCAGAGGCTTCTCTGAGGAGCAGCTTGTTATAGTGTAGTCGTCATGTCATTGACATATTGGGCATCACTGCATTAGTGCATCTCTTCTTCCAACTCAGTTTTCTGACAGAAGAGTCTCTTGATACTATTTGGTAACAAAATCGATTTGCTTGATGCATTTGTTCCTTTTAGGGATTAACATCAGGCATCAGAGGCCTTTCTGGACTGCATTGTTCTGAATGGAATAAACGGTTATAACCAGTCTTCATTATTCCATTTTTCAGAATTTGAAGAAGCAAAGGCCTGGGTGGCCACAGAGCTGACGTTCAACAAGAACGTGGATGTCAACCTGTTTGAAAGCACCATCCGCATCCTGGGGGGCCTGCTGAGTACCTACCACCTGACTGGAGACGCTCTGTTCCTGGACAAAGCAGTGAGTCCTCACTTCCATGAAGAGGCTGCAGCTGGGTTTCTTTATTTTGTAGAATATCCTCTCATGTTTCTGTCTTCAGAATGTTTCTTTCTTTATGACCATTAGCTGACAGTTCTCTGAGGAACTTGTAAAGGCTAAAACGGAGACTGAGGTGTATGCTCTTTCTCGTTAGAAAGTCATGGAGACTGTCTGAGGATCTTCCTCGACTGACTCCTGAACTGCAAGAAGTAAGACTGCATTAAAAACGGCAAATGGAAAAGATCTCACTAACGAGTCACCGTTGGCGTTTGTCTAACGGTCTTTACACATTCACTGTAATTTTGATGTTTGTGTCCTTACGTTGTGCAGAGCAGGAACCCACTAAAAACTATGGAGTCAAGCCCAGTTATCTTCATTTCACTCTTTCCTTAAAAATCAAAATTAAGGATTTGTTTAAGTTACTTAATACAATATTACAATAACTACAACATGTTTTAAATGCAAAGAGTACACCCTAAATGTTATCGAACAAACCTCCTAAATAACAGTATTTTTTCAGAATAAAACCCTTCAAATGTTCCAAATTATCACACAACAGAATTCCTCAACATTTATAGATTCTAAAGAACTGAAAATGGTAATTTGATTAATTTTCTGCATTAGGTCATATTTACTGAAATCTAAAGCTATTCCATCTTAAACATCTTTATAAATCAAGGTCAATTTGAACAAAGGACTCTTATTTTGTAGGAGCTTCTCAATTCTTCCATCCATTGAACTTTTGGAGTTTCTGCTTAAATTTCTTTGCAGGATGTCAGAATATCCTCCAGAGCTGCTGTTTGGATGTGAATATTGGGGGTCCTATAGAAGGTTTATGTAGAACTGCAGCCTCTGGAGGATCCTCCACTGATGTTGATGGACTCCAGAGACTCCAGCAGCTTCAAACATGTGCTGCTGCTTTGTGATGGTATTTTAGCAGCTGCTCTCTAAATCTGATGGATCTGTCTGCAGAAACCTTCCTCATTCTGTCTGTATCTGCACCAATCCATGTGTCTGAATCAGACACTTATCTCTTCATAGTAAGATGTTAATGCTTATGTTTTTGAGAAATATCAAAGGTTTTAATACCTGGTCTAAATCATTAAACTATTTCACACTTCTCAGCAGCGGAGATCCTTTTTCTTTCCCATATTAATTGAAAATGCTGGTCTGCTTAATAACGTGGAACGTCTTTCTGTAGTAGTTTTTCTTTTATTGAACTCACCTGACAAAATCCTTATTACAGCTTTGCATAATAATTTGGGACACACTGTTTTCAAAAAGACATATGAGAGTGTGTGTAATAGTTGGGTCTGGGTAGCGATTATAATTTCCAGAAACAATTCCATTCACAAGAGCCTGAATTGATTCGATTCTGATTTTTATTGATTCTTTTGATCCTTCAATTCAATTTTGAGTTTACACATTTATACCCATTCATTTAGAAATACATTAATAATCTACTGCATGTTTTGAATATATCTGTACTAATCTGATCCAGTTCACATACTGTAAATGTATCAGTGAAATAATGAGATTGTTAATATCATCCAGAGTTACATGGATTCTCTAAAGGAGAAGTTCTAACTGAAATGTTCAGATCATTAACATTGTAAACATTGTTCTGCTTCTCCTGGAGGACGTTTCAGTTTGGACACTAGGTGGTGATCACGCTATAGCATTACAACTTATTCCAGAAGAAGAAAGAATGAGGAAAAAAAGGTTTTAGATCACAAGTAGTTACTTTAAAAATATATCCATAAAATAGTTTGGAAAATCCATGTCTGTGAGTTTATAAAGATGTTCATTTAGTCAGTAATGTATGTTTAGGTTGACCGAGCGTTAGCATTAGGCGTCCTATGGGAAATCTTATTATACATTAGCATCAAGCTAGCAGACTTTAGCTTTATGTCCTAAATCGATCTATTTTTTTATGAATCAATTATTGATCTATTAAGCTCAAATTATTAATAGATTTTTAACAACCCAGCCCTAGTATTAGTTAAGTGCTGTAGGATGTGGGAGGGGCTGATGGCAGCACCCTTCACAGCAGAATCTCCTAAATTCTCAAATAATCCTGAAAAAGTTGTTTGTTACATTTATTTAAAAAAAAAAGGAATAAAATCATTGCAGGGGTCTAAAACTTGAATGTGCTGAAATGGCCGCACTGATGTGGAGCGGCTGAAGCAAGCAGAAGTCCAATAACTAAGATGGTGAACTGGATAAAACCCAACTGAGGTGATGGGATGGGTGCAGGGCTTTGAGTGGGGTAAAAACAGGAACTCAGTGGGGCTTTGGTCTTTTCCACAGAAAGACATCGGCTCCAGACTGATGCCAGCCTTCAACACTCCCTCCAAGATCCCCTACTCTGACGTAAACATAGGCAAAGGCACAGCACACCCCCCCCGGTGGACGTCAGACAGCACTGTTGCTGAGGTCACCAGCATCCAGCTGGAGTTCAGGGAACTCTCCCGCCTCACCCAGGACCCTCAGTACCAGGTGACTGACCCAGCAGCACCACAGAACCCCGGTTCTGTTTCACCTGACTGAAGCATGAGGAGGGTTTTCCCTCACTGCACACCGAGCCCGTGACAGGTTCACCTTCTAATGTAGAAGATGAATTCAGATGTAGCTGACCCACCTCTGCTGTGTTCAGAATGCAGTGGATGAAGTGATGAAGCAGGTCAACAAGCTGAATGGAAAGCTGGACGGCCTGGTGCCCATGTTCATCAACACAAACACCGGACAGTTCACTCATCAGGGCATCTACACTCTGGGGGCCAGAGCAGACAGCTACTACGAGTACCTGCTGAAGCAGTGGATCCAGGGAGGCAAGAAGGAGCACCAGTAAGTCTCAGCAACCTGAGGGAGCTGCTGCTGTTTGTGTGAGGGTCTGCAGCACAGCATGTGTTTGTGGGTCAGACTGCTGTTCTCTGACATCAGAGCTGA
Organism: Oryzias melastigma; assembly: GCF_002922805.2. Taxonomy (NCBI): domain Eukaryota; kingdom Metazoa; phylum Chordata; class Actinopteri; order Beloniformes; family Adrianichthyidae; genus Oryzias; species Oryzias melastigma. Next base: position 11,953,127 of record NC_050520.1, read on the forward strand.
ACAGGAAGGGGGTGTGAGTGAGCGCTTTGTCATTTAAACAGATTCCTGGAGGATTATCTGCAGGCCATAGAAGGAGTGAAGAAGAACCTGCTGCAGAAATCTTCACCCAAAGGCTTGACCTTCGTTGGAGAGCTTTCCCACGGCCAGTTCAGTCCGAAAATGGTCAGTAAGACATTGGAAGGAATTTCATTAAAGCTTACTGTCATGTTTTAGTGTTGGAGGACTTTAAAACTAAAATTAATTTAGTCAAAATTACACAATTTAGAAATAAACGCAAGATAACATTGGGCCATTAATAACAATCAAATAAAATGATCTTGAGGGCCAGATAGAATTACCTGAAGGGCCGGATCCGGCCCCCGGGCCTTGACTTTGACACGTGGGATTTAGATAAAAACAGCATGTAACGGCTAAATCATGCTAGCCAGCCAAGACTTCCTTTTGTGGAGAAAATGTGCTTCCTCCTGTTTGAGATCATGAGGTAGTCTGTAGGACAACCCAAACCTGTGACTGTATCTGAGAGCTGGACCGAGTGAGTGTGATGTCACCCATGGAAACTGCTTTACTTCCAGCTCCAACCCACTGAAGTCCATTCAATTGCTTTCATTACTTTGGGATATGGATGTCTCCATGTTGGAACCAAACGACCTCAGTAAGCTGTGATTTTTTTCGAATCTGTCAGGGTTGTCATTTCTATGACAACCACTCTGGCCAATCGGGAATGATCTTTTTGGATGGCCACACCCCCTACAACTGGAAGCGTTCTCTGGAGAATCTGTCAAACATTTTGAGCCTTGGAAGCGAGAGCTTTTTAACGTGTTCACTGATCCAAGAAACGTTGCCGTTTCAGGATCATCTGGTGTGCTTCCTGCCCGGCACTCTGGCCCTCGGCGCTCACAACGGCCTTCCTCCTGAACACATGGATTTGGCCAAACAGCTGATGGAGACCTGCTACCAGATGTACGCCCAAATGGAAACGGGCCTCAGTCCAGAGATCGTTTACTTCAACATGCACCAGGGCAGCACCAGAGACATCGATGTGAAGGTATGTGTGAGAGAAAGAAGGATTATCGGTCAATAGTTTGGTAAAAGTCTCATAGAGAACAGCTTTTCAAACATTAACACGATCAACCTTATTCCAGTAGATTCTTTTTTGTTGAGCCGCTTTTCTCCTTCAGAATCTACTGGAATTACTTTGATCGTGTTAACATTTAAAAATGTTTGATTTTGGTTTAAAAAAAAAAACTGAATATGCTGTTACTGTATCGGCCAGCCTAATCTGCTCTGCAGCTCAAAGAGACCTCTGTCAAAACAAAGGTGTGTGTTTAGGGGAGCGGAGAGCTGCTTTTTGCATACCTGCAGTGGGATGTACATGACATGAGCCGTGAACCGCCTGTGATCAGCTCTCACAGCCACGAGGTGATGGACGGAGCAATATAGACGGGGAACAGAGAACCTGCTCACCTCCACTCATCAGACTCTCAGCTGTGACATTCACTTAGCATTATCTTGACCCAGCTTGTTACCCCTTTGGAGCTGATAATAAACGACAACTCTGCTTGATAAAGTTAGGTGGCTGTTCTGGTATTTAAAGCAAACTGTTGTGGCTTTACGTTGTGACAGCTGGCAGACAGACACAACCTGCTGCGGCCAGAGACGGTGGAGAGTCTCTTCTACCTTTACAGGCTCACCAAGGAGCAGAAGTACCAGGACTGGGGCTGGGAGATCCTCCAGAGCTTCAACAAATACACTAAGGTCTGTGACTGCAAACCTCTGAAACAAACCTTCAGAATCAGACCAGAAGCTGCTCCCAGCACATGAAAAAATATGTAATAATGTCAGATATTGTTCCACGAAGTTTACAGCAAACTAAGGATGTATTGATTCTCTGGTGTGGAGGGGTCTGTGACACGTGGAGAACACGAACCGAGTATGAAAGGATTTGTGATCATTTCAATATTATGTGTAATTGTTTATTTCATTTCTGTTGGTAGGAAAACAGTTTGATGTAAAGGAAAAAAATTGGCCTTAAAAAAACTTTAATTGTGTTGAAAAAAATAGCAAGAAATTGAAATTGTGACTTTAAAACTGTGAATCGAATCGCATGGCTGCTTGACTGAATGGTTAGAAAGAGATATTCTAGGAAACAGTTTCCACATCTCTAGTTCATTTCCTCCCTTATTATCGACAGTGGCTCAGGCGGTAGAGCGGGTCGGCCAATGATCGAAGGATAGGCGGTTCGATTCCGGCTCCCGCCAGCCAAGTGTCGTTG
>NC_050520.1:11955406-11958658 GCF_002922805.2 Oryzias melastigma
TATTATGTGTAATTGTTTATTTCATTTCTGTTGGTAGGAAAACAGTTTGATGTAAAGGAAAAAAATTGGCCTTAAAAAAACTTTAATTAATTGTGTTGAAAAAAATAGCAAGAAATTGAAATTGTGACTTTAAAACTGTGAATCGAATCGCATCGCTGCTTGACTGAATGGTTAGAAAGAGACATTCTAGGAAACAGTTTCCACATCTCTAGTTCATTTCCTCCCTTATTTCATTAGTGTAATCTGATGCTTTTGTAAGAAGTGACAGAAATGCTTGGCTTGATCAAACGTGCGCTCGTCCTCAGGTTTCCTCTGGGGGCTACACCTCCATCAACAACGTGCGCGACCCTGAGTATCCCAGCCCCAGAGACAAGATGGAGAGCTTCTTCCTGGGAGAGACGCTGAAGTATTTGTACCTGCTCTTCTCAGACAACAGCAGCCTCATCAGCCTGGACCAATACGTCTTCAACACGGAAGCACACCCCCTCCCTGTGTGGCCCTCCTCTGAGTGACCCCACTGACCCGTCACCCTGACCTTTGCCCTTCTGCAAAAACCTTATTTATTTATCTGAAGCTTGTTTTTTTCAAAGAAGGAATAAGGAGTGATGATGCTCTGATGATTTTCTTCCTGAGCAGACTGTTTTCTGTCAGAACAGGTTGTTGAAGCTTTTTTGATTTAGTTGAAGCTGTAAACTGAACCATCACTTATGAAGTGAAGCCATTCTGACCGTCAGACTTTGAGCACCCGGCTCAGACGGGAGGAGACCAGAGGATCTCCTCGTCATGGTGGAAAATGGCCAAACTGGGTGTTTGTTTTTGTACTCAAATGTATTTTCAGAAGCACTAATTATTAATCTGTGAAGCCATCAGGAGCTGTAAAGTTGCTGGAGAAAGCTGAAGGTTTGTCTGAACGTTCGAGAGCTTCTGGACTGAAGAGAAGTTTGCCGTTTCCTGAACAGTTTTTGGGGGGTGGACTTGTGTCGTGACCGTGGTGACACGTCTAACAGAACTGATGTGAAGCTTTCTTCAACATCTACTGCCATCTCTGGAGACTCAAACACTGTGAAGAAGCTGGTTTTCCACATTTTTACTGCCACTTTTGACTAACGGATTTCTAAAGTCACATGAAAAGCCTTTATCTGCTGGAACTGGAAGGAGGACAGTCCATATCTCCAACTGAATCCTTGGATTTAGTCGCAGGAACGGAAGGAGCTGATATGCATTTCAACCTGCAGAAGTGATGCTGGTCCTTCTGCTGTTTTTAAAGCTGTAGTTGTAGGTGGTGGTAACCTGAGCCACTTCTTCAAAGTGCCTCTGCAGTTCTGATGCGCCTCAGGCCTGTGCATCATGCAGAAAATGCTGGGTCAGCATTTTAAACTCTTAAAACACCTCTGTTACCTTACTGTAAGAGCAACGCATGGGGAGGGGTCCTCCTGTCCCGGGGTCAGGGTTAACTTTTCAACCGTTTACACGATCAATATAATTATTGTGTTAACGGTTGAAGTTACTATGTTAAAGATTTTGTGTTTAAGCGTCACCGGCGACACCTCGGGTGTTAAAGGGTTAATGCCGCTCTTTTGTTTGTTTTCCAGACTTCTGTCTGTCTAGTTCCTGATGACCAATGTTTTTGTACTTCTGTATTTTCGGTGGAGGGTTGTTTTGAAGGAGAAAGACTAATATATACAATAATATATCCTCAGCATCAGAGCGAGCTCTCCTCTTCGTGATTGAAGGAACAAATGATTGTACGGCGTGTTTCCGTCTCGTGTGCCTTCAGACGGCGAGCGCTGGGTGTGAGCTGAGGTTACACGGTGGTGGCGGGTTCCTGATGTCTTCAGTGCTGCATCTAAGGGCTCTGACTCCTGACGTCTGTCTTTAACTCTTGGGCTAAAAAAAGTGTATTTTCCTCCATTGACTTCAAAGAGAAGCCATTCCTGTGACGCTGACACTTGAAAAGCCTAATGTAAACCATGTGATGTGAAATCTTCTTAAAGGGATTCTTCTAACAGGCCGCTGTGAAGCACACACACCTCTGTCCTGCTGAAGTGAAAGATGACGTCTGCTTGGACTCATCAAATCCCACAAACTGTAAGAAATGTGAGCTCAGCTGTTTATTTTAGGAGGGAGGAGCTTCTTTCATGTCCTTTCTTCCATAGAAAAGTACTGTTGATGTGGGAGTGGCTCTCATCTCAGAGACAAAAACCCATTTATATAGTTTGAGAAATCATTTTTATTGATTACATTTGTGTCTGAGTCAATAAATGAGAAGATGTCTGTCTGTTTGGGTGATTTCTGGCGTGTAATAAAGTTTTATGATTCAAACATTCGCAGTTCTTTATGAAGGAACGTGTTCTGAACGCACTGATTCCTGCGGTTCTTCGGTTGATTGGTCGGTTCCTCCTGCAGTCACTCGATCCACACCTGTGTTTCCACAGGTGAGAATGACGTCTTCAGAGTAGATCTCAAATCAGTCGGCGATCTTTCAGTGTGACTGCCGGAAACGAACCCTTTCCATCTTTACCCACGCTGCAATAAGCTCCGCCTCCATCTTTCTGGCTTTGACAACTGACTCTGGATCAGCAGCGTTGGAGCCTCTGCATGACGAGGCAGAAAGGAAATGCATTCAGACTGGGTTTAAAAGCTGTGCCGCACACAGGAAGGGGTGTTCTACCTGAGGTCCAGGTGATGGGCGCCGTCGGAGATGTTGATGGCGATCAGGGACGGGCTCAGGGAATTCCGCACCTGAGTGGCAGAGAGGAGGTGAGGTGGGGCAGACAGAAACGCCATCACAGGATCCGTCCAAACCAGGTGTCAAAGTCGAGGCCCGTGGGCCGGATCCGGCCCTCCAGGTAATTCTATCCGACTCTCCAGATAATTTTATTTTATTGTTATTAATGATCAGATGTTATCTTGCTCTTATTTCTAACATGTATAATTTTGACAACAAATATTTTTATGGAGAGTAAAATATTGAAAGTTATTGAAGGTTTAAGTTGATTTATTCTGGAATAATATTCCTGCTGTTTTTTTTTTTTTTTTAAGTTACGGTTCTAAAGTTTTAAAAATTCTGCTAGGTTTTTGGACTATTTTGGCATTTACTTAGATTTTTTTGGCTTAGCTAATATTTCAGCAACATTGGCTAATTTTGGCATTTTTTTTTTTAGATATTTTGAAGTTTAACTATTTTTTTCAGCAACATGTTAGTGGTTTTGGCTAACCTAAGTATGTTTTTTTAAGGCTAATTTGGAATTT
>NC_050520.1:11958950-11962132 GCF_002922805.2 Oryzias melastigma
CTCCAGGTAATTCTATCCGACTCTACAGATAATTTTATTTTATTGTTATTAATGACCCGATGTTATCTTGCTCTTATTTCTAACATGTATAATTTTGACAACAAATATTCTTATGGAGAGTAAAATATTGAAAGTTATTGAAGGTTTAAGTTGATTTATTCTGGAATAATATTCCTGCTGTTTTTTTTTTTTTAAGTTACGGTTCTAAAGTTTTAAAAATTCTGCTAGGTTTTTGGACTATTTTGGCATTTACTTAGATTTTTTTGGCTTAGCTAATATTTCAGCAACATTGGCTAATTTTGGCATTTTTTTTTTTTAGATATTTTGAAGTTTAACTATTTTTTTCAGCAACATGTTAGTGGTTTTGGCTAACCTAAGTATGTTTTTTAAGGCTAATTTGGAATTTAGCTAATATTTAAACTGGCTATTAGCTTTAGTGTTTTTATCCATCAATTTCAGCATCTTCAGCATCAAATTCAGCTTACAGCATTCACACTATCATTATCACAGGTAATGCTAGATATCTGGTTCATAATTATGTTAAAAAGTTACAGTTTTAAACTTTTAAAATGTAGTTTTAGAGTGCTAAATCACAAGTTTATCCTGTTCAGCCCGCGACCTAAGCTATGCTTTGGATTTTGGCCCCTCGTGCGATTGGGTTTCACACCCCTGGTCTGCACTCACCCCCCCGTTGGCCCATGGGTCCAGGTCTCCATTAGAGAAGATGATGTTGCTGGCAGTGGACAGATCTGAGCACAGGCAGCACATCTAAGGTCAGTCTGAAGTCCGTCAGAACATCTCAGTTCAGTTGTTTTTTTCCAGACTCACCGTCTCCCCAGAACTGGATCCGGAGCCAGCCGGGCCTGGGCTGCACGCCCCAGCGCTTGGAGCAGTACAGCTGGCGGGCCTCCTGGGTGAAGGTCATGGGGGGGAACATGTCCGTCACATTGTTGCTCTCATAGCACATCTCAATCTCCGTGCAGGCCTGCAGGAAGAAACGCCTGCTCCGATCGTCATGACAACCAACACCAAGCTTCATTCATACTCTGGAACATTTCCTTTATGGATCAGACCTTCACTGTCATGCTAAATATAATTTAGAAAAGATGATGTGTGATATGGAACAGCTACTGCATCTATCCCAGCTAGAACAGCAGAAGAGCTGTCATTGCAGACTAATGCATCGGCTGCGTCCGTCCTGCAACCACAGGTCGCTGATGCTGACAGTGACTGAGAGAGCATCACATGCTGCTGGGCACTGAGGTGGTACCTGATAGTCCCAGGCCAGGCTGTTGAAGCCCAGTCCACAGCCTGTAGGATCTGCACACTCCACATACAGACGGTACAGGTCGAAGCAGGGCAGCAGCCCAGAGGAGTTATACACCATCCCTGCAGGGACAAAGCAGCGCTGCAGACTGTCTGCCAAACCCTCACAGTTCTTAAAGTGTTTCCACAAACCCAGAGCGGGCTCAGTACCTGCAGTGTCCCGGAGGTTGGTCAGCAGGTCCGACCCCCCCAGCATGGTGTCACAGGCAACCTGAAGAACAAACGAAGCAGCAGAATCAGCAGAGACCGGGAGAGCGTGGGATCCCCCATTTCAACCCAGACCCCCTTATGGATCCTCACACCTCGACGGAGTCATCTTTCAGTGCTACATCAGTCCCGGGCCGATCATCGACAGTATATATGTTAACTGGACCGAGTGAGCGTGACATCCTCCTTATTTTTACGACTCCAACCAAGTATAGTCGTTTTAGTCGCTATTCTTTGGGATATGGATGCTGCCATGTTGGAACCAGATGTCGTCAGTAAACAGCGATTAGTCAGTCAACCTGAGTCAATGTTTCCATTGCAACCACTCTAGCTAATCAGGAAGGCGTTTGTTGGAAGGCCACACCCCTACCACTGACATTGAGCTCAGGAGAATCTGTCAAACATTTTGAACTTTTGACATGACAGCACATGCTTTTACTGAGGCATCTGATTGGTCTATTTATAACTTAAATAACTTAAACTACAGAAATAAGATTGTGAAAAAATTTGGATAATTAAGAAAATGTTAAAAATGGATCAGATCCAGAATGGTTATCCTGACCAATAGAATCCGTAACAGCTGTTTATTTCTATATAGAAATCTATGGGATTTGGGGTTCTTGGAACCAGCAGAAAGTCCTGAGGAGGACGTTCACAAATTCACAAACAACAGTGTTGGTTTTCTCTGTTCTGGGATCAGAAGCTTCTGCAAGCTTCTAAGGGTGTAATCAGACTGCTGAAATCATTTGTCCTGGTCTGAGTCCACTGGTCTCAGTCCTCAACCTTGTATTCAGACTACTGTCAAGGGGACTTTGCTGTTCCAGAACAAAGCTTGAAAACAAAACCACATGACTAAAGATCACTTCACTCATTGGCCAGGAATCATGAGGGCGGGGCAAAGCAAAGTTATGGAAGTCCTGTGCTTTGGAATCTTTGGGATATTTCACTGATTCAAGCTTGAATGTTGAACATCTGAATGAAAGTCAGGTTCAACCCTTTTAACTGCTGCTTTGGTACGGTGGAGGCATGCTGCAAGACGATTATTGACCGGATGACGGCTAAGGCCCGCGGATGAGAGTTGATGACATAGATTGATGGGAAAACAGGGAGAATCAATGTGGATCACGTTAAAAGTTGTTTAAATAAGCCTGAATTCATCCCAACACATTTCAATGAGTTGCTGTACCTCATTGTTGTGGCATTATCTTATTGTTATTCAGAATTCTGTTAAGGAACTACACTGTGGCTTTTGGAATGATGTCACAGCAGAGGTAGGCTGTACCACGAAACAAGACACAGGAAAGAATGTCAGACACAAGTCACGGTCCGGGGGCCGGATCCGGCCCACCAGATCATTTTATTTTATTGTTATTAATGAGACGATGTTTTCTTGCGGTTATTTCTAAATTTTATAATTTTGGCAAAATATATTTTTATGTAGAGTAAAATATTGAAAGTTATTTAATGTTTAAGTTGATTTATTCTGGAATAATATTCCTGCCTTTTTATTATTCATAATTATGTTAAAAATTTACAGTTTTATAATTAGCATTCTGCTAGCTTTTTGCACTATTTTGGTATTTACTAAGATTTTTTTAGGCTATTTTGGAGTTTAGCTAATATTTCAGCTACATGGTATCTGATTTGGC
>NC_050520.1:11964960-11970136 GCF_002922805.2 Oryzias melastigma
AGTGAGAGTGGTGTGTGTATGAGTGAGGGTCCTCACAGTGTCTGCTGTTCTGTGGTTCCGTACTGTTAATTAAATGGTAGTCAAAATGTTGACACTAGCCGATTTACATGGCCTGCGTTTACACTTCTTCCTCCAATCACTTGTGATCATGCAATGTATGGGCCACAAGTGATCTCTGGATTCAAACCTGCCAGTCATCTGCTTGGTTCTCCTCCCACCCAAATCACTACAATATATTTCTTTCCAACATTTTTTATTATTTTCAAACATTTTTGAAAAAGCGCCAATGAGCCGCAAGGGAAGCCGCAGGTTGCCGACCCCCGCCTTAAACAGTAGAAGACCCATTTGGGTTTGTTTTCTACTGATCCAAACCTAGAAGGAGCCGCATAGTCTGACTTTAACTTTTAAGAAATTTGGATTTGCATAATAATAAATATGAATTATGTCTATTTTTGGCACGAACAAAAGCAAAAATATAAAAAGAACCTAGAATCTCTCAAGATGTGATGTCTTTCTTTTATTTTTTTTTTTATTTTTTTTTTACATCTTTTCAAAATAAAAGATTCTCTGTGCCAAACAGGATCATCTCAGATCAGCTGTGAGCAGCTACTAACCAATGTTGTTCAGCATAAGATAATATGTGGTTTTAACCCATAAAAGATCAAATTTTTACCAAAGTTTTCCATATAAAATCTGTTCATTCTGGAGGTAGAGTTGATCAAACTAGACGTCTTCAGGTCAACAGGATGTAAAAACCTACATAGTTTATCATCTATGTGAACCTCAGACATCAATTTATACATTTAACTTATCTAAATGAAATACATGATAATTAAGTAATTCTTACTTTAATTTCTGCATTTTATTTTTCTTTTCTCCTCTTTGTCCTCAGCAGTCTAACACTACTGGGTTTTGTTATTTTAGTTTGAGGTTGGATCTTGGTAGTCTTAGTTTTCAGGCTTTGTTTATTTGTTTCCTTTAGGTAGTTATGGTCAGGGGGAGCTGCTGACTCTGACAGTCGACATGTTTCCTCAGCTGTTTCATGATCATTTAACAGAAAACTGGGCGTTTGAGTCTGATCTGTTCTCCCAGACTCACCGCCGTCACGTCTCTGAAGAACTGTCTGGGGTCTCCAAAGCCAGCCGTGGACAGTATGGGGGCGCTGGCTGCCAGAGCTCCAGCCACGATGTTGGGATACTTGAGCCTCATGTAGACTGACAGCATCCCGCCGTAACTGCAGAGCAGCAGAGAGAAGATCACAGACCAACACGAGCCTCATGAAAACAGGAATGAACAAAACAAGTCCATGCTGGTATTTTAAGGAAAGTTTGTTTTTGGTTATTCAAATAAGTAGTTTTTTTTTTTTTTTTTAGTTAATAAAAGAAAAAGAGAAATATTTTTTGACACACTAGCTGTGTTTCCATCACACAGATGCGCAAAACTTATTGAAATTCTAGAAATGTCAAAAAACACAATTTTGCAACAACAGTGTTTCCATTAAATCATAATTATGCGAATAAACAGAAACCAGCTCATCAATAAGTCGTTAAAAACACAGTGATGGATGACAAGTATTGTTTTAACGTGGTTCACTAAGAGGGAGACTTTTGTTGATGTCACAGCAGTGTAGAGCGCGTGCAGCGCAGCAAGTCTATTGACAGTCTCAGATGCACGTCAGGGGCCTGTTCAATAAATAACCGTTCTAACAAGTAAGCAGCTGGACTTTATTTTCTGTTTGAAAACACAACAAGATCCATTTGAGTTTCTGTCATGCACTAGCGCTCATCCTCGTCTGTCAAAGGAGACGTCTGCGTCTTATTCAGGCTCCAAGCTGCAAAAATGCGTCTATGGATGAAACGATTATGAGGAAATCCTGGTTGGTGATTTTACAGAGGAATTCTGTATGACATTCAACTAATAATGAGCTGTGGCGCTGTGAGACCTCTCGTGGCGCCCGCTGTGCAGCGCTCCAGACAGACACTTCCTACCAAGAAGTGCATTTAATTCAAAAACGTGTTTCCATTGCAGTTTACCAAAAAATGTCCATTTAGATACGCCCCTAAAAACCATCTCCTCCAAGTGTAAAAACGAGTTTTTCAGTAAATCTAGCTTTTTATATATTGTGGTGTTTCCATTAAGAGAATTATCATTGAAAATCAAATGTTCCTAATTTCATATTGAATGGAAACACAGCTAATGATGCAGGTCTGTGTCTTCTTTCTTACATGTAACAAGGGCTTTCATGAATGTTCCCTCTGACCCACTCAGGTGAGATATTTGAAAACACCTGTCAAAGGATGAGGGGCGGGGACTCGTTTCATGCACCCGCCTACTTTAGATGCTCCAGCACATTCTGAAATGACACTAAACTCCTGGTTCAAATAAAAAGCCTCTTTGCTGTTTCATTCTAATAGTTGTGTTAAAACTATTGTCAGGAATCGTTAAAAAAAAACCAAACTAATTAATCGCAAACCTGTAAAAAATTAATCACGATTAATCGCTATAATTGTTTTTTTTTTTTTTTTTTACTCACGGTATTTGCCAACCACTTATTATCTGCAAAGAAACACTATGGCATCACACAGGAAACTCTACATTTAGAACTATTATATTTTAATTACTGCTGTCAATCAATTGCTAATAAAATCTGATTAATCACACTTTTGTGTTGGGATTAGTCATGATTAATTACAATGTTTTACCAGGTAACATTCTTTGTACAATATGGCACTGGACCATGGATCAAATAATCCACTTTCTGTGAAAAATGGTCTAAACCACAAAAATAGCAAGAACAAAGTACTAAAGCCAATTGAATATTTATTGACCATAGTGTTGTGACACTGTCACCACATTGAAAGTATGTAACCATGTTGTTAAAAAAACCTTGCAGGGGCAACATGTTTTCTGTATACTGTAAGAGATAAAGTGGCCAGTGTTTGTAGAAGGACGGACTGTTTAAAACAAATACAAAGGAACTTTAATAGGAAAACAAGGCCTGGGCACCTGGAGTAAAAAAAGAGAGGGGTTGCGGGTTTGGGGGAAATGGACCCTGTTTTATTTTTTACTTTTATGCTTGCTTTTATATTATCTATTTATTGTTTCTTTTGTTTTAGTGTAAAGCACTTTGTGTTATTTTTTATATGAAAAGTGCTATATAAATAAAGTTTGATTGATTGATTGATTGATTGATTGATTGATTGATTGATTGATTGATTCTGCATACTGTTTCTCTGTGAGAGAGCAGTAAAATGATTGACCACATGCCGTGGAAGCCTGAACCGCAGAGTTAAAGCGACGGACTGTTTCTTTGATTAGTTTGCGTTAATACATATTAACGTGTAAATTCTTTTTGATTAATTGCATGCATTAATGCATTAATGTTCACACCCCAGTAAAAACACGCAGGTTTTTAATCACTAACCAGCACAGATACACAAGAGCCGACCGAACATGTGGATGAACTGCGATGAAAACAGAAGTTGGTATAAAAGAGTCTTCGCTATAGGAGCCCTTTGAGTGAACGTTTGCAGAGAAGCTTTTTCCAGGTTTCTGTTCCTCTTTCTACTTTGGGGCTGTAAATGTGAGAGTCATCTTTTGATGAGCTCTTATGCTCTACAGTGAAGGGGCTCAGTGTTCAGATGGATCCTACCTGCCCCCAAACACGATGACGGGGCTCTGGGCGGCGGCCAGCTGCAGCTTCAGCTCAGTGATCATCAGGGCGTAGTCGGCGAGGGCCTGCTCCACCGTCAGCAGGCCCACCTCAGGGATGCTGAAGGACTGGTTCCCAAACGGCAGCGAGCGGCCGTAATACCTCTGTGGAGGACGAGGGGAGAGAACGGCGTTGACCCCCCATCATTCAAATCAACAACATGTCTCTGCTGCCTCACATGTTCTGCAAAAATGACCAGCGCCTCCTGCTGAGCAGCTAGCTCCAGGATGAAGCCCGAGTTCAGGGCGAACTCCCAGATGTCTCCTTCATTGCCGGTGTAGAAGAAGATGGGACCGAAGCTCTTCTTCCAGAACCTGTCTGAAGAGAAGGACGTGCACGTCAAACATGCTCTCTGCTCAGGCTGACTTTGAGGAGTGCAGACTGCTCCCACCTGTGATCAGGTAACGCTGATTGAAGGTGGCGTTCCCCAGGCTGTTGAAGTTGAAGTGATCCACCACCTGACTGAAGAACTTCTCTGTGAATGGAGGATCTCCATCACGTCTCGACTAGAACATGAACACAACACAAGTCAACTCTAGTGAAGCTAGGAGATGCAGGAAAGATATGATCCCTTTAACACCAGAGCACCAGTGTTTATGTTCTTTGATTGACTGTAATTTTATAACTGTTAACACCATAATTCTAGTAGATTGTGAAGGAGAAAAGCGAGCCACTTTTCTCCTTCACAATCTACTAGAATTATGGTGTTAACAGTTATAAAATTACAGTCTTTTGAAGATTTTGAGTTTAAGCGTCACTGGCGACGCCTCATATGTTAAAGGGTTAAAGGCCTCGTGCAGTGGCAAATTTTTTTTTTAAATTTAGAAAGTCAATGGAACTTGGAAAACGAATCTGATAAAAATATTCACTTAAAATGATCCAGCGCGATTTTATTGATCATTTTATGGTCGTGCACAGCTTCAAATTTGGGCGATAGGTGGTGATGGGCGGGGGCTGCGCGTGACGTCACTTCAGGGATCCCAGAGTGTAAACAACAATGGCGGACGGATTGAGAAGCGACGTAGACCACGATTTAGCGGATATTTCTTTGGATGAAGGTGATGAGCCTTCATCAAACACGGAAATTTTAACGACACAGGGTTCGGAGGGTGTACAGCCCTACCAGTTTGAACCGGAGGTTTCCTCATCTGAGGATACAGGGGCTTCGGATGACGATGGTGAAAGCTCATACAGCGATGGCGGGGAGAAGACGATCAAACTTGACTATTTAGAGGAAGTAAAAGTGTAACAAGGTTTCCGTAGGTGAACCTGCGGAAGGATCATTACCGGAAAAGGAAATGCGCCGCCACGGAGCGTCCTTTGTCGCCGGCCTCACGGCCCCGGGAGGGAGTAAAAACCCTTCGTGCGGGTTCAGCTGCCGGCGCCGGACGACTGTCCGGCGAACCCACGGCGCCCCTCCCCGGCCCGGGGCCTCGGAACCGCAAACCCCCCTCAGCGCGGCGC
>NC_050520.1:11970404-12002407 GCF_002922805.2 Oryzias melastigma
TTATATGGGGGTTCATTTGTGACATAAATACTAATGTTTTATTGCAGTTTAAGAAAAATCACGATTTTCACCGCACGAGGCCTTTAAAGAAACTTGACCGATGCCAGTTAAAAGTTGCATCGACTTTAAGGATTCTCCTATGAATGACTGTGCTGTTGATGATCTTCTGCACAGCTCTGTCATCCTCCTCAGAGCACTGATGGCGTTCACTGAGGCCGTGGTCTTCGTCTAAAACAGCGGCCTAAACCTGAGGCTCCGAAACCTCGGGGCTTTTTACCCTCCGTGATGGCTCTGACTAAGCCAGGACTCTGCAACTTTAACAGTTAAAGAGCCATTTGTTCTTGTTTTTTACTGATCTAAACCTAGAAGAAGCCACATAGTCTAACTTTAGTCTTTAAGAAATTTGGATTTGCATTCATGACCTTCTTTTTAAAAAAAATAAATATAAATTTTGTCTATTTTTTTGCACAAAAAAGCAAAAATATAAAAAGAACTTAGCATCTCTGAAAATGTGATTTTTTTTTTATTAATTTCAAAATAAAAGATTTTCTGTTCCAAACAGGATCTTCTCAGGGCAGCTCTGGACAGTAACCAATGTTGTTCAGCATAAGATAATATGTGGTTTTAACTCATAAAGATCTAACTTTTTTAGGTCAACAGGATGTAAAAACCTACATAGTTTGTCATCTATGTGCATCCCAGACATCAATTTATACATTTAACTCATCTGATTAAATAAATGCAAATTAAGTAATCCTTACTTAAAAGAATTGTTATTTTATTTTTCTTTTATTTATTTAAGTTCTTTCTCCCCCCTCTGTCCTCAGCAGTCTTACACTGCTGGGTTTTGTTATTTTAGTTTGGGGTTGGATCTTGGTAGTCTTAGTTTTCAGGCTTTGTTTATTTGTTTTCTTTAGTTAGTTTTGGTTAAACAGTCATTATCAAGAGCTGCTGACTCTGACCGTCGACATGTCTGGGTCAGCAGTCTCCATGACTTATTCTATGTTTGTCTGAGGATCCACCATGGAGAGATAAAAGAGACACGTGTGGATCTGGAGCTGCAGGTTGCAGACTCCTGATCTAAAGAAAATAAAACAACTGTAATGTTTTAAGCAGTTACTAAATTAGCAGTAATTTAACTTAGATTAGTTACACTTATACAATTTATGACTGGAGTGCACCTAGAAGTAACAATGTGAAGAAACTATGTAAAGATTTTTACGTTGGCTCTAGACCAGGAGTGTCTCAAGTCAGGCCTGGAGGACTGGCCTCCTGCTGGTTTTCCAGAATCCTGCCTTATCTGCTGCTGATCACCTTTATCAGGTGTGTTTGGCCAATAAGGAGCTTCAACAACAGGTTGGTTGGAAAACATGTAGGACACTGGCCCTTGAGGACTGACTTTGGACACCCCTGTGACCTTGCTTCAGTTTCCTGTAGCTGACAGCAGTGATACCTGGTGTGTTCTTCTGCTGCTGTAGTTCATCTGCATCAAGGTTGTTGTGTGTTCAGAGATGTTCTTCTGCAGACCTCGGTTGTAACCAGTGGTTATGTGGGTTCCTGTTGTCTTTCTATCAAGTGGAACCAGTCTGAACATTCTCCTCTGACCTCTGACATCAACAAGACATTTCCACTCACAGAACTGCTGCTCTCTGGATATTTTCTCTTTTTCTGACCATTCTCTGTAAACTCTAGAGATGGTGAAAATCCCAGGAGATCAGCAGTTTCTGAAATCCTCAGACCAGTTCGTCTGACACCAACAACCATGTTTAAAGTCACTTCAATCTCCTTTCTTCCTCATTCTGATGCTCAGTTTGAACTGCAGCAGATCCCATTGACCATGTCTACATGGATACATGCATCGAGCTGCTGCCATGTGATTGGCTGATTAGAAATTTCCATCAACAGACAGTTGGACAGGTGTGTCTAATAAAGTGGACAGTGAGTGTATATTCCTTATATACATTTTTAGATGGACCAGAAATCAATGAATTCATGTTTAAGTTCAGGTAAACAGAACTAGAAAAAATGACGGCGGTTTACCAGAGTAGACCTCAGGTATAACAAGAGAAAATGTTTTTTTATATCTTGTTTGAAACTTTTGGTTAGAGTACATTATCAGTAGCTGCACTGAAACTTCTGTTTGGCACATGAAGTCTTTTAGAAGGAAGTCATACCAGCTTCTGCTGAAAGTAAAAAAAAAACGATATCACGATTTGAGAAAATCCTACTTTATCTTCGTATTTCTGTTTGTAATTCATGTCAACAAAGAAATATGTGATATTAATGATAAAAAAAATGTAATGAATGCAAAGCAGCGTCCCATTTTCCTAAAGGGTCAAATACGACTTTGGGGCTCCTGCGAGGTTTTGATGAATAAAAAACAGACTCAGATGTTACCATTGAGGGATGCAAACCCTTGAGAACTTTCTAAAATAATGTTTGAGTTCATTTGACAAATGTAAAATTTTATAAAAAGGACGTCTTCAAAGCTAATTGAAAATAAGTGCATTTTAAATATACATTTTTTAAGTACCATTTTATTTAAGCATATTGCAAAGTAAAATGTTGTGCATAAAAGAATGTCATAATTGATGCTGATGAAATCCACACCGATTAGAACAAATTGTTTGCATTTGTTCTTTACACCCAGGATCCTTCCAACAAACTGAAACGTCGCTTTGCTTCTTACATATTCCCGTTTCTGTTTAGTGTTCAGACAAACCCTGAAGCTCCGACGCGCTGAAGCCTGCAAAGCATCCGGAAGAAACGCGTCCAGGTAACTCGAACCAATCAGAAGCGAGGGCTCGTAAAGCCCCGCCCATTGTGGAGCCCAGAACTCTACAGTTCTTCACAGTCAGCAAAAAATAGAGGAAGTTTTTTTATTTGTTTTTTTCCACCAAAATTTAAATGAAAAATATCGAGAAAAGTCATTAAAAATAATAAAATAAATAAAAATGAAAACCGTTTTTGCTTCCAAACTAATAGACGATGTGACCGAGCTCTGAACATTTCCAGACTAGAGTGCTTTCAGAGAGAAAACTAGACACATTTCAGAACCATGAGAACATTTCTGTACAGTCTAAACACAAACGAAGTCCAAAACATTATGTTTCCTTTTTCTTCTTCTAAATAAGGAGAAAACGCCGAGGAAAGGTAAAGAGGAACTGGGATTTCCAGACCGCCGTGAAGCAGCCTAAACCGGCAGAATTACCATGTTACCTGGAAGGAAGCGCCGGGCAGACTGTGGACGGAAACCAGAGCCGCTGTCACCGAGAAAACACACAATATCGGCCTCATGTTTCACTAAACCCCTTCAGCGGTCCACTTTCTTTTCCTCCGCTTAGGCAAACACGCATGCGCGCGCCTCTGGAATCACATGACTTTGTTGTGACTTGTGTTGCGTTCAATGTCCTCCGTTAAAAAGGGAAGCGCCGCGACCTAGAAACCAAGTTCCTGAAAACATGCAAACAAACGGTACGGAAACTATTATGACGACGTGTATCAAGTTCATAAATTGTTTTGTTAAATAAAAAAAAAAACCTAGGATTTTTGTTTTGGTTATTTATTTAATGTAAAGGAAACACTAACAAATTGCTCCAGCACGTGTCACGTGCCCTTTTTGTTTTTTCAATTGAAAAAGCATAAATCTGGAAAAGTTGTGAAGTCATAACAAATAAAGACGGCTCTTTTTAAACTGACTGCCCAAACCATTTGTGACAGTTCATTAATACTCCCAACCATTTAGAGAAGCTTCTATCAAATATGACAGCATGGTTTATCTTTTTAACTCAGTAATTTACAAACTTCTCTAAGAACCGTTCTGCAATGTTTGTAGCACATGTTGTAATACAATAGAAATACACTGTAAATCTCGATCAGACGTCAGCGACCTGCGGCTCCAGACCCACATCTTTGACTGCTTCATTGTGGCTTTCTGGTTGATGAAGAATAAAAGCAAAACCAGAATTAAGGTTCACCAGATTATACAGCAGATTTTCTATTTTTGAATAAAAGGATGTCCAGTGGTTAAAAAATACTGTAAAAGTATCTCTGTTTTAATTATGGTTTGTTAGAGTTAAAAATTTTTGGACCACAAAATAAATAAAAATAATCCATGTTTTTTCATTCACTGGTTTACCACGTACTACCACATTGCTGCATTGATCCTATGTGTCGTGTAAACCTCTGTTGAAAGTAGTAGTCTTTAGTAATAGTATTTTCTCTTTATGTGTATGTTTTATGTATACCAAAAAACAAAAGTTTATCTATAGAAAAAAAATAACATTAACATGGATGCAAATCTGTTTTTGCTTTTCTAAAGGGTGAAGTCAGACTGTGACTCCTCCCAGGTCTGTAAGAAATCCACTCCGGTGGCTCTTTAAGTGTAAAAGGTTGCAGACCCCTGGTGTAGATGAACAGAAAACACATGAAATAAATAATTTACCAACTTGTCTGTTCATCTTCAAAAAGAGAGATTTTATTTACCCTACCATACTTTCTTTTTCATTTTCTTACATTTATCATGTGTCATTTTTCATACATAGTCAAAATAAAAAGTAAATACATATAGATATAAAGGATTGCCTCAAAAAAAGTTGTTTTGTTGTTATTTCAGGGCAGGGTTCTCACTCAGTTAACCTTGGGACCACTGAGGGCAGAGTCTGGCTGAGGCTGGGCTGTATGGGGTTCCATTTGTGCCAAAAATTGGTTTATGCGTCCACTTTCTATGTCTTTGGTCCATTGTCTATGTCAGGGGTGTCAGCACATAAAGTTGTAAAAACCAAAGTGTTTGTGTTTAAATGTTCAAATCAAGCATGTTCGTGTTCTTGTTTTGCTGCTGTTCAGAGCAGTAAAGGATTAAGCATGAAGAACATGTCAAAGATTCGTCACTGTTCATGTGGAGTTTCCGAGGTGGGTGTGGCCATTGCAGTAAAACATTCCTGGTTTAGCAGGTTGACCTGGCCTTTTGAAACATGAAATATTGCTTCCTTGCGCCTGATAACAATGCTAGCTTTAACTCAAAGCTTCCTGGAAGGACATCAGCATTTTTCTCCTGATTTCCTGTAAAGGTCAGAGGTCCCTCTTAATAGACTCCACTCAGATTTCCCCAGAGTTTCTATGACGTAAGCTTACAACAAACTGAAGAAATCTTAACCGGTGACTCAGGACCATAAAAAGATTAAATCTCTGTAATTTCTCAAACTTCAATACCACTTTGGAACAACATTTTACACGTCTGAGAACCATGCTGGCAGTAAGTGCTTAAAACAGTTGTAAAGCAGACTGACACGGTTCGACGGGAGCTGTTTGCTCTGCGGACGTGTCTCCTGACAGGTGAACAAAACTTTGTGTGGATGAAGAATGTGGATGCATAACTTCCTTGTAGCAGGTGGGTGGAGACTTCCAGATGAGCAGACGGAGTAAAGCCAGACGTGCACAGAGACTGGCAGGACGCTCAGCAGCCTGAGACCCAGGAGACACGGTAAGAGCTGAATTCAGTTCGTCTGTGGATCAACAGCAGGCAGACTAGTGGAGGCTGAATTCTTGAACTGTCAGACAGTTTAACCCTTTAACACTGGAGCTCCAGACTTGATGTTCTCTGACTTAGTGTCATTTTTAAGCGTTAACGCAATCAAAGTAATTCCAGTAGATTGTGAAGGAGAAAAGTGGCGCCACTGCCACCTTTCTCCTTCACAATCTATTGGAATTACTTTGATTGTGTTGAAGAGTTACAGTATGTTAAAGATTTTGTGTTTAAACATCAGGTGTTAAAGGGTTAACTTCTGGTTGTCTTTTCAGGTTATTTTGGATATTTTCTGTGACATTTAGACTGTAGCTAACTTTGTTAAAAGTCCAGCATATTTATGTTTGTCCTCATCATCGTCATCATTCTCTGATCATCCCAGCTTAAATCACCTTTTCACTTTTGGACATGATGATGATTATTTCCAAAAGTCTAAAGATCCATGACTATTTTTTCTTTATGCTTGACGTGAGTCTTTTTAAATCACTCAGATCAAAGTGTGTTTTAGCTGTTTCCAAATGTTTTAAAGCCGAGCTCTTCTGCATTTCTTGAACTTGAATTCCCACAGAGTTTTCATCATTTTCCTTTCCCACATGATTTAACCATGTAACTCGTTTACTCTGGTATTATACTATTAAAGAAATGATCTAGAGCTGGGCTAATTTGGTTAATATTTTAATCCCAAATGAAGCTTTGGAACAGATGTGTCAAAATCACGGCCCAGATTATTTTATTTTATTGTTATTAATGACCTGATTTTATCTTGCATTTATTTCTGACTCGTATAATTTTGACAACATATATTTTTATGAAGAGTAAAATTTGAAAGTTATTTAAGGTTTAAGCGGCTGGGTGGCTCAGTGGGCTAGGTGAAGGGCTGACACGCAGGAGCCTTGGGTTCGATTCTCAGGGTTGTCCACTGATCCCCACCCTGATTGGGTCCTTAGACAAGACCCTTGACCCTGCTGCCTAACTGGGTCCCTGTGCCCCTCAAGTACAGGGTTGTGTCAGGAAGGGCATCCGGTGTAAAAACTCTGACAGATCATTGATGTGAAGCAGTGAATGCTGGTATGCTGTGGGGCCCCCGAAAGGGATAAGCTGAAAGTGAACTACGTTTAAGTGGATTTATTCTAGGATAATAATCCTGCATTTTTATTATTCAGAATTATGTTAAAAAACTTACGGTTTTAAAAATTGACATTCTTTTAGCTTTCTGGATTATTCTGACATTTACCAAGATTTTTTAGGTTATTTTGGAGTTTATCTAATAATTCAGCTACATGCTAGGTGTTTTGGCTAATTTTGGATTTTTTCAGTTTTTTAGGATATTTTAAAGTTTAGCTATTTTTTCAGCTACATGCTAGGTGTTTTGACTAACCTAAGTTTTCTTTCTTTTTTAGGCTTATTTGGCATTTAGCTAGTATTTTAGCTGGCAATTAACCTCAGCGTTTTCAGCTTTAGCGTTTTTAGCTATCAATTTCAGCATCTTCAGCGGTCAATTCAGCTTACAACATTAACACTAGCATTATCACAGGTAATTCTATATATCTAGTTCATAATTATGTTAAAAGGTTAATGTTTAATGTTTATCCTGTTCAGCCCGTGACCTACTGTGTGTTTTAGATTTTGGCCCCCTGTGTGATCAAGTTTGACACTCCTGCTTTAGAATAAATGGAAACGTGGTAATATTTTTAGTAGTTTTGTTACCTCAATTAGATATTCTCCTCTGCTAATTTTACAAAAACCACCCTAAATATAAATATGATGATGTTGGCTGAAGATTATGTGACAGAGTTATGAAATTCCTGCATGTTTCCCTTCGTGTGTGACGGTTTCTTCTTCTTGTGCATTCCTTCAAGCTTGAAACAAGCCTACTTTCTATTGTTTTTGCTCAAGCTATTGTGTACATGATATAGTTGTGTAGCTCTTCTGTGATAAAGGTGTGTGAACAGAACATCAATTTTTTAACCAGACATTTGACAATTCTGCATTGATTCTGGACTGAAGACGCTTTGTCGGCTCTTTTGAGAGGTGACGACAGAGGAGACAGATGTTCATCGTTACTCAGGAAAACGTGAAGAGGAGGCGCGTTCATCTGTCACACCTGGACAGGTGTCATAGTTTTGGGAAGGCATGAACTCTGCTTCAGTGTTGTCCCAGTTTTTTCTTGACGTCATTAAACAGAAATGAACTCATGCCTTTTAAAGATGTTTTCAGACTTTTCCTGGTAATAAACCACTTCAGTCTCACTCTTTAGAAACTGAGATCAACTTTTAGCTTCATCCAAATCGCTTTTCAGAACTCTGAACATTTTGTTACATCTGAGATTGTTTGTGGGATAATTTTCAATTCTTTCTTTTTATATGTTTGTTTGTTATTCATTTATTTTTTTGTTCTTGTTCGAAAATAAAAATTGAAAAAATGTAAATAAGTTCATCAATGGAGAAATTAAAACAACATTTAATCTGAAATGGAATACAAAATGCTCCAATCAGGAAAAAAAGTAACAACCAGCTGCCAACCACTCAGAACATTCAGAGTAAATGTTCCAGCACCATCACAAAAAGCCGAGTTACAGTTTGGAGACCACGGGTGCTAAAAGAGGGGCCACAGGGCAAATTTGGCCCACCAAAGGTTATCTTTTGCCCCGCCAAGTTGTGGCTGTGGCGGCCATGGAGTGTTTAGTTCAAACCCCTTATCCGTTTCCCAATGATTCTCTACACCAGGGGTAGGAACCCTGGTCCTCCAGAGCCACCTTCCTGCATGTTTTCCAATATACCTGCTCTGGCATCTTATTGGCTGGACACACCTGAACAAGGTAATTGTCATGAGTAGGGACCCATGACAATTACCTTGTTCAGGTGCTCTGCTGTTCCAAAAATGTATGGCTGTAATATACTTTTGGCCTCTGGGTGGCGCTGTTGGGTCTTTCTTTGGCTGATGCAAACCCAAAACAAATCAGTTCTGGGCTTTTTGTGTGTTAGAAATTCCCAAAAGTCTTCTCCGTCACTTCCGATGCTGTTAGTGGCCTTTTTCAGCAAACCACGATGGAGCGTCAGCGGCAAACGGATCCAGAAGAAAGAGCAGCTCCACGTCTCTCACTAGGATCCCAGTTTACTGTTTTCATTGGAAGAAAGTTTGTTTTAACTTAAACATGGCCAGTGAGGCCTTGCTGCTAAAGGTTTTAAGGACAAATGTTGCTTTTTATTCTTACTAAAATGTGTTACCTTAATGAATACAGAATCAAATAAATAAATAAACAAATATTCTTTATTTTCTCCTTTCATTTCATGACATACAAAACATAATTGTATCTGGCCCGTGGACCAGGATCCTGTTTAGCTTTTGGCCCTTTTAGCGATAAACTTTGGGCACATCTGGTTTAGAAACTTTCTTTCACAGAAATGAATAGGAATATTTGTTAAAACAATAAAACAAAAGGGCATCATGTTGATCTTTCCTGCCTATTTCTTCCTGTCTTCCTCAGCTCCAGTTCGTGCTGCCAACATGCTTTATTCCGAGTTACTGAAGCTGTGGGACGAGTCTGTGCAGGCTATGGACAGCCAGGACTGGCAAGGAGCTCTGGAGAAACTCCAGCAGGTGCAGGAGCCCACCTCCCGCATTCTGTTCAACGCCGCCTCCGCTAACCTGGCCCTGGGACACCTGGACACGGCCCTGAAGGTCTGCACTGAAGTCAGGGACAGAGAGAAAATATCCTCAGAATGAGACGAGCACAACCAGAACAAGATGAGATGCTCCACTGAATTACAGAGAATTCATTATTATCCTCTAGGGCTGCCACGATTAGTCGACTAATTGACTGTTAAAATAGTGGACGACTAATTTAATAGTCAATTAGTCATTACTTTATATTATATGGAGTCACAGTGTAGTAAAGTTAAACAAAGTTGTGAGCGTTCAGCACCAAAAAATGTAGTTTTTCTATATTTAAGTCAGTGAGACCAAAGCTTTTAATAGTTGCTTGTTTCAGGTGCTAACCTCATTAGATTTAATCTAATTTATACACCAGAAAATAATGAAGGACGGAGGCTATACGATTCTTTTAAAGTTTAACAAACTATCATCTTAATTGTCTTTATAGTGTGATTGTTTAGTAAACATTCACTCTGCAGTGATTCTCCTGCTCCTTCCTGTAGGTTTTTCAGCACGTAAAAACTCAATTTCAGAGATTTCAGCAACGTTCAACTCATTCAGGACATTACTGCTTGATTTTTTTATATTCATAAACTTTATATTTTTTAAAATATTGAACAAATATGCCCCATAGGAAATGAATGAAAAGTCTTCAAATTTCAAAGTTTTAAGTAGATTAGCAAAATTGAGTTTAGCTAATATTTTAGCAAAATGCTAATGTTTTTGGCTACTTTGTTATCTACTGGGTTTTATAAGCTGATTTACTTTAGCTTCTATTTAAGCAACAAGCTAACATTTGGACTAATTTACTTTACTGAGGAATTTTCGGCTATTTTAGAGTTTTGAGCAACGAGCTAACATTTTTGGCTAATTTTGTTATCTACTGAGATTTTTTCAGGCTAATTTAGAGTTTAGTTTCCATTTTACCAACAGGCTAAGGTTTTTGACTAATTTAGTTTACTGAGGAATTTTAGGCAATTTTGGAATTTAGCTCATATTTAAGCAACGAGCCAGCTTTTTTTTTTTGCCTAATTTGGAGTTTAGCTCATTTTTAAGCAACAGACTAAATATTTTTGCAAAACTGGCATGTATTAGGGATTTTTAAGCAACTCTACTACAAAATTTAAAGAAATTTAGGTCAACTTCAGCGCTCTTTCATAGTTATTTAACTGAATTTCCAGTCATTTAGCAAATTTGATATTTTGCAAAAGATTTAGCATTTTCAGTAAATCCATTCAGCAATTAAAACAAATTGCATCACCATTTTCAGTAAAAAGCTTCAACATCTTCAGCGACTACTTTCAGCACATTCACACTAGCAATATCAAAGGCAATGCAAGTTTTCTAGTTTTAGTTAGTTTAAAGCTAATGATGGTTGGAATGTGTGTTTTACATCCACTTTGTGCATGACCCGATTAGTCAACTAATCGGAACAATATTCAGTGGTTAGTTGACTTAAAATAATCCTTTGTGGCAGCACTATTATCCTCAATGAAAAGTTAAGAAGCCTCATGAAACGCTTCACGTTTTCATGAACCAGTAAAAATTTAACTTATTAATCTTATTTGGGCTTTATTTTCATTGAAACTTTGAAACCTGGAAGTTAAAGCGGTTTATGTGAAAATAATCCAGACTTCCTGCTGTGATGTCCAGTGTTTAGATCTCACCATCACCAAGGACGAGCGCTTTGCTGTTGGCTTCTTCCAGAGAGCGGCGGTGAACATGCAGCTGGAGAGGTCCGTCCACACACACGCTCCACCCAACCCTCAGACATGCATGTGAACCAGGCTCAAGGGCACTCTGGATGAGTCTGGGAGCCTGTCAAAGACAGACTGCAGCCGCTGTATCATCCAAAGCAATACTCGCTAACAGACACAAACCTACAGAGAAGTTTCTTCTGCAGCTCATGTTTTTAACCCTTTGATTTACTATAAGTTTTTAGCCGATACGATCATTCCAGTAGATTCTGAGGGAGAAAAGCAGCAGACTTTAATAACTTGTGATAAAGAAAAAATATCTTGAGCAAAATAAGAATTATCAAGAAAATTTAAAAAATGTACTAGATCAAGAGTTGTTAGTTTTGGCTGAGTTCCCGGCCTGCGGGCCCTAGTTTTTTTTTTTTGTTTGTTTGTTTTTTATTGTTTTGGCTGTTACTAAGGATTTCTAGGCTATTTTGGAGTTTAGCTGATACTTTAGCCGCAGGCTAGCTGTTTGGGTTAATTAAGGATACTTTCAGTTTTTCACTTTTTTTGGACTATGATGTTTGCAGATGATATTGTGATTTGTAGTGAGAGCAGGGAACAGGTGGAGGTGGAGTTAGAGAGGTGGAGGTTTGCCCTGGAAAGGAGAGGAATGAAGGTTAGCCGCAGTAAGACAGAGTACATGTGTGTGTGGAGTCCCTGAAGGGAAAGCCGAAAGGAAAAGAAGAAGAAGACTTTCAGTTTTTTAGGCTAATTTGGAGTTCAGTTAATATTTTAATTTTTAGCTAGCTGTTTTGGCTAAATTAGACATTTTACCATCTTTTTAGGCTAATTTGGCACTTTGATAATATTTTAGCTGGCTATTAGCTTCAGCCTTTTCAATTATTTCAGCATCTTCAGCTATCAGCACTAGCATCGTCAGCAGCCACACTCAGCTTAGAGCATTCACACCTGCATTCTCACAGGTAATGCTATATATCTGTTTTTTTATGTTTGGGTATTATTTTTTTCTGTGAAGATTACAGAAATTAATTATTTAAAATTTGGCTATGTGTGTCTTTGTGGAAAACCATAAATGTTTGCGTTTAGGCTTTGATTGCTCCACACCCCGTCCCCACGGACAGCATCAGCTCACATGATCCATGTTTGTAGAAAACATCAGGATGCTTCTCATCGTCTCCTTCTTCCATTCCTTTGCTCACCTGTCGGTCTGCTGTTGTCAGGTTGGAGGACGCTCTATCAGACTGCATCTGGGCTCAGAAGCACATGAGAAAGAATGCAGTCATTGACTACAAGCAGCTGGGACTGCGATTCAAGCTGTGCAGCTGGCAGGTCTGTAATCCACTCTCTCACATCTGCTTTTTGATTCCAAAC
Source organism: Oryzias melastigma (assembly GCF_002922805.2). NCBI lineage: Eukaryota > Metazoa > Chordata > Actinopteri > Beloniformes > Adrianichthyidae > Oryzias > Oryzias melastigma. The sequence goes on from NC_050520.1 coordinate 11,982,657, forward strand.
ATAATGGAGGAAGGAGCTGAGATGTTTCAGTGCTGCTCAGCTCATGTTGACAGGTGAGCGCTCTCACCTGGGAGATAACCCGCCTCCACAGACACAGAGGCCGTCAGTCCGGTGGGACTGAGAGATGCTTTTGAGCTCTGATCCGTGCAGCTTCAGAATATAAAGGAAAGCAGAAGCTTTCATGTTTACGCTCAGCACAGAGTGGACTGTTGTTGTTCTTCCTAAACATTTTCTCACATCCTGTAAAAACTGGATATCTACTCCCATCCATACATCTGTGATTTTTACCTAATTTGAGGTCACAGTGTTACCAGAGTCCGTCTCTTCTACTGTTGGGGGGTGGGGGCCTCCACAGGGCCACGATCACACACACATACTCGGAGCAATCGGTGAAGCTATGAAGCATGTTTCCGTACTGTGGGAGGAAACTCCCACACATGCTGGGAGAACATGCAAACTCCACACAGAACAAACCCAGCTGGGATTTGAACCCGACCCTCCTGATGTGAGGTGGGGGCGCTGACCACTGCCCCCCTGCAACCCCAATATCTACTTCATCATGAAAATAGGATTGTTTTTATCACAACAAAGAAAAATGAAAATAAAAGATGTTGAGTGACTAGAAAATGAAGAACATTAGTGAAGAGGAAGATGTCCGACCATGATGACCAGATACGGAGATAGAGTTCAGGGTCTGAAAACTCCCACAATCCTCGGATGTGATCTGTGTGATGGTGACTGATCCATCAGTGATGCATCAATATCTAAGTCGGGTGTTCTAAAGAGTCCAAACATGTTTGTTTTGATTGCCTGTGTACAGACTAATTTTTTTTCTTGAAATCTTTATGAATTTGTTTCTGTCTGTGTATCTTTTCTTCCTTTTTTGTTTGAGTTCTATTTTCCTTCCATTCTATCAGTCTTTATGTTCCACTTAAAAAAAAAGGAACTCAGGAAATGATCAAAATGTCGTTGGGTCTTTTTGGATAAAGTTTGAGTTTTCTGTGTTTACCTGCCGAGGACATTCCTCAGACACACAGAGAGGATGAGGAGGATGAATATGACGATATGAAGATGAAGTGCATTCCCTGTGGATGCAGAGCATAAACAGACCTGTCTCCTGAAAGCCTGCATGCGGCTCCCTCACCGTCTCCCTGCACCCTCTGTCTGTCTGTCCTCACTGATAAGTAATCACATGGCGGGAAAAGCCCTGAAGAGCTCCCAGCCTCCCTGAAGCACACCTGACCTGAATGCTTTTGTTGTCTCCCAGGTGGTGCACAATGCAGCGGCTGTGTACTGTCGGATGGGCCAGTGGGAGCAGGCCAGGGAGGTGCTGCAGCAGAGGTCCACAGGAGGAGGGGGGCACCTGGAGGCTGCTCTGGACAGCATTGAAGTGAGTGTCCACCTGGTCTGACCCCACTAAAAAAAAGACTGACACCATGAACCATTTTCAGCCCCTGACTGTGACCCGATCCTTCTTCCCCCTCCCGCTGGATCATTCTAGCTTACTACAATACTGACGTCCCTGTTCATGCCTGAGCTCACTTCCTCTGGAGGCAGTTCTTGTGAATCTCAGGCTGGGATTCTATTATGCACATGTTGCTGTTTTGAGTACTTGTGTCTTGCAGTTTAATATGTTACCAACCATCTTATCTTCTGTAAATATTGCTGGGGATGCTAGACCCCCCCCCTTCAGTGGGATAAACTATGTTTGTCTAAAGCAGGGGTCTGGAACCTGTAATGCTTAAAAGAGCCATTTGTTCGAGGTTCTCACGGAGCGAAACTCAGCTGGAGCCGCAAAGTTTCACCTCAAGGTCAGAAAACTACTAGGGCTGTGCATGTTGAGGCGTTAATAGAACATAATTAATTGGTTAACATGAATTAACGCCCTCAGACATCCTGCTGTGCAGCTGTGAGATCAGTGTAATAAAACTCTGTCTAAAATAGACTTAAACTTTTTTTACATTCTATGATTGAGATGTTTTTAAATTAAAGAGATAATATGATATTTATTTGTAGTTTTTGGACAAAAGTGATCTTTTATTTCAATAAATAAGGCAGAGAATGAACGTCAATCTGAGGCTGTAATGAAGCAGCGTAGCCGCTATGGGGGGCGGAGCCAAACAGAGCTGTCTACTATTAGAAATCCAATGAGGAAACCATTAATTTATTTTGGGATGGGGACTGACATGAATTTTCCACAATGACAAGCACTTGCTCAAACTCTGCAGTTCTCCATGAAAGTCCCGCCCACCAACGTCATGGGAGGTGAGCAGTTCAGAATGGACAGACACGCCCCCACCTGTGTAGATTCTAGCCGAGCCGACCTGAAATCCAGCTGGATCAAACTTCTCCCGAGAAAATGTGCTTTTGTATTTTTCCATGAACACAATAAATGAATGATGAAAAAAGAAAAAGCTGAAAAAAAGACAGAATTCCAGAAAAAATGTCAAGAAGACAGCAGGGAGAAATTTGCATTTTTTGTGCTGCCTGGTGTGACTTTGGATTTTTTTGTATTCTCATTCAAAAACATGATTAGTTTGCTGACAAATTTTATTCTTGCTTTTTATAAAAGGACACCTCAAACTTTCATTTTATGCTGTAAAAAGTTTGTTAAACATTTTTTAAGGGTTTTAACAGCTAAATGAATCCCAATTTTCCAGATGTAATTTTGTGTTTTAGCATAATTGTATGTTTAGTATGTGAATATGACATGGAAAAATGACAAAATACAGATAGTGTCACATAGGCGAGGTTGTACTGATTAAAATGATACCAAATAAGCAGCAGGTAGTCTTTCGAATTGAAAATAGAGGTAAATTCAAAACTAGACAAAAACTGAGTTTTAGACCCAAATAAATGTTCTAAATGTACAATTTTGTGTATGATTTCATCTTATGATTGTTAGCAGATAATGAGTGGCTGGTAAATACTCTAACTATAAAGAAAAAAAATTGATAAATCGCAATTCATTTTCCAGATTTGCAATTAATCAGTTAATTTTTTTAAATTGACTTCCAGATCTAAAAAACACACTTTATTTATGTTTTTGACGTCATTAAGCTATTCATTTATAAAACATAGCTTTGAAATGTTCTCTAAAGTTGAGTTTTTCTATATTTAACAAATTTAACTTCTTTCACTTTTGACAGCAGCACATTAAAGTTCATTTTCCAAATAAAACACATCCTGTGTTTAATCAGATCCTCCAGCTACAGCAGATTTACTTTAAATAAAATGCAAGAAACATGAGATTTTCTATTATAATAACTTCGGTGTTCATTCATCATTTTTCTTCTTTAATTAGTGAATAAATTCACAAGTCTTTTTAGTGTAGAATCCACTTTTGTATGTCAATCCAATAGAATAATGTCACTCTGATGATAAACCAGACAGATAATGCCTTTTTCTATCATTTTGATCAGTTAGGTGAGGGAACTGCAACGTTAACACCAAAAGAACCATTTGGTCCAGTTTCTGAAAGGCCAAAACCAAGCAAGACCCGCCAAATCCTACTTAATCTTTTAGAAAATACACTTTATTTGTTATGTGGTCATTCGGTTATTCCTTTAGAAAATGTAATTTTCTAATGTTTACAATAATTGAATTCAAAAAGTGTGATATTTTTCTATGAATAACAACTTTATCTTCTTTACTTTTGACAGCTGCAATAAAAGTTCCCTTCAGAATAAAATACTCTCTGTGTCAAATAAGGTCCTCCTGTTGCAGCAGATTTTGAATAAAAGATTTAAGAAAACCAAGTAAAAAGTGACATTTTCTTTCACGATGACAACAACTAAATGCTAGGGTATATTAGAACGTGCTAAACTCAGCTAACTAATATAATATTTATTGAAATTGTTGGCACTTTTCTTTGAGCCACAGAGCCACAACAGAGTGATAAAAGAGCAGCATGTGGCTCCGGACCTCAGGTTGCAGACCCCTGATCTAATCTAATACCATCTGAAAGGACGACTTCACATATCTGGTAAAGTCGTTGAGTTTTCAGGTGAAAGCAGCTAAAGAATGGTGTCCCTGCATGGGTGTAGCTGGTCATGAGCAGAGAGAGTTTCAGACCGGATGTTAGACAGCAGCTAAACTCTGTGATCTGAAACAGAGGGGGGAGCTGCTGACTCCTCTGATGGTCCCCGAGAATCTGGTGTTCCGGCCCAGGAAACAGGAAGTCGAGCAGCTTCAGAAGAAAGACTTCCTGGGAAAACCAAAGGTAAAGTCTGAACACACCTTTAACACCTTTCGGTGTCGCTTCAACACAAAATCTTTAACATACTGTCATTTTTTTCATTGTTAACACGATAATTTCAGTCGGTTCTGAAGGAGAAAAGCGTCTCAGTCCTTCAGAATCGACTGGAGTTATCGTGTTAAGGATTCAAAAATGACAATAGCCCCAGAACGTGTCTGACCTCTGATGCCTCTGCAGGTGATCTCCTCAACGATTCCTAACGATGATTTTGGAGGTTTTGAACCTCTGAGGCAGCAGGTGAGTGATGGCTCAGCGGCGTGATGACCCTGCTGTCCTCCAGGTCTGAGCCCTCTCTCTGCTCCCCCCACAGAGGCCGGGTTTCTACGAGCCCAAGGTGGATGGAGCTCAGTACGTAACAACAACCCCTCTGCATGTCAAACAGCGTGTGAGCCACAGCCTTTGATTCAGTCTTTCCTCTGAACTCTAGAGAATCTCGGTACATGCGAGTGCGGACCCCGTACATGGCTCGGGCTCCGGAGCAGCTGACTGTACCCGGGGGGGTGGTGGTGTTTTTATTTGGGGAGGAGGACCGAGATGGAATGATTAATGTGATCCATGATGGACAGGTGAGAGAGAGCACATCGTTGTGAAGCCTTTATACCATGTTGTGAGTTTGAAAATTCCTCAAAGAGGAAGATTGATTTGATTTGATTCCATTGGTTGATTGATTGATTTGATTGATTGATTGATTGATTCGGTTGATGGATTGGATTTGATTGTCTGATTGATTAATTACATTTGATTTGATTTGGTCGGTCGAGTATCAGTCGATTGATTGATTGATTTGATTTGATTGGTTGATTGATTAATTGATTGATTTTAAGCAAAGATTGTAAAAATACAGGACAGAACACACATTTTTCAAATGTATTACAGAAATAATGACATGTATTGATTAGAAAACAGTTTGATTGACTCCTTGTAAAGGAGTGGGAAGAAGCGAACTTATATAATCCCACCACCATGTAGATCTGTGATCTGATCTACGAAGGCTCACTGGACCAGTGCTGAGCCCGGGATGTGGAGCTGCCTTCATTAGCCTGTCCTGGACTCTGCTACATCTTATTTTTGTCACATTCAGCCAAATGTGGTCTAACTACTTTTTTGTGTCATTTTCAGCTCCTAATATTTCCAGAGATTTTTTTTCATAAAACTCCAAAACAGTTGTAGTGAAAGGTTCTGTAAGACTATTCACAGTTTTGACGTTGCTTAATAAAAACTAAACATAAATCTTTAATTGTCTGATCCCTGAAGGGTTTACTGTGTTGCAAAGCTGGAGTAGTTATCCATCCAAATGGATGAAAAGTCACTGAAACATTGTGTGTTAAATGTGTTTGCAAGCTGGGAAGAAAAGTTAAAGTCTCATCTAGATGTGCAAAACATGTTCTCCAAATTCAACACATCTCCTGGAGGAGCGGTGAAGTACAGACACAGCCGCGCTCGAGGTTTATAGAATCGCTGGTATGACTTGACCTGGATCTGAACCCACAACCTTCCAGTCTCAGGGCAGATACTAGTCGACCACAAGGCCATTGAGCCTATACTGCATTCCCTCTGCACTGTGTCCAAACTCTGAGGAGTCTCAGGTTTATGTTTTTATGTTCAGTAGAGCCACAAACATGATCAGATTAGTGCCCAAGCTGTCCTGAATCTTTCTTTCAGAGAGGCCTGCTGCCCGTCTCCCTGCTGGAGCCCACTGAGGTCAACACCCCCAAAGCCAAAAAGGACAATGTAATGTCTTCTCCCGCTCTAATCCCAGATTCTGCATCGATCACATTTCCTGTTTGCTTGGATCTTAGCTGGTGACCCGCTTGTTTAGAACTGGCTGATGTGGCCTTCCTGCTGTATGACAAATCCAGATTCCCGTCCATGGAGAAACTGCTTCCCTGATTTCCATGTCCTGAATTTCCCTGCAGAGCATTCCCAATGGAATCCCCCTCCCACCAGCACTCCAGCCTCCCGGTCGGCCTCAGGCCAGGCTGGGCCCGGCGGCTCCTCGTCGAGGTAAGCCCTGACCCCTCCCTGCCTCTGCAGATGATGACCTCTGCATGTCGTCTACAAGCTCTGGATATTCTTCTCCCGGCAGAGACACAGAGGAGTCCACTTTGTGCCTTTAGCAGTCATTCCTGAAACTGCAGCTCTCTGTCACTGCAGAGGAGCGTTTCCACCACCTACAAGCTCTGACAAAAATCTGCCCCCTCCTTTACCTTTTTGTTCCTGTATCAATTACTGTCTTCTCCCTCGATATGTTTGAAGCTTCAAAGATACTGTCAATGAACGTGGTTCGTTGGAGTTTCTGCCTGTTCAAAGGAGGCCCCTCCCCTCTGCAGCTGCAGGAAGCAGTGTTCATGCCGGAACAGAGCAGCTGGATGTCAGGGAAGATTCAGGCCCCTGCTGCTTTACCTTTGAATACAGTTCAAGATAACTGGTTAAAATTGCACTGATCCAATCAGCATGTCGCCAGACTCTGAGATGAATAAAAATGTCTCAACAGCGAGACTTTCAGTGAAATGAACATAAAAATCTTCATATTTATTAAATCAAACTGAACTTTCAGAACTTCTCAGATTTTTTCCTAACTGCACAGAGTAATAGATCCTAAAACTGGGGGTGTCACGATTCATTTTATCAATGATTCTATTCATTTCACAATTTGTGGTTGATGATCTGATTCATAGTCGATTTGGTTAATTTTGAATGATCCAATTCTCTGATCTAAAATGGATCCAGGACATCTTTTTCCCAAACCTCCAGCAGTGTGACTCAGAGATAAGTAGCTGGTACTGAACGGTGCAGGGGAAGTTTTCCAGATTCCTGGTATTTCTTAAAGATAATCTAATGTGAATTAAATATGTGAACAAACAAACAAGTAATCAAGAATGAATGGTATTTTCCAAGATCGATTCTTCTCATTTGAAAACTATTTTATGATTGTGTGGTCAGGAAGTGGTGGTGGAGGCCCAAACGTAAGTGGCAGAAAAGTCAAACATTTAATAAATAAACCATGGAAACATGGAAAAAAACATGGAAGCACCGAAAAGGTGATCTGACAGAACAGACAAAAACTAAACCGAAGTCCACAATTCTCACAGTACCCCTCCCCAAAAGGACAGATCCCAGATGCCCAAAGACAAAAGACTTGGCAGGAGAAGACGGCTGTGGATCAAGACAAACCTGACAGTGATGTGACTGATGGACAATTCAAAACAGAACATGACCAAAACCCAACATATAAAAAAAAACAAGTTAAAGTCCACAATCCTCACTTCAGTTTGATTTGATTGACAACTTTCCTCAGACAGATCGATCTGGTTGGATCGTTACACGTCTACTTCAAACATACTTTTTATGAAAATGCCCTCATATTCCTTTAATGTTAGAATGAATGTTAAACTCACATGAAGAGGCTGGGGATGATGATGATGATGATGATGATGATCATCATCCTATTAAACCTTGAGGTCATTCCTACAGTGTGTTATTGTTCTGGAACTCATGTGAGGACACGATAGAGTGTTGACACTGCAGGGCTGCACAAGTTACTTTCAAGCTGTGACAAATTACAGATTATTTGTTGATGTTATTTCAAATGTATTCTGTAATTTCAGTCTCATCGTCTCAAAAATATAAGTCACACGACTTCTACGTAACTATTATAGTACTTTCTTTGTAAAACCGGCTGAAAGAGAACTTGACATCTGAAGTGACAAATGTTCTGTAACATATTTAACATTTAGATGAGCGGCTAAACAATAAACATGAATACTTTTACAGTATTGATGTTGTATTATCAATATTTAATAACTAATAATAGTTATCGAGCAAATTTGGAGGATGAACAAAAAGAGAGAAGACGATGTCTGAGTCTCTTACAAAAACACACCAAAAAAAAAAAGGTAGAAAATGGTGAACGGCCGGTGCTCTTATAGCTTTTTTCAACGTTGATGGAGGCCCAAACACACAGTCCCCCAGCTTGTACTTTTGTGGCAATGCTACAAGCTCTACTGCCATACAATGACGCCAACCATAGAGCAATGCTGGGTTCAGTGCCTTGCTCAAGGACGCTTCAACACGTCAAACCAAACCTGCCATCTTTCAATCAGAGGTTGACTGCTCTACCTCAGCTGCCCTAAAGCAAAAGCTGTCAAAAACAGGCAGAAACATGTGACTGATTGTCACATTTCTTCATCTGTTTTGACCTCATGATGTCACTGCTTTTAACATTTCAGGAAGTGAGTCTGTTGTGATATTAATGTGACTGAATATGTTCGGGTAAAGTATTACTAAAGTGAATTAGCAATACTTAACTCTGCTCTGTTACATCAATAAGTAAACGTTTTTTGGTGACACACTGGTAACTGCAACACTGTTCATGAGGCAGCACTTTCACAGAGTCTGTTCTGACATCTAATGCCTTGAATTTCCTACAGATACTCCACCTCCGTCCTCCACCACTTCAGCCCACGCACCGCCTTCCTCCACTTTGCCCCCAAAGCATGCGGCCAACACAGGACATGAGCAGGTACCATCATCCATCCGGAGTCCAGCTTCATCTGTGCCCCGCGGTTACCTCCTCACAGCTGGTTTACCACAACAACCTGTCCTCTCACACACAGACCCTTCACTATAACAGATATAACTCTCCATCTTTAGAATTTCCATCAGTTAGAATTCAGAGTTTTTGCTGACTCGTGAAGAAAAACCTGGAGTTGAACTTAGCAAAAGCTGATGTGTCCCCAATAAGTCACATGGAAGAGTTTCACTGCGGGATGAAAACTGTTTTTGTCTGTGGCACCAGCAAATTAATTTATAGTGAGTCAATAACTGGACCTCCTGTTTGTACCTGTTTGAGCAAAGGACAAACGTCAGGTCATATTAGGTTACAGAGCATAGACACTTGTGTTGCATGTTGGCTGAAGAATTTCTGACTGATCTCAAACCAAAAGTCTGTTCTGTGGTCAAATCATCTTTGTACAACATGAAGTCATATTTTTCCGTTTTCATCCCGTCAGAAGACGGCAGGCTCCCAGAGAGCTCACCTTTAAGCCTTTTTTTTTAACAGATTCTACACGTCAGAGCACTGGATGTGCATCCATGGCTCTCGGCAGTGTGCTGCAGGGATCCATGAGCATTGATAAGGATCAGACTTTAGATCAAGCAAACATATTTTAACTCAACATAACCCTCTACACATGCAGTCACAGGATGGGCTCCAGTAACAGAATTAGAATATTTTCTGGAGTATAAGTAGCTGTTTTTTTCATAGTTTAGCCAGGGGTTTGACATACTCCGGAGGGACTTATCTGTGTGTTTTTTAAAGACATAAATAGGTTCATATATTTGTTATTTTCCCAGTAAACTCTGGTTGTCTTTTAGCGGTTGTTTTACTCTAACAACCATTAGAGGGTGCTGCATTCCCAGTATTTGCCATTGTTGGCGGCAGAAGAAGTGTTGTCCAAAACAAACATGGAATTGATTCATCTGATTGTTTTACTCTTAAATTTTGATATTTTTCTTGTACAGATCATAAGATTAGTATTCTTGTTTTTATTTATTGATTTTAGTTATGCTGGGCTTGGAGGATTTGTTCTGTAATCTCAACCTTTTCTCCCAAGAGTGCGACTCAGAGCGACTTATTTATAATTTATTCTTCTTGATTAGACATTTTCAAGAGAATCTGGTCACAGAGAAAAAATATGGCATCTAAAAATTAATAGCCAGAAGTCCCTCCCCCTGCCGGAGCCAGCCTCAAAAACATTGTTTTAAGCTTTCGACCCTTTTTCCCATTTCTTCTCTACTTTATCAACCCTTTTCGTAGTTTTTTTTCTCTGTGACACTCTAAAAACAGGATTTTGTCAGCTCTAATCAGTTGATTCACGGAGAAAAAACAGCATTTACTTATTTACTTGAAAGAAATAAAATGATAAATATTCTCTGTCACTTTTGAAGCTCATCGTTCTGAAATGGTTTTAAAAAGTCATTTTGAAAGGGTTTCCTAAAGTTTACGAAACTTCTGCTTACGCAACCGGCTAAAGTTACGATTTCTGGTTCCAGCTGCAGATTGATTCTGTCGGCATCTTGCGTGTGACCAGAGGCCCCTCAACACTTTTTGCTCTTGCGACTTATACTCCAGTGCGACTTATACTCTAGTGCGACTTATACTCCAGTGCGACTTATACTCTAGTGCGACTTATACTCCAGTGCGACTTATACTCTAGTGTGACTTATACTCTAGTGCGACTTATACTCTAGTGCGACTTATACTCTAGTGTGACTTATACTCCAGTGTGACTTATACTCTAGTGCGACTTATACTCTCGTGCGACTGGTACTCTGGAAAACACAGTTTCTGCTGGGATACGAGCCAATATGTGATGTCCACACATGTAGATGCCAGTCTGAAGAGGTCAAATATAAGAACAGGTTTTCTAAGTTCTAAATTGTTGGAAGGTTCTCGGTGAAGACTTCCAGCGCAGATAGGCCTCAGGTCCAAATGTTTCACCTTTTCTTCACCCTGCTTCCAGCATTCAGGCTCGTCAGAGGAAGGGTCGGTGGTGGTGAAGGTCCACTACACATACACGGTGGCTGTGAGCGTCCCCCTGAACACTCCCTACCACGAGCTGAAGCAGCGCGTTGCTCAGAAACTGGGCCGTCCAGCATCTGAGCTGTGCCTCAGGTTTGATAATGAAGATCCCCGACATGCGCAGATGAAGCATCAAGCCTCTCCCTGAAGCTGCTGCCTCTTTCTGTCATCAGACACAAACAGAGAGGCTCCCATGTGCTGAGCCCTCTGAGCGGGGAGCCTGGCTGCACCCTGCAGGACCTGGCTGTGGCCGGCAGAGCCACCCTGTGGTGCCAGGTGAGTTTCAGCACCAACTCCATCACAATGTTCAGGTTAGGTACTGAATCCAAATGTCTGAGTGGGAGAAAATATTTGGGGATTTAATTGCCCGAACGTCTCCAGATCCAGATTTCTTGATATGAATCTCCACTGTCAACATCTCCAAATGTTGTTTAAGGTTTAATTTGATTCATTCTGGAATAATATTCCTGCCTTTTCATTATCCATAATTTTGTTAAAAAGTTACAGTTTTAAAGTTTTTAAAATTGTCATTCTGCTAGTTTTTTGGACTAATTTAGCATTTACTAAGATTTGTTTTTAGGTTATTTTGGAGTATAGCTAATATTTCAGCTACATGCTGGCTGTTTTGGCCAATTTAGGCTTTTTTTTTTTTTTAATTAGGCTTTTTTGAAGTTTAGCTGTTTTTCAGCTACATGCTAGCTGTTTTGGCTAGACTAATTTATTTATTTATTTTTTTATTCAGCTAATATTTTAGCTGGCTATCAGCTTCAGTGTTTTTAACTATCAATTTCAGCATCTTCAGCTATCAGCACTAGCATCTTCAGCAGCCAAATTCATCTTACAGCATTCACACTAGTATTATAGTAGTATTATAATACTATATATATCTAGTTCATAATTATGTTAAAAAGTTACAGTTTTAAAGTTTTAAAAATGTAGTTTTAGAGTGTTTTTATGAAATGGTTATCCTGTTCAGCCCGCGGCCTCAGGCGTGTTTTGGATTTTGGACCCTTATGCGATTGAGTTTGACACCCCTGCTGTAGGAAAAGTGCACCTCAGAAGAAGTGGTTTGTAGAATAAACAATCACACAGAAAACATTTTTACAGCTTCACTCTAAACCAGCGATCAGTGAGGACAGTTGTCCAGCTGTCCTCTGCAGTCCATACTAACAACACATTCCTTACTTTACAGCCATAAACGTTCTACAGCGTACATGTTTTAACACGTCTTCTTATCCATTACTGACCCACAGCAATGATATAGGGCTTCCTCCAGAGGCATTCATGCACTGTTGATATGGGATTCCTGATTGTCTGTGCATGCCTGGTAGTCTGTTGGATTGAACAGGTCCTCCCATCCAGTAACTGGGTTTGGCACCAGCCGTCTGTCTCCCTGAGGATTGTTGCTGGGATTTTAGGTCCAAATCAGTTTTTCCAGACAATCATATTATAGTTTTTCCACTTTGCATCTTGTTATTGTTCATTTGTTAGACCATAAGGTTTCTCTGTGAATATCCAATTTCATTTGCGCATTTCTGATTTTTGAGTATTTTGCACATCATATGAATTAGGCAAACACTTATGATGTTGTAAATGCTGCTGATGCACCACATTTTCCTCAGTCTTATGGATAAAGTCTGATCTTCCCTTGTTTATTTGTCCATAGAAAGAAGACCCTTTGGCCAGCCGAAACATCCTCTACCAGATGGTGGCACTGTACAACTATGACGCCCAGGGTCCAGAAGACCTGGAGTTTAGTGAAGGAGACACCATTGACATTCTGAGTGAAGGTGAGGCTCTGCCACATGTCCTTCTCTGTGGGTCTGCTGTGAGCTCATTGGTGCTTTCCTGTCATACCTGCAGTCAATGAGGAGTGGTTGGAGGGACATTGTGCGGGAAACATCGGCATCTTCCCCAGCTGCTTTGCCTACAGGGAGAACAGCGCCGTTTACACCTCTCAGATTTAAAGACAAATGTTTTTCTGAATAATCCTGTGGCAACACCTTTGACTGTACAGGAGAACTGGACTGAGTGAGTGTGATGTCAGCCATAGAAACAAAAACAAGCTAATTCTGTTGATATTTTTCTGTGATACAGACATCCATTTGGATCCAGATGAGGTTAAAAATCAGCAATTGGTCTGAGTCAACATTTCTATGGCAACTACTTTAACCAATCAGGAGGGAGCTTGTTGGAAGTCCACACCCCTTCCACTGAAAGCGGCTCAGGAGAATCAATCGTTTCAAATGCTTGAGGTGGGGCCAGTGGACACCAAAGACTTTCACTGAAGCTTCTGATTGGTCAGTTTATATCTTGAATAACTTGCAATAAAGAGAAAATATGAAACAATGAGGATTATCAAAAGCATGTTAAAAAGAGACACAAGAGAAAAATGGTTATTCTGACCAATAGAATGACTGAGGAACAGTTGTTTATTTCTAAAAAGAAGTCTATGGGATTTTGGCTTCTGGGAACAAGCGGTTACTTCCTGTTTGGAACACCAGGGGGGAGGGGTCACTCCGTCCAGTTCTCATATACAGTCAATGGGCAGCACATTGTTGACTCCATTGAACTTTAAAGACTTTATAAACAGGATGTTCTGGGGAAAAGATGGAGATGGTGAACCCTCCATGACACTGGAGATCTGGGAGTGCTTTGTAAGCGTTTTTCAGAGTTCTATTCCTGTGAGGGTTCATACAGGCCTTTGAGGGTGTTTCACAACAAGAGCCCGAAAGTACAGTAACTATCTGATGTTTGCGATGCTGAAGTGAAGGTTTATTTTAAATTGTCTGTTCTTATACTCTGTGCTGAATCTTTATCACAATAAAATCCTGGTAGAAGCTACAACCGTGCCAAAGGAGTGAATTTGTTTTTCAGGGCGTGGCAGGTCATCACTGAAGTGGTGGGGGCGTGGCAGAATGCATTTTTCATTCAAGCATTTCATGACTGTGATCAAAACACATTTGGATTTGAAAAGTCACAGTTAGAAAGCTCTGAAAGTAAAGGTTTTTGTGTGAGTTGTTGCAAATGATTCATTCTTATCATTGATTAAATGTGTTTTAAAATGTTAACTCAAGCTATTGTTTATAGATGACAGAAACAATTGTTCTGCGTTTTATCATCTGCTTTCTACTCCAAACCAGGATAGGGGATTGTGACACACTGTACTTAGCAGATAAGGAATGATGCTGTTAAAACTGAGGACAATCCTCCAACGGTTGATCAGATTATTACCCTAATGAATTCAACTTTGTTTTTCTGTTTGAATGTTGTAACCTCCTTCTTGTGTTTTCAAATAAAAGGAGCAAGGTGAGAAGCAGTCCTCTGAGAAAAAGGATGATGTCATCATTCCCATCGTACTTGTTTCTCCCTTATGCAGAAGTAACTCTGCTTGTTGGTGTGGTCATTTACTGAGTTCTTCTCTCTGGTGTTAAGGTGAATTTACCTGACAACCATTCTCCTCCAGCTACGACCACCAGAGGGAGCTATTGCCTGAGTTTTTACACTCTCCCGAGCACCTTCCTCACTGCATCTCCCATCAGCCTTTGCCCTCTGCTCCCATGGTTCACCAGCTGTCTACATCAGGCAATCATCACAAACAGCATTTAGTCTGGCACCAAGCAGAGCTCGGTGTGAAGTCTTGTTTTTCCCTGCATACAGTCTGAGCATTCTTCCCATGACTGATCCTCTGTGTTTTGACTCCTGCCTGTTTATTCGCCCTCCTGCCTCACTCATTGTGTTTGACTCTTGCCTGGACTCTGACTATGTTTATGTGATGGGCAAATGAGACCCCATTGTGTGTATGGGAGATTTTCCAAACTGTTTTGACATCGTGTGGACACTGTATTGCTGTATCCCTAAATGGTGACATCTGCTGGATTAAAAATGTTTTTATAGACAACTTCAAGAAAGACTAAACAGAAGAGGTTTCATTCATGTATTTTTATTTAAGAACATCAGCTGCCTTAACGTTGCTGGGCTGAGACAATTACGTCGTTTAGAAACCAATTCTCTTGCTTTTGACCCCTTCACAGGGCACTGATGGTGACGGCGGGGATAGAAAATTCAAAGCAAGTTTGGACAAATGAGGGTAGTTAAGTTTCTGAGTTTTCCAATATTGTAGTGGATTTTGAGCTCTTGGTGTGTTGGCCTCTGTATCTTTTTACTTCGATATGGCATTAGTGGTGACATTTGAACTGGCTCTACTCTTCTGTACATCCATGTTCAGCAGCTGCCACAGGTCCTCATCTGAGATGAAATATCTGAGAAATACTTGAGAAATTCTGGACTAGAGAAAAACTATTTTTATTCATAGTCAAATGTCTGTATTAACAGCTCCTCCTTCATTTCTGATCTGAGAGCAGCGCGCTCACTGAGATTCTGCTCGTGCGCGCGCATCCCTCATTCAGTCTCTCGCGCGAGGACTTTTTCTGCTCGTGGAGGAGGAAAAAGCGCTCGCGAAGGTCTGATTTGTCCGTGCAGAATGTTTGATGCGTGCGCAGAGATGTCTCATTTCTGCGTCGAGTTTTGACATAAATAAAACTCCATATGTGTTGCCCAATTATTCTAAGTGAGACATCCATGGATGGAGCTGCTAGCTCCTCCCACACCCGGCGTAGTGACAGAAACACGTTTTTAGAGAAGCGGCAGGCTGTGAATTTGTCACATGGCGAAAGAGGGGCAGTGTACGCGAATCACGTTCAGTGTTAAAGCACTTCCAGCAGCTTCATGGCTCCTCCTCTATCCAGCTGACTGAAGGAATGAATGAATGAGGAGGTACTGGACAGCCCGCTGATGTCCCGCCTCCAGAGCCATATACCTCACCGTGATTGGTTCGTTCAGCTCTGCACACAGCAAGTGTCATTCATATCAGCCTTGCGGGCCGCACCAACAGTAATCTTTCATATGAAGACGCGGGCCGCAAATTATCCGGATATTAGAGAGTGCCTCATGTTAGAGGTTTTGGAGATAAAGTCAGAGAGGCCAGACTGAGATGGTTTGGACATGTTCAGAGGAGAGACAGTGAATATATTGGTAGAAGGATGCTGAGTCTAGAGCTGCCAGGAAAGAGGTCTAGAGGAAGACCAAAGAGGAGGTTTATGGATGCAGTGAATGAAGACATGAAGGTGGCTGGTGTTAGAGTGGAGGATGCTGAAGACAGGCTTAGATGGAGGAAACTGATTCGCTGTGGCGACCCCTGAAGGGAAAAGCCCAAAGGAAAAGAAGAAGAAGAAGAGAGTGCCTCAATTTGGTCAGATGATTTACGTACTGTTAGATTTAATGAATGTGGTATGCAAATTGTATCCCTCACTTGGAGCTTTTTGGAACACGAAATCATGTTTGTGATCAGATCAATTCTGCAAAAGACGGTGGCAACTTTACATAATTCCCAAAACGTTCATGGAATTCTGGCCCTGCGACAGACTGGCGGCCTGTCCAGGGTGTACCCCGCCTTCGCCCATCAGTGGCCGGGATAGGCTCCGGCACCCCCGCGACCCCGAACGGGATGAAGCGGTCAAGAAAATGGATGGATGGATGGTTCATGGAATTCTGACACCTGAAAGGATTCAGCTGATTGTTAGAAGAAACCAGGAACGACAGATCACTTCTACAGATTTTAGTGGAGTTCGGAATTTTTGCAAGGGTCCATGTGGACCCTTCAGGTGGTACATGGCCCCAGAGAAACTTGTGGGTTCATAGACCTCTGAAAAATCCCACGTCTGGTCCCTTGGTTGCATCGTTGCTGAGATGTTTCTTGGGTTTCCCCTCTACTGTGGCCATAGTGACTATGAAATGACCTGTAACATGACACAAAATCTTGGTGGCTTTCCAGATCATATCCTAAATAGAGGATACAAAACTCAAGAGTTTTTCTTCAAAAGTCGGACAAACCATCGGCTTTTGAAGACACCAAGAGAATATGGAAAGAAGTTTGTAGATGTCAAGTTACTGTCATCAGATGACTTGACTCCACTAGACACCACCAACATAAGTTAAGACTCTCATCCATGACAGGAAAGACAAAATTGGAGCATTTTACTGACCTTGTCAAAGGAATGCTGGTAATGGATCCTGAAAAAGAATTCCGCTCATCAGGTGTTGACACATCCATTTATTGTTGGTGACAGGGATCTCCCAAGAGAGCCAACAAGAGATTTCAAACCAAACAATAGGGTCACCCAACACGTCCCACACGTCCATCGTGATCTAAAAAGAAAACACATATCTGAAAGAGACTTGGAGGTCAAGGTCTCTGTACGAGAAAAGAAAAGAAGGATTTGGGATGAAGACCTTTCCAAAAATGCACAGCCTGGGGACAAACACGGGTCCAAGAACAAGCAGCCTCTTCTGAATAGAAAGAGAACTTCAGAAGACCTTTTGTCCCCACCTAAAAAAAATGAAGCCAAATTGTGATGATGTTCACGCAAACATCGCTGTAGTCTGTGAGGACGAGCTGGATTGTGAAAGTCGTCCAACCAGTTCAACCTCCATCCAACCTGTTGCTGCAGAAGATGATGACCCAGATGTTTTAGTCCTCCATGCAGACGACATTGATTTTTGAAGAATTCCTTTAATAAGGACAGCAAATCAGATGTTACAAGAATAAATGAATTATTCTCTTAATTATCATTTTCTCTGCTTAAAAAAAGGGGAAAAAAAGAAAAATATTTTCCTTTGCTTTGGTTTTCTTATTTTCTTTTCTGTAAAACGATGTATTTAGAAAAAAAAAGAAAACACTTTTTTGGAGGGGTGGGGGTTGGGGAGGGGGTTCTCTAGCGAGTCTGGTTCCCCTCTTGAAACTTCTACATTTTTTACTTCTCTTTAATCCTTTATGTCATAATTTATATAAAACAATGTCTGTTTGTTTACATGTGTGTGTGAATGCGTGCCTCCGGGTGTGCATGCGAGTGTGTAATGCAACCACAAGAGGAAACAATCCAGTGTCCTCTTGTGCCAGTCCCAAATCAGGAGGAATGCAGACGGGCGTGTGAGAGCAAAAACAAATTGAACATGCGAATCACAAACAGAGATGAGTTATAGTGTTCCTGGTATTCATGTTTCTTTATTTGTGGTTTCTTGTTTTAGTTTATTTTTTATAGTCACAAATCTAATATAAACAGGCTGCTGTCTTTCACAGCTAAAAAGACATCCTTACAGCTGTGTCACAGTGCCGCTACCTATATTTGCACATATTCCACGTAAAAAAAAATGTGATCATTCGTAGATATACATAGAAAAATTTGTGGTCTTTATGCTTGGAAATTCCACAGATGTATCATAAAAGAACCACGTTCAAATCATGCAAAGATTAGATAAGCCTGCATGTCATTGAATTTCTTCACTTTGACCATCTGAGCTCTAGCAGATATAACATTGTGTCATGGACAAAAACCGCTGCAGGCCCCATGGATCCTTGTTTTGTTTAAAGTCCCCATGACAATTTTTATTATTTAAAAAACATTCATAGAAGTGTTTTAATTTTGATTATGAAGTTTTTAACCAAAATCCCACAATGTGAATGTCTTAAAAAGCCATTTATCATGTTGATCTGAAGCCTCTGTTTCAAGAAATCTCCCCTGAGGGGGCGTGGCTTTTGGTACTCCACCCCTGATCCCCCCTGTCTGATTATGATAGCTCTGTGTCTCATTTGCATCAATCTTCTCCGCTGCCACATAAAAACATCCATCAATCTGGGTAATGTCCAGCCGTATGGTTCTGATCCGGATGTCAGCTGGACGAGGAAGTGAAGATCTTCATGGACAGAACTTCCTCCAAAATCCTGATTCTTTCTCCTTCCAGTTCACCAAAGACTCTTTTAGCTAATTCTCCAATGTTTATTGACTGTGATCAATACATTCAATCATTGGTTTCTCAGAGTTCTTGATAAAATAATCAAAGCTAACATCAAAATGCTCTTTCATTGATTTACAATCCTTTCCAACTGCGGTCAAATGAGCCGCCGTTCACATTTCCGTGGTCACATCAAGAAGCTCCGTGGAGTCTGGTGGAGATTTTCCAGCGTTCTCAGTCCTGCTACCGTAAGTATTGGATGAAACTCACACCAAAAATCCAGTGATGCTGATTTGACCACAGAAATGTGAACGGCGGCTCATTTGACTGCAGTACAAAATGCAACAAACAAAATATTATACTCCTTCAATCAAAACAATATGTCAAGCAAAATAGGAAAAAGAAAATCCAAACAAAAAATAGATTCTGCTCCATCCTTATAGATTTTTTTTAAGGAGGATCCTGGTGATTCAGCACCTGTGAAAAAGAGTAGATTGTGTCATACTACAAGTGTTCACAATGTTTCTGCCATGTAGCAAACAGGGTTCCAGGGGTCTTGTCAGAAGCAAGTGTTTAGAGTCCAGTTGATTGGCTCGCTATCTAATCTCCTCCGTCCTCTGCATTGTGTGGGAACAAGACACTCACAATGGCAGTGAATCTCACAAAGGAAAAAACCTGACCTGTCATACGAGTGCAACATATAAAATAAAAACACATCAGTCTTTGCACTTAATTACAGGTCACGCTAACACAAACCACACAGTGTCAAAGGCTGCTAGCTCACACGAGGGTTAGCTAGCTAACGGGACATCGTGGCTCGTTAGCACAGCTCAAAGTCACTCAAAAGAGCAATATAAAAGTCAAAATAAAGTAATGTCAACTGCAATCCCTGTACAACATCAATTAAAAATAATTTTCAGTCTAAATCACAGTCTTGCAGAGAACCAAATGAAAAGAAAATGTTAACAACTCACTAATCCTTTTATCAATTTAAAACAAAAATAAACTCCAGTAGTGTGGGAGATAATATCTCACTAAGAAATGAAGACAGTTTTCTTTTTCTTTTTTTCACAAAAGTCAGTTAAATAGGATTCAAACCACTGGAGGGCAGATCCCCTG